>NC_133657.1:65401299-65769279 GCF_009905375.1 Apium graveolens
AATAAGACATATGGTACCTTGATAGTGGATGTTCAAGACATATGAACGATAACAAGTCACTCTTGAACAACATTAAAAAGGTTACCGCGGAAAGCGTAACATTTGGTGATAGTAGCAAAGGAAACATTGTCGGCATCAGAGATATCGGAAATGAGAAAGTTTTCTGATGTTCAATTGGTCACCGGATTAAAGTACAATCTTCTCTCCATTAGTCAATTATGTGACAATGATTACAAGGTAATTTTCTACACTACTCATTGCTCTATCGTAGATAAATTTGGAAAGTTAGTTCTCACTTGCCCTAGAAATAAAAATGTCTACACATGTGACGTGAGCAAGCAAGTGAACGTGTGCCTAATCACTATAAATGATGATCCATGGCTATGGCATCAAAGATTAGGACATGCCAACATGAAGTTGATAAAGAATATATCAACTAAAGACCATGTACGAGGTATACCAAAACTAAACTATCATAAAGATCATACTTGTGAAGCTTGCGAAATTGGTAAACAAATTTGAGCCTCTCACAAAGCAAAGTTTATGGTATCTACCTCAAGACCTCTCGAGCTATTACATATGGATCTTATTTGTAATAACCCCAATTTTTGAAATTTTAGAAATACGGATAAATAGTAACTTTTGCTGATGATGCTGATTAAGGAAAATTATCAGACCACGCTATATAGGAGTACTTTTATGGAAATTCTAAGATCGTATTAGTATTCAATAAAGTAAATGAGTGTATGTAAAGGTCGTTAGAATTCGAATCCGGACACTTTGATTTTTCCCGAAAATCCACCAGATACCGAAAGAAATGAGTATAAGGTAGCATGATTAAAAGGATTTAAATTCAAGGATTATAAGAGAGGATCATAAAAGGAATATAAAATATTGAGAAAGGTTTAGGGGAACCCAAGTAATAAGATCCCAGATATGATCCCTCAAACGACGAACGAGAACGAAAGTTAAGCGAACCGTAAAACAAATAAGCGACCAAGAGACAAGCTTGTACAAGAAGCCAAGGATTGTGACATCATCAAACCACAAGGAAAGGACATGTGTTAAAAAAGGTGACACAAGCATGGTGACATAAGCATGACAAAAAGAAGTGTGTTGTTGGTTGATTCTTGGCCATGCAAAAGTTACCATGGTAAAAGATCAAAATTTGCCAAGTCAAAAAGGAAATCAACCAAGCAAAATATCATAACACAAAAATTAAAAATTTGACTTTGCTCCCATGAAGAGAAGCTCTCGGTCAAAACAAACCCAGCAACTTGAAATTGTCATATCTCCTTCAATACTCACTCAAATGTTGTGTTCTATAGCTCGTTGGAAAGGTATTGAGATGGCCTACAACTCTTGTTCACAAGTATCGTCCAAATAAACATGGTAAGACCCTCAATTTTACAGTTCTTTCAATCGTACTTTTAGAAATTTCAAAGCCTAACTTTGTGTTCTTGATTTCTTTGGAAAGATCAAGCTTGTAGGAGGCTCCCTAAGGCTTCTAGCAACTTAACACCTACCAAGGAAGGTATAAACTTCAAATCATAGCCTTTACTTTTACTATTAGTGAGTTTGATGGTTGGTTTTCAAAATGAGAAGCATGATCTTTGATTATTAGTAGTTTGATTTGAAATTGGAGTGATTTGGTGAATGAATCTTGTTATAGTTAATAGAACTTGATTGTGGTTGGTTGAGATGAAGAATCTGGAGAATAAGGACTGGTATAGTATTATGTAGTTGAGGTTTTGATGTGTTAATAATTGTGGGTTGTTTGGTGAGGTTTTGGTGCAGTGAGAAACTTGGAAAACCCGTAAATATAGCCGTCGTAATGCCCATTTTCCTTAGACTGTTGTACATGAATCTCGGACCAGATAACTCACTGACCAATCTTTAAATTTGCCATGTTTAGCTAGATCATGTCGTAAGCTTCGTTTTGGTATGTGGTTCACTTAGATCCGATTTACGGTTTAGGAGAAACGACCGTTTTAAGTAACGGCGTTTTACGAACGAACCTTTACCCCTCACTTTACTTTGAGACCTTGGTTAAGGCCCTTAAATGACTAATTGGAGTATGAAACAATTATTTAAAGTGGATTAGGCAGTTGGTAGAGTACTCGCGAAAGAATCGCCTTAAAATTCTTAATGGTTAATTTATTAAAAATGGTGGAGCCAAGGGTACTCGAACGACTTATGTGATTCGTTAAGCGTAGGAGTGACCATAAGCGAACGTTAGGGTTCAATTGGTTAAAGTCTAGTTTCTTAAGCGACCGGGGTTTAATTCCGACTTATGTTGTTGTTCATAGGTTATCGGACCCACTCTAAGCTTAAGTCTATCCGGGAACACTCAGGCAAGTTTTCTACCCGTTATACTGTTGTTGTGATGTATACATATGTATATGCATTATCTTGTGATAGATGCATGGTGGTTAATTAGAAAATCTTGCGATATATTGGAGCATGTGATATGGTATATATGCATGTCTGTTTCGTAATCTTGATATATATTATTGATTCAATTGCTTATAAGTTGCATAATACCTATGCTAGAGATAAGCAGTAGTTGCGTATAACCTTAGTATAGGGGACCCAAAGGTGAATATTTTCTAAAACCGGGAGTCGATGTTCCCGAGTATATTATATATATATATTTATATATATATATAGATATAGTTTTCAAAACTATGAATCGAATAAGGTTTATTCGATAACTTTATTTTATTAATGAATATTATTTTGAATATTCATTCGAGGGCTTATGACTCCGTCTATTTTATTAATGAATATTATTTGAATATTCATTCGAGGACTTATGACTCCGATTATTTACTAATTATTATTCTTTTATTTTATTAAAGAATAATGTGTCAATAATCAAACTCACTTTTGATTATTCAAATAAAGATCCTACTTTCGTATAAGTATATCTTTGGTTATTTAATATTCATTTCAATTATGAGTTTTAAAACTCCTACCTCGATTATTTTTATAAGGATCACCCTTATGGGAATATTATTTAAATAATAATATTCAGATATTTTCTAATATATCGAGACTGATTTATTTTACTAAATCAGCATTACTCCAAACATTCTTAAAAATGTTTTCGAGTCTTCAAAATGATTTTTAAAGGTTAGGGCGGATCCCAAAACTCATTTTTTTATATTTAAGTTCTTCCTTTCGAAGGGGATTTAAATACTCGCTCAAAACCTGAGGGATCCGGCTCTGTGGTGTATTTTATATTCGCAACAAGGTTGTTGTTTTGATAAAAGAGTTTTTGATTATTTACCCAACACTCCGGAAGTAAAATTCTTGGAACAAGTTAATCCATTAACAGGCACTGCCTGGGAAATATCGGTGAGTTTTCCTTTCCAACTAGATACGACTTTTTGGTGGAGCCGTATCAACGAGTTTCTACTTGGTGAAAGGGGGGACAAGCTTTACGTTTCAGAGTCATGGATTTCATCTGAACTAGGAGTGGCGTAAGTGGTCGAGTGGCGCCGGCCCAGCCTTATTATATTGGCCCAAATGGCCTGGAAGTTCCGTTAAGACGGTCCATTTCTTAGGAGTCCAGTGTTCGGTTGACAAGTAAATCCGACAGGTTCTCCTCTACATGTAGAAAATGGTGGGGTTACACTACTGCGACTGATCATCGTGAGTAGTCTTCCTGGCGCGGCAAACTCCCGTAATGAGTTCATCATCCAATTGGATATTTCTGCAACATTACCTAGAGCACTTCGATAGAAAGGCTACGGCTGGGCGATTGTTGATTGTTGGCAGGGTCGAGTTTTCAAAATGATGTTTTCATCAAATGAAGTATCTCGTAACTTCATTTCATTTTGATGATATTTCAAAGATTGATTCTATACAAGTTTTGTCTTGTAGCTTAATCTATGGGATGAACTATTTATACATTGAACGGTGGTAGTTCAAGTAGTATTCAGAAAAGATATAAGTATATTGGAGTATCTTGTAACTTCATCTTTTAAACTTATATCTAGTAAATGTTTATCTTGTGCATGTCAAAAATTTTCAGAAAAAAGTTGAGACAAGGTTAGATATATGAGATCACCTTGCAACAATATTTTTATACATTTATAAACTGGAACTCTGTGTATATTATACATGTCAGAGGATTTCAAAGATTGTGAAAAGTATATAGGTATATATATACTGAATATTTTGCGACTTGGTCGCGTTAAGATATCAACTTGGTTCATTTCTTCTTGACCAAGACTTTCATGAGTACTATGAGAATGCTCATATATTGTTAATTATTATACATATTATTTCGGTGGGCTTGTTGCTCACCCTTGCTTTCTTCTTTCATCACACAACAACAGACAGACAAGATGAACAGGACCAAGCTCCCAATTTGCGAGCGGATAGGAAACGTTCCGCAGTTTCCTATAGGCGTTGATGTCGCTGTAGTTGAGGTAGGAACTACCAATAGGCTAGGCTTTCAACTTTTGATGTACCTGACTTATGTATCTTTATGAATTGTAATAATGGCAAAGAAATGTAAATTTATTCAGAAACCCTTTTAAGGTATAACGGTTTATAATTGTGGAATAAAATGACTTGTGTTATTTTTAATATTCATCTCTGAGACTATAACTTGTGGTATGAGAAACCCTTTTAAGGTGTAACGGTTTATAATTGTGGAATAAAATGACTTGTGTTATTTTTGATATTCATCTCTGAGACTATAACTTGTGGTGTGTGTGTATGTATGTTGTGGGGTCACAGTACTCAGTAGTTGGTTGACTGTTAAGATTAAGTATTGATAAAGGAAATGGAACTCGTGACAACCCGAATCCCCGACCCCGGATTTGGGGGTGTTACAGAAATGGTATCAGAGCTAAGCGTTATAAACCTCAGAGATGATATGACGTTAAAATAATAAGTTCACTAAGATAATAAGAACTCTTGCCAAGTTCATATTCGGACTACCTAACATAGTACTGACAGTTAAAACCCTTATGGGAACCCTTATAAATATCGTGATAGAAGCGTAGTTCATTATCGTATATGGTAGCGGGACTCCGAACCCTGAGGTTGAGGAGCAACAACGCGATAATGTTTTATTACTTATTGGAGATCAGATTATGGATCCGATATAGCGTCCTAACGAGGGACCGGATGATGTTCATATTGAGGATGCAGCGGTTGAGGATATTGTCCTAGAAGGGATTGTTGTTGAGGAGGATCCCGTGGGGGATCCTGACAAGAATGAATAAAGGACCACTGAGGAATTGATAACCATGGTTAGGGAAACTACCAGAGGTAGGATTGGTCGGTCACTATCGGAGGTTCGTTCAAGTTCGTAAAGATAGTAGCCCCTTTAACGCGGCTTACTCATAAGACTGAGAAGTTCGAATTGACAGAGAAATGCGAGAACAGCTTTCAAAAACTGAAGCAAAGGTTGGTGACGGCTCCTATGTTGGCGTTTCCAGATGGAAAAGGAGATTTTGTGATTTGTAGTGACGCTTCGCATAAGGAATTAGGGTGCTTCTTATACAGCACAACAAGGTAATCGCGTAAGCGTCAAGACAATTAAGGGAATATAAAATTCGATATCCCCACCCATGAGCTTGGGCTCGTGGCAATAGTTTTGCCCTAAAGATTGGAGGCACTACTTGTATGGAGAGAAGTGCGAGATTTACACAAGCCATAAGTGCTCTAGTGCATTTTCACGCAGAAAGAGCTCAATATGCGCCAGAGGAGGTGGTTAGAGCTAATCAAGGATTACGATTATGAGATTCTTTATCATCCAGGGAAAGCCAAAATGGTGAATGCCCTTATTATAAATGTGGCGCCACAACACATACACAAAATATAAACCTGTATATAAAATATTATTTGTAATGACCCTGCTTTACATAACCACGGATCGCAACAGGTTAAAGTATGAAAACAAGCCACAACCTTAACTTTTATTACAACGTACCAAATCCCAACTAATTTAATTTACAACTGATATGAAATTATTCTTACAACCTTACTATCTCACTACTGCAATAAGCTCCTGCTACCTCGACCAATCATAATCTGGAATCCTAGCTCGAACATTGAACTGGGAAACCTCGCTATCAACTGTATCCTTCTTAACTGTAGAATACATAAAAAGATTCGCAAGAGTGAGCTAACTAGCTCAGCAAGTCATATTATCAATATCTGAGGTTAAACAATAATAAACGAGGTGATTCAAAGGAATCAAGTTTCTTGTTAAACAACTAATAGAATTGGATATTCATTTTAAGTTTTTTAAAAACCAAGGTTAGGCTGCTGATCAGTCACGCACTAACCCCGAGCAAAGCACACAGCACTGCTCTAACTACTGGATCCAAGGCACACATTGGCCTAACTTGACCATCGATATGGTCTGACCACGAATCTGGTCCATACAAAGAAAACTATCCAATTCTAAAGCATTTCAATATGATAAACAAGAGAATTCAATAAACCGGATCATAATCAATAACAATAAAACATTTGTATAAGAGCATACTAAAAATTCATGGTTACCGAAAGGGTATGTCAAAGTACATAAAAGAAATGGCCTCCAGCCGGTAGGATAATCGGGTATTAGATGAATAGTGTTTTTACAAGGTTTTAGTACTTTGATATCACAAGGTATGGTTGAATATAATAGTTTCTGTATGTTCAAACAATTCTGTTTCAGTATTTGGTACTTGATGGATATATATTTGTGGAGTAGTATCGTATTTGTGTGGTTTAGTATCTGGTAAATCAACAAGAAATGGTTTACAAAGAATAAGGCTTATGGCTCAAAGATCAAATGATGTGGCTCAGGTTCAAGGTTGAAGGATTCAAAGTATTTCCAATATAAAACAGAGCTATTTTGAATATTAACAATAGGTCACAAGAGAATTTAGAAATATTCGCAATAAATCTCGAGAAAGGTTTAGAAGTACTTGCCTTATCATAATCGATTTCAACTTCACTTGTACTTGTTTAATGACTCCATTCAACAATCACTCGTCTGCTTTTCTTATGCCTCGCTTCAATCCTCTGATTACTTGCTGTATTTTCTACATGTCAATTCTATTTTCTCATCAACTGCTTCCCTTTCTTACGCCTTGCTTACTCTGCTAGGCAGTATAAATATCTATCAATATTTAACTTATACGATTCTATTCGATATACACTTCCCCATCTACCCTTCGTTTCACCCAAATCCGATTAACGGATCGAAAATTATGCTATAAACAAGTAATCACTGAATATATAGACCGACAGTCAATCAACAAGTCACATATAACACATAGCACGTCACATAATCAATGATATATCATTTATAAAGAAGTCTCGGGTCATAAACAGGCTTTCAGGTAATTAAAATGATTTTTAAAACATTTTTCGGAATTAAAACGGGTCGTTGGATCAATTTCAGAGTAATAAACAGGGTTCGGTTGGCCAATTCTTGCTTCGAAACAATTTTATAATAATTATCGAGCCTTGGAAATAATTTAGAATAATATTTTAAAGCTCGAAACTATTTTTCGGAATTTTTAAATCATTTTTAAATAATTAAATCCAATTAAATAATCAATTAAAATCAATTAATAAATAATTAAACTAATTAATCAATTAATTAATTAAGTAATTTAGATTTTTTTTTTAAACTAAAAATAATTTTCAGAATTAAAATATTGATTTTAAAATATTTAAAATAATTTTTGAAAATAACTATAACCAGAAATATCATTTTTATAAATTTTGAAAACAGAAATCAGGTTTTTGTAGGTTTTTAAAACAGAAGTGCATAATTTGCAAATTTTCCAAACTAGGGGGGTCGAAATGCAATTCGACCACCCTCCTTCCTCAACCTCGCCGGCGGACGGCCGGGAAGCCATAAACGGCGACCCGCCGCCGCGCAAGCTCGCCAGAAACACACCATATAGCTCAGAATGATTCAAAAACTCAGGGAAATGTGTGGGTAATTGCCAGGAACTTATTCCAGCAAACAAATCAAGCAAACAAACTCTTATTTAGCCGGATTTGTGCCTAGAAACGAAGAACTCCGGTGAACTTTCAAATCACAACCACGGGCACTACAAGCAACGTCGATTAGCAAGGTATATATGAGTAGATTGCAAATTTCAAGGGGAACAAAACCCACTATCTCTCAACATCTGTTAATCCCTATTTAAGAAACCCCCAATTTTAATCAAGAACATTCAAACGAATATAAACCCTAATTATACAATTCGAGAATCAAACCCTAATTTGAACATGTTATTGAACTCCAAATCGATCATATGACATACCAAAATCATCAGGAAAACAAGCTCTACAACATGCAACCATCAAATCATACAAACAATCTCTCGAACAAAAATTCATAATTTAAATACCAAGAAATTCGAATATAAATAATTAAATAGAAAATCAGCTGATGTTTCTGGGTTGAAATTGATGAAAGATTTGGATTCTGGTATGTACGCCAGAATCGGATATCGATAACGCCTCCGAATTTGTGTTTGATTATGAATAACAAAATAGATTTATAGTATTTTCTCTGTAAAAATTCTGTAAATACTGTTTGCAAATGATTTCCGGTACAAAATAAAACACGGTAGAGGCTATTTATAATTATGGGAAATTAGTATCTCGTTGGATCATTCCGGATATAAAACGGTACGTTTATTTATAAAAACTGATCCAGAAGGTACCGGTTTTCGAGATAATTATCCAAATCAGTACAATTTGTACTGCGGTCTTGGTCTCAGCGCCTGGGTACACGTATTACGAAGTGATAATTGTGATAGTTTAATAAAAAAGCTCCCATTTATCGAAAATACGAGTTTTATTGATTTACCGAAACGAATAATGTATCGAAAATGTTGCGCCGGGACCCGCGCAGGACAAACCGTACGCCGGACCGAAAAAGTCGAAACATGAAAAATGCTCGGAATATTGCAATTAGGTTAGGAAGGAGTTCTCGGAAGAGTTTCGGGTTCTAAAAACGTAAAAACGGATAACGGTGGTTGGTTCCCGTTTTTATAAAATAGATTTTAAATACCCGGAAAAAGATTTTATAAAATCCATATGATTCCTATAAATTCATAAATCAACATAAAAATAATTAGGAAGATATGACAATTATCTATATTTTATTTGGAACATATAAAAATTGAAATACTTAATTAATAAAAATTTTAAACATTCAAACACATTTAACACTTAACAAATAATTCACATAATAGATACTAAATACATATAATAATTATCTATTAGCAAAAATAATTGCACGATATATCCCAGATATTACATCCTTCCCCCCTTAAAAGGATTCTGTCCTCAGAATCTCCTAAGAAAACAAATGAGGGTACTTTTCTCTTATATCACTTTCTAACTCCCAGGTTGACTCCTCAACCTTTGGGTTTCTCCATAATACTCTTACTAACTTTATCACTTTATTTCTCAATACTTTCTCTCTTTCCTCTAGAATCTCTATCGGACTCTCTACATATGACAAATCTGCCTGAAGTTCTATCGGCTCATATTCTAATACATACATGAAGTCTGGATTATACTTCTTAAGCATCGATACATGAAAAATATTATGAATGTGCTCCATGTGCGGAGGTAACGCTAACTCGAAAGCTATTTTGTCAACGTGCTTTAAAATTTCAAAAGGTCCGATATATCTTGGGCTCGGTTTTCCTTTCTTTCCAAACTTCGTTAATCCCTTCCACGGTGATACTTTCAGTAGTACTAAGCTTCCTTCTTCGAATTCCATGTCTTTTCGTGATTGATCTATTTATTTCCTTTGACGGTCTGGTACGGCTATCACTATCAATCTCTTCTGGATAACTTCAACAACTTCCTTTGTCTGCTGTACTAATTCAGGTCCAAGTATTTTGCGCTCTACTGCTCCGTCTTAATACACTGGAGATCTGTATTTGCGTCCATAAAGGGCTTCTTAGGATGACATCCCGATACTAGCGTGATAACTGTTGTTGCAAGCAAATTCTATCAGAGGTAAATGCTCGCCCTAATTTCCTTTGAAATCAATAGCACAAACACGTAATAAGTCTTCTATTTTCTGGATTATTCTTTCACTTTGGCCATCTGTCTGTGGGTGATAATATGTACTCATATTCAATCTTGTTCCTAAACATTCTTGAAAACTCTTCCAAAATCTTGAATTAAATCTTGGATCTCGATCAGATACGATAGACACAGGAATTTCATGACGAACTACAATTTCCTTCAGGCACCTATGGATCAACTTGTCGAGCGAAAATCTTTCGTTTATAGACAGAAAATGAGCTGACCTGGTAAATCTATTCACTATAAGCCAAATGGTATCATGATTAGTTTTTGTGCTTGGTAACCCCAACTATGAAATTCATGGTGATATGCTCCCACTTCCACTCTGGAACCTCCAATGGCTGTAGCAATCCACTTGGTCTCTAATGCTCTACTTTAACTCTTTGACATATATAACATCTGCTAATCCATTCCGCAATTTCCCTCTTCATATCTGGCCACCAATAATTTTCCTTTAAATCTCTATACATCTTGGTACTCCTTGAATGGATTGAATACCTTGAATTATGAGCTTTCTGTAAAATTTCATCATTCAGTTCCATCACTGGTGAAATTCAAATTCTAGAAGAAAACCTAAGAATACCTTGATCGTTCTTTTTGTGTGCACAATTCTTCACCTACTAAATGATTTATATCCTGATTCATTACCTCTTTCTGACACTTCTTTATCTTCTCTAACAATCCCGACTGAAAAGTTATACTTATACATTCTTACTCCTTTTTGGATCATGAACCCTGACTTCCAATTCCAACTTCTAGAGTTCCATAGATAATTCTTCTGGTACGGTCTCTATGTTCATTCTCTCTTCTTCTTACTCATCTCTTGCCACTACATTTGCTTTTCCTCGGGAGTTCATACTTCAAACTCTTATGGTCCGTATATATCTCACATCCTTCTCTATACTTATAATATTTCCCAATCTTTCAAAACAAATATTATTGTTGCTTTTAATTTCCAGTTATGAGTAGGGTACTTCTGCTCATAAGGTTTCGGTTGTCTGGATGCATATGCAATAACTTTATTGTTTTGCGTCAACACACATCCTATTCCCTTACGAGAAGTATCACTATAAACTACCAAATCTCCCTGATACTTTCAAAGTGATAAAATAGATGTTGTAACCATTCTTTCATTTATCTCCGCAAAACTTTCTTCACCCTTCTCCATTTTATAAATACTTCTTGCTTTTGATAATGCTTTTGATCTTTCTTTATTCATACTATTTTTAAATTTTTCTGCTGAATCCCCTTTTTGTTTACTCCTTACTAACTGTCTATACTAAGAATTATACTTCCTGCCATTACAGTTTTCACCTGGTAAACTTTTTATACCGCTTCTTTCTTCTTTGACTGCTCAGCTATCATTGTATAGGTTGTATGGTTCTTCTTAATTAACACAAGTATATCTTGTCCAAATTCCTCCTTCAAGATTCTACTCACCCAATTTAAATATCACTGGTATTTCAGTTCGCCCAACTAACATTTCTAGGATTTTATAACAGCAATATTGAGTTCTGAAAATTATCTTTGGATATGTCCATAAGTTCAATCTTCACTTGGTAATATACCTAGTCTTAAATCAATCTTATAAAAATACTTTGCTTCGTTCATTTAATTAAACAAACCATTGGTTCGAGGTAACAGATATCTGCCCTTGAGAATAAACTTGTTGAGCTTTCGTTAACGCATAATCTCACACTTCCATCTTTCATATTAACACATCGTGCCGGTGCACTTTAGGGGGTACGCTAGGTCCAGTTGCTTTTTCTTCTAATTATCTCCTGCGTTTGCTCTGGTAACTCCTTTATTTTATCTGGTGCCATTCTATGCGGGGTTTTGGACACTGGCTTCATTTCAGGTGCTAAATCAATCATAAACGCATTTTCTTTATCTAAAGGAAATATTGGTAACTCGTCTGAAAACATATCTTGAAACTGTAAAATCTTCAAGTTCGGTTGGCTCCTGACTCTTATTTATAATCGTCATAGCACTTATATTTTGGTCGCTGTAATCTTAAATCATTCTTAACAAGTTCTTTACTTTCCTTTGTCCTTTAAACTTCTTCATGTTCTCATATGGCATTTTCAGAACTATCTTTCATCACGACGATCTACCTGGGCATCACACTTGAATAGTTAATCTACTCCTTGGAATAATGTCAAATCCTCTTATCTCAAATGATATCATTTTTTCACAACTTATTACCAGAAATATCGATTCCGCCATTGGTATTTACTTATTCAATAACGGCGCGTTCTTAACTTGCTAGCCCTTTAGTCATAATCTTATCAATTCGACAGGATAATTCATCTTATCAACAAAACCTTGAGAGATATAAGATCAAATTGCTCCCACATCTTTCAATACTTTAATGCATAAGGTATCCGCAATATTCTTCCACGTCATCACATCCATATTCTAAATAACATATTTCTCAGGAAAATCACAAATTCTCGTTCTCGGAGACGTATTCCTTATTGAAGTAGATTCCCTTGACTTTTAATGCATCCCTGGCTAGGGCCAGTGATTTGTAATTCTCACCATATTCCCTTTTTAAAGCTCTTGCAAGGAACAACAGTATAACGAAAGAACTAGAAGTATTCACAATTTTAATAAACTTAGAGTTAAAAAGAAAGAAGAAGTAATGTTTTGAATATTAATGAGACAACCACATTGGTACTTAAGATGGCCAGTCTTTCATACCGTATGGCATACAGTACATGATTAGGTGGCGTCCCACCCGACTCTTTGTTATTTCGATAAAGTGTTTCATCATAACACTGTTTGTCCCAATCAGAAAGCAAAACTTGAGGGGAACAATTGAATTTGAAAGAAATGCAAAATCCTCCATTTTGATATCATCAGAAAGAATTTATTAAGAAAAAGGAGTTCATACATTTTTAGGAATTAAAAAGGAATATACGCTGAAATGTTGAGGACGAGAATGATACCATGGGTCACCATCCACATTTCACTTGTATTCATCTTTCGAGCTTGCTCGATCATTTCCCAATTGTATCATATAACAACTTTAGAAGTATGCTAAAATGCCTTCGCAACTAAGCATTATGGTAGATTCTTACTTGTTAAGTCTCGCGTTTGTAACGTCGCACCTACACGTATAATACTTTAACAATTCGATCATAATGGCATTTTTATCAGATAACCTTGAGTTTTCTCTTTTTAATTTGGAATAACCATGAATCATTCAACATAACGATCATTTTGTTAATAATATTCTTCCTTTAGAAAAGTCTGGAAATTTTTCCAATCTTCTTCGGTCATGCTCAGGCTTCCGTTTAATCAATGAATTCTTCGAACTCTGATAATCCCAGTGATTGGATGAATATTTACCCCGTACGCTGGTTCTGTTGTTAATCCTATCAGACAATACTTGCACCCACTTCTTCATAATCGCAGGTTACCTCGTTCTCCGAATTAACAATACTGAGTCTGAAACAACATCCTTCCAGATAATCCAAGTCTTCTGACAAACAAGAAACTCAAGTAGTAACTTGACAACCGATGTTTAAAACTTATTTTATTCAAAAGGCTTTTAGAAATTTTGTAAGGAAAATCTTTTTCGAAAATTTGTTAAAAATTTTGAAAATTTTGAAAATCATGCCTCCGGTTGTCCTTACTGTATGAGTTGGTTGTTGTCCTTCTTATGACCAAATACCAAGTTAAAGAACGATCACTCAAAGGCCCATTCACTTCTATTTATCTCATTTCCTTCATTGGGTCTATTACTTTCCGTAATTAATGAAAACTTCTGTTGTCATTGCACGTTATCTTATTCGTAGCTTCACATTAAGGCTCCCATACTGGTAGTACTCCCGTTATCTACTTTGCAATCATTAAGTGGCACAGACTATCCAATAGTCAATAAGTCAGCTAATGTCACATCGTCTTGTTAAAACATATATCACATCATTACAACACTATTTTTCTAATTTCAAGAAATCTTTAGATCCCTAATCTCCTCTAACTCTCTCTCTCTTCAACACTTATCTACTCCATTCCACAAGCTAGTCATGAGTGGCCTAATTACTAATAGCTTCTTATAACCTGATAATAGCCATCCTTTAGAACACTTGAATCTTCTTTCTAAACTCCTTCTCACCTTAATTTGTATTTCAATACTCACCATTTATTGCAGCTCCTGAATCCATCTTTATAAATACAATTGTTTCATAGAACAGATTTTAAACTGGGGTGTATAACAAGGTGTAGGGTAAATTGAAAGAGCACTCTCACAATCGATGTCTAGTAAAACAAGAATAAACAGATAGAAGTTTCTTAAATAGGTCGCCTCATATCAAGAGGTAATAGAATAGCGTTAAATAACTTGGAGAGACGCAACAGTCAAAATAAAAAGGTAATACCATTATTACTGATGGAGGAACAAGGCGCAAATCGAATCTGGGAGAAGATGACGATCCTTAGACGGAAAGCTCCAAATGATCAGTTGATGCAGGGAAATCAGGATCTGCCATTGCCGTTGCCTGGATATCACGTCGCTAGTTAAGAATCCCGAATCGCAACATGAACCATGCCGAAGACCTACTATACAGTCGCACTCAACCTCACGATGACCTATCTTTCGATTTTCTATTCCTAATCCTAACCCTCTACCCAATCCCGACAATCTACGCTTGTTTCAGTGACTTATAACCTGTAGCTCTGATACCAACCTGTGGCGCCCTCCAAACCCGGGTCAGAAGTTTGGGGTCCACAACACATACACAAAATATAAACCTGTATATAAAATATTATTTGTAATAACCCTGCTTTACATAACCACGGATCGCAACAGGTTAAAGTATGAAAACAAGCCACAACCTTAACTTTTATTACAACGTACTAAATCCCAACTAATTTAATTTACAACTGATATGAAATTATTCTTACAACCTTACTATCTCACTACTGCAATAAGCTCCTGCTAGCTCGACCAATCATAATCTGGAATCCTAGCTCGAACATTGAACTGGGAAACCTCGCTATCAACTGTATCCTTCTTAACTGTAGAATACATAAAAAGATTCGCAAGAGTGAGCTAACTAGCTCAGCAAGTCATATTATCAATATCTGAGGTTAAACAATAATAAACGAGGTGATTCAAAGGAATCAAGTTTCTTGTTAAACAACTAATAGAATTGGATATTCATTTTAAGTTTTTTAAAAACCAAGGTTAGGCTGTTGATCAGTCACGCACTAACCCCGAGCAAAGCACACAGCACTGCTCTAACTACTGGATCCAAGGCACACATTGGCCTAACTTGACCATCGATATGGTCTGACCACGAATCTGGTCCATACAAAGAAAACTATCCAATTCTAAAGCATTTCAATATGATAAACAAGAGAATTCAATAAACCGGATCATAATCAATAACAATAAAACATTTGTATAAGAGCATACTAAAAATTCATGGTTACCGAAAGGGTATGTCAAAGTACATAAAAGAAATGGCCTCCAGCCGGTAGGATAATCGGGTATTAGATGAATAGTGTTTTTACAAGGTTTTAGTACTTTGATATCACAAGGTATGGTTGAATATAATAGTTTCTGTATGTTCAAACAATTCTGTTTCAGTATTTGGTATTTGATGGATATATATTTGTGGAGTAGTATCGTATTTGTGTGGTTTAGTATCTGGTAAATCAACAAGAAATGGTTTACAAAGAATAAGGCTTATGGCTCAAAGATCAAATGATGTGGCTCAGGTTCAAGGTTGAAGGATTCAAAGTATTTCCAATATAAAACAGAGCTATTTTGAATATTAACAATAGGTCACAAGAGAATTTAGAAATATTCGCAATAAATCTCGAGAAAGGTTTAGAAGTACTTGCCTTATCATAATCGATTTCAACTTTACTTGTACTTGTTTAATGACTCCATTCAACAATCACTCGTCTGCTTTTCTTATGCCTTGCTTCAATCCTCTGATTACTTGCTGTATTTTCTACATGTCAATTCTATTTTCTCATCAACTGCTTCCCTTTCTTACGCCTTGCTTACTCTGCTAGGCAGTATAAATATCTATCAATATTTAACTTATACGATTCTATTCGATATACACTTCCATCTACCCTTCGTTTCACCCAAATCCGATTAACGGATCGAAAATTATGCTATAAACAAGTAATCACCGAATATATAGACCGACAGTCAATCAACAAGTCACATATAACACATAGCACGTCACATAATCAATGATATATCATTTATAAAGAAGTCTCGGGTCATAAATAGGCTTTCAAGTAATTAAAATGATTTTTAAAACATTTTTCGGAATTAAAACGGGTCGTTGGATCAATTTCAGAGTAATAAACAGGGTTCGGTTGGCCAATTCTTGCTTCGAAACAATTTTATAATAATTATCGAGCCTTGGAAATAATTTAGAATAATATTTTAAAGCTCGAAACTATTTTTCGGAATTTTTAAATCATTTTTAAATAATTAAATCCAATTAAATAATCAATTAAAATCAATTAATAAATAATTAAACTAATTAATCAATTAATATTTAAATTAATTGATCAATAGAATAATTATTATTAATTAAAGTTAATTAATTAAGTAATTTAGATTTTTTTTTAACTAAAAATAATTTTCAGAATTAAAATATTGATTTTAAAATATTTAAAATAATTTTTGAAAATAACTATAACCAGAAATATCATTTTTATAAATTTTGAAAACAGAAATCAGGTTTTTGTAGGTTTTTAAAACAGAAGTGCATAATTTGCAAATTTTCCAAACTAGGGGGTCGAAATGCAATTCGACCACCCTCCTTCCTCAACCTCGCCGGCGGACGACCGGGAAGCCATTAACGGCGACCCGCCGCCGCGCAAGCTCGCCGGAAACACACCATATAGCTCAGAATGATTCAAAAACTCAGGGAAATGTGTGGGTAATTGCCAGGAACTTATTCCAGCAAACAAATCAAGCAAACAAACTCTTATTTAGCCGGATTTGTGCCTAGAAACGAAGAACTCCGGTGAACTTTCAAATCACAACCACGGGCACTACAAGCAACGTCGATTAGCAAGGTATATATGAGTAGATTGCAAATTTCAAGGGGAACAAAACCCACTATCTCTCAACATCTGTTAATCCCTATTTAAGAAACCCCCAATTTTAATCAAGAACATTCAAACGAATATAAACCCTAATTATACAATTCGAGAATCAAACCCTAATTGAACATGTTATTGAACTCCAAATCGATCATATGACATACCAAAATCATCAGGAAAACAAGCTCTACAACATGCAACCATCAAATCATACAAACAATCTCTCGAACAAAAATTCATAATTTAAATACCAAGAAATTTGAATATAAATAATTAAATAGAAAATCACCTGATGTTTCTGGGTTGAAATTGATGAAAGATTTGGATTCTAGATTTCAGTAGCTTCATTTTGAGTATATGTACGCCAAAATCGGATATCGATAACGCCTCCGAATTTGTGTTTGATTATGAAGAACAAAATAGATTTATAGTATTTTCTCTGTAAAAATTCTGTAAATACTGTTTGCAAATGATTTCCGGTACAAAATAAAATACGGTAGAGGCTATTTATAATTATGGGAAATTAGTATCTCGTTGGATCATTCCGGATATAAAACGGTACGTTTATTTATAAAAACTGATCCAGAAGGTACCGGTTTTCGAGATAATTATCCAAATCAGTACAATTTGTACTGCGGTCTTGGTCTCAGCGCCTGGGTACACGTATTACGAAGTGATAATTGTGATAGTTTAATAAAAAAGCTCCCGTTTATCGAAAATACGAGTTTTATTGATTTACCGAAACGAATAATGTATCGAAAATGTTGCGCCGGGACCCGCGCATGACAAATTGTACGCCGGATCGAAAAAGTCGAAACATGGAAAATGCTTGGAATATTGCAATTAGGTTAGGAAGGAGTTCTCGGAAGAGTTTCGGGTTCTAAAAACGTAAAAACGGATAACGGTGGTTGGTTCCCGTTTTTATAAAATAGATTTTAAATACCCGGAAAAAGATTTTATAAAATCCATATGATTCCTATAAATTCATAAATCAACATAAAAATAATTAGGAAGATATGACAATTATCTATATTTTATTTGGAACATATAAAAATTGAAATACTTAATTAATAAAATTTTTAAACATTCAAACACATTTAACACTTAACAAATAATTCACATAATAGATACTAATTACATATAATAATTATCTATTAGCAAAAATAATTGCACGATATATCCCAGATATTACAATAAAGGAGAGACTCAAGATGAAAATGTCTTTGGGAGAGTTGATAAGAGATTTTGAGAAAATGGAAATAGAAGTGAAGGTAACCGGAGCCGGTACCGAAACGCTGTTTGAGATTGCAATACAGCCCAAATTATCGAAAAAGATCATATTGTGCCAAGAAAAAGTGATGAATGAAGGCAGAGAGTTAATGACTGGAGAAGAGATTAATACCAAGAAAGATGACAAGGGAATAACGAGGTATTCCTACAGAATTTGGGTTCCAAACGTTTAAGAGCTTAAGGACTGGATCTTAGATGAAATCCATAGCTCGAGGAATAAGATTTAGGGCAAACCCCGAATGTGATAGTCAGGGAGGTTGCCATTAAGAAAGAAGGAGCCCATAACATAATGAAGTGGAAAACAAGGATTTTAACGTATAAGATAACCCCAAGTATGGGAGAAGGATGAAACATTTCATACTAAGGAAACAGAAAGTTGAGTAAAGAAAGGAGACCTGAGACGGTACTCCTATACGGCAATTCATGGACCTGTCTAAAGAGAACTTAGACTATTATCCCCAACCACCACCCAGAGGAGACAGTGCGGTGGGAAATTCTTTCAGGACCTTTAAGTCGCTAAGCTCTCAGAGTTCCAAGGAACAAGCGAACCCAGTAGAAGCGAGAGCCTGGCTAAAGGAAATATAGGAATCATTTGAGATTCTAAATGATGGACGAATCACAAAAGACTGTTTTTGTCACTTACCCTTCTAAGAGAGAGGCCACCCGCTGGTGAAAGACCAAGAAAGGCACGGAGCCAGAGGTTAGAATAAACTGATTAAAGTTCAGTCAATTGTTTTCGGGAAAGTAATTCCCAAGGTTATGGAGATAGTGTAAAATCTTTAGAGCCAGAACAAAGGCGGACGAGTATGATGAATTATGAAGCTAAGTTGTAAAAGTTGTCAAGATTCGTTCTGATGACAAGAATCCCAGAACGACGTGATGTTTGAAGTCAATGAGTAGTGGGTTCATGAAATGATTGTAATAGAAAAGAAAATAAAAAAAAAAGAAACTGAAGCGGAAAGGAAAATAAAGACAATAGAGTTTGAGGAATGATAAGGGAGTTGGGTATGAGGAAACCTTAAAGACTCGTAGCAATAGAAATAGAAAAGTATGTAATCATCAGGATGAGGGTGATTCACCATGAGTTAAAGTTGATGGTTGAAGGCATAAGAGATACATATAGTTTATCCCCTGTAAGTTGGGAGGAGTCGAGGAAACCTTGAGATAGTTTGAAGGATAAATAATGAGACGCGGATAGACTGAGGAGACAAGAAAGTAAGATATTAGTAAAATTGAATGAAGGAAGTGACCTTCAAGAATGTGTAGTGTAAGACCGGGGGCATGATACCCAGAAAGGGAGATACCAGGTATGAAAGATATCCCAACATTGAGATGACTGTTGAGATAAATAACAAAAGTAAATGAGGAATTATTAAGAAGAAGTTCACGTTGAACATGACCAATATCTTCCAGAACATCCCTGTTGTCATTACCAAATTAGGAAGGAAAAGCGGGTAACCATTGTTATCTTTTGAAGGCCATAAGGGTTGACCTCAGTTTGAATAAGGATGTTATTGTGAAATTGGTATAGACTATCGAGGTGGGAATGATTGAATAAGATAATCTATCAAAGATATATGACTTGATTTATCCATGGAAGGATGCAAGTACCTTTTTAAAGGTGGAATTAAGGATATAACTTCGATAACTTAAGATGAACCCTAGGGGAATGCATAAAGGTTGGCATTTCGCCCTTAATAGGGATAGTATGAGTTTTGACAGTATGAATTAGAAAGGATTAAGGTAACAACAACCTTTAAGGATCAGTGGAGAAATTTTTCAGAATTGTATAAACAATGGTTCTAGTATTAGTAAATGATATTTTGATATGCCTGTATCTAGGGAATACAGGAGGAACGATTTAAGGATAACCTTAGAGGTTTTATAAGGAAAAAGGTAATATTCGAAGTTCTCAAGAATAGAAATTTGATAAAGGAAAAATGGCGTAATTATAATAATGCCAGGTGGGCACGTGTTAAACCATAAGAAGTATAGATTAAACCAATGAAGGTCAGAATTGTTAAAGCAAGAAAGGCCCAAGATAAAAGACGTCCTAAGTACGATCGAGAGTCAGCCATGATAATGTTTACATTTAAAGACTAAGGCAGTGACTTATGGAAAAATGGTGATTTTTTTATCACAAGGACTTAAGAAAAGCATTTTCACATAAGCAGTGATTTGAAATGAGGTAGAAAAATTTAGTGAAGGTGGTTAAAATGACAATGATTGTAAGGAAATATTACTATCAGGAAAGGCCAAAGAAGTGGCCGACACTTTAAGTGTAAGAAGACAATTATCGGCGCTCGTGCCAGAGGAATACAGTGATAATGGTTAAAGCCATGAAGATTGTATTATGGTTTGAAAGATTGACATTCCTTCTGATGATTGTGCGATACTCAACCGTGATAGTAGTTTGGTAAAGATTTAATTTATGAAATCACCGTGAGCTGGCTATCTATCTTATAAGGTCATATCTTGAGATATGTCAGGACCATGTTACGAAAGGACTAAATGAACCTTTGAGCTTCATGTCTCCTAATAAAGACATATGGTTAATAATGGTATTAACCTGCTATCGTTGCTTTTATTGAAACTCTTCTGCAATTTTATCTGCTTCATGTCATATGTACGCCAAGTTCAGGAGTGTTCTTCATGAATCATGGAATGGTGATTATGTTGCCTCCTTAGAAGAATTTGATACGACGTGTATGGACTCCGTATGGTTAGCTATTAAGATTTCATAGAAAATGAATGACTACAGTAGGTCAGTGGTGGACCATAGTAATGCAGGAATGATTCTGCGAGTAATGAGCCGATTACAAGCGTGAGAGTTGTATTGGAATGGATGTTGAGATTGAGTACCGCTAATCGGGTCGTGGTGATATATAAGTCATCATTGATAGACTAATTAAGTTGATTGTCTACCTATTGAATATTTATTCCTTCTTATCAATAGAGAGTCGTATTACTATACGAGGAAGGTTGCGGTGCAAGCATAAAATTCTAGTAATGATGATGTCTAGAATGAAATCCCAGATTCGATTTTTGATGTCGAGGGAGTTTCAAAGGTGATTGTTTATGAGCTCAAGCAAGAGCATGGGTCCGTAGATTGATGGACGGAATAGCAAAATATTTAGGCATGCAAAATACGATGCTATAATACTTGATGTTGATATATATAAATGTCTTGTTCTCCTATAACAAACCTCTATAGTTCAAAGGTAGATTCCAAGCCAGATATTGTGGCAGTACTTTTTCATATATAATTCTCTTCAATTCGTTTTTTTCTCTCCTTTTCATTTTGTATAAGCTGAGAAGAACAACCCTTCCAGAAGGGGAGGTATTGTCGAATGACTATCTATCTGTGTGATAGAAGCCTAGTAGGATACCATCTATTGTTTAATTGCTTTTCAAGTACTAAAGGCTGGCCACCTTCTGTACTAACTATGCGATGTAACAAGTGTTCATGATCATAGTGATCTCTCAATAAAATCTTTTACTTCTATACGATGGATCAAGCTTTCGAAGATGGAAGCAGCTAGAAAGGAAGTAGTATCAGTGCGGTGGTATTCCGAATCTAACGCGTTCGTGATACTAAGGTTAACGCAATTATTAAAAGGTTATAGAACGCTAACGAGCAAAAGTGTAACCAGTATAATATTAGGTACGAAAGATAGTAACGATTACGAACTGGAAAAGAGTGGGTATTGAGAAGCAAAACCTATAGCGCAAGAAGCTATGATGAGAGTCTGTGTGATAGACTTGAAAGAATTTGGAATGATCACTTAACACAGATTGGGTTTTCTTACGAAAATAGATCGTATGTTAGTATCGAGATGTCGCCTTATCAGATCCTTGAGGGAACACAATGTCGATCTCCCTTATGCTAGGATGAAGTTGCAGAGTGCAAGATGCTCGGACCAGCAGTGGTCCAAAGGACCAGGGATATAATAGATCTAATCAGAGGACGGCTGGTAGTAGCCCAAGATGGACATAAGAAGTATGTTGATTTGACACAAAAGGACAAAGAATAGGAAGTAGGGGACCTAGTGCTGTTATAGGTATTCCCTTGGAAAGGATGGATGAGGTTCGGAAAGAAAGGAAAGCTAAGCCCACAAATTGTTGGACCCTTGGAGATATTAAGACGTATTGGGAAGTTAGCATATGAGCTAGCCCTACCCCCGAACCTGTATCAAGTTCATAACGTGTTAGGAATATGTGTATTAGTTTGATGATAATTTCAGCAAAACACTTAGGTAGAAATCTAGTGTTTGTAGCCTCAACGGATAAGACCATCTTGGCTATCCGTTGAAGGAGTAGCCTTACTTAGCAATAAGTTTGGTATTGTAGCACATCTCACTCTCTGGTTTCAAGCTGTAATTCTTAGATGTTGTTAGGAGATAATCAGTCATGTTGACTACTAATGGATGTACAAGTAGGAGGGCTAATTGTAAATATTTCATGCCTTGTAATTTTGTATAAGTGAAGAAGTATCAACTGATATTGAAGACCTTCAACGGATAAGAAACTAAGCTTCAACGGATGTCTCTAACGCTTCAACGGATAAGTGCTTCAACGAATAAAGCTTCAACTGCTAGAGCATCAACGGATAAAGCCATCAACGGATGAAAGCTTCAACGGATGCACTGCTAGAGCATCAACGGATAAAGCCATCAACGGATGAAAGCTTCAATGGATGGTCAGTCTCATAGCAGTTGATAGTGACAGTTAACAAAGCTGACAGAGGCACATGGATTGACAGAGATGTGGTAGCCTATTTCAGGAACAGCAGAAAAAGCAGCCGTTTTTAGTCTGGTTCAAAATGGAAAGTCAATAGATAATTCCATATTACACTGGATAAAAATGGAACAGAAATAAGTGGAGAACTATTGTCTTATTATACTTTATCTTTGTCTTCACTTGTAAACTTGGTGATATATAAACCAAGTAGTAGCTAGTAATTAGATATGAATTTTCCCTGAGCTGTTTAGAAATATCAAGAGAGAAAATCATCTAGTTTGTACTAGGAAGCAGTTGTGATTTAATTTTGAATCACAGATTTTCTGAAATAACACATCTCTGGTGGAACAACAAATCCACCAGAAAAGTTTTTAAGTTCTTTGTGTTCATTTCATTTGTGTTTAAATATATATTTGTCTGCATCAGCTCCAAGCAATTCACACACATTTGATCACTCAAACACTTAGTCTTACAAATTGCTCAAAACTTAAAAAAGTTTTGAGATTTACATTCAACCCCCCCCCCTTCTGTAAATCTCATTGTTAGTCCACTAGGAATAACATAACGTGTTCCACGTATCAATGTTAAGGAAGTGTAATCCGGATGCCAGACAAATAGGGGCATATGAGCGCATAGACATGCAACCAGACGTAACCTATATGGAGCAACCGGGGAAGTTTATAGATTGAAAAGGAACAAGTGCTTAGGAGAAGGGTTATCAAACTAGTCAGAGTTTGATGATAGAACCACAATGTGGGAAAATTGACTTGAGAGTTAGAAAGTGCAATGCTAAGAAAGTATCCCTGTTTATTTTCTATCTGATTCCGGGATGGAATCCTTTTAAGGAGGGGAGAATGTAATAACCCCAATTTTTGGAATTTTTAAAACACAGATAAATAGTAACTTTTGCTGATGATGCTGATTAAGGAAAATTATCAGACCACGCTATATAGGAGTACTTTTATGGAAATTCTAAGATCGTATTAGTATTTCATAAAG
Organism: Apium graveolens; assembly: GCF_009905375.1. Classification (NCBI taxonomy): domain Eukaryota; kingdom Viridiplantae; phylum Streptophyta; class Magnoliopsida; order Apiales; family Apiaceae; genus Apium; species Apium graveolens. The sequence goes on from NC_133657.1 coordinate 65,425,501, forward strand.
TAAATGAGTGTATGTAAAGGTCGTTAGAATTCGAATCCGGACACTTTGATTTTTCCCGAAAATCCACCAGATACCGGAAGAAATGAGTATAAGGTAACATGATTAAAAGGATTTAAATTCAAGGATTATAAGAGAGGATCATAAAAGAAATATAAAATATTGAGAAAGGTTTAGGGGAACCCAAGTAATAAGATCCCAGATATGATCCCTCAAACGACGAACGAGAACGAAAGTTAAGCGAACCGTAAAACAAATAAGCGACCAAGAGACAAGCTTGTACAAGATGCCAAGGATTGTGACATCATCAAACCACAAGGAAAGGACATGTGTTAAAAAGGTGACACAAGCATGGTGACATAAGCATGATAAAAAAGAAGTGTGTTGTTGGTTGATTCTTGGCCATGCAAAAGTTACCATGGTAAAAGATCAAAATTTGCCAAGCCAAAAAGGAAATCAACCAAGCAAAATATAAACACAAAAATTAAAAATTTGAATTTGCTCCCATGAAGAGAAGCTCTCGGCCAAAACAAATCCAGCAACTTGAAATTGTCATATCTCCTTCAATACTCACTGAAATGTTGTGTTCTATAGCTCGTTGGAAAGGTATTGAGATGGCCTACAACTCTTGTTCACAAGTATCGTCCAAATAAGCATGGTAAGACCCTCATTTTTACAGTTCTTTCGATCGTACTTTTAGAAATTTCAAAGCCTAACTTTGTGTTCTTGATTTCTTTGGAAAGATCAAGCTTGTAGGAGGCTCCCTAAGGCTTCCTAGCAACTTAACACCTACCAAGGAAGGTATAAACTTCAAACTATAGCCTTTACTTTTACTATTAGTGAGTTTGATGGTTGGTTTTCAAAATGAGAAGCATGATCTTTGATTATTAGTAGTTTGATTTGAAATTGGAGTGATTTGGTGAATGAATCTTGTTATAGTTAATAGAACTTGATTGTGGTTGGTTGAGATGAAGAATCTGGAGAATAAGGACTGGTATAGTATTATGTAGTTGAGGTTTTGATGTGTTAATAATTGTGGGTTGTTTGGTGAGGTTTTGGTGCAGTGAGAAACTTGGAAAACTCGTAAATATAGCCGTCGTAATGCCCGTTTTCCTTAGACTGTTGTACATTAATATCGGACCAGATAACTCACTGACCAATCTTTAAATTTGCCATGTTTAGCTAGATCATGTCATAAGCTTCATTTTGGTATGTGGTTCGCTTAGATCCGATTTACGGTTTAGGAGAAACGACCGTTTTAAGTAACGGCGTTTTACGAACGAACCTTTACCCCTCACTTTACTTTGAGACCTTATTTAAGGCCCTTAAATGACTAATTGGAGTATGAAACAATTATTTAAAGTGGATTAGGCAGTTTGTAGAGTACTCGCGAAAGAATCGCCTTAAAATTCTTAATGGTTAATTTATTAAAAATGGTGGAGCCGGGGGTACTCGAACGACTTATGTGATTCGTTAAGCGTAGGAGTGATCATAAGCGAACGTTAGGGTTCAATTGGTTAAAGTCTAGTTTCTTAAGCGATCGGGGTTTAATTCTGACTTATGTTATTGTTCATAGGTTATTGGACCCACTCTAAGCTTAAGTTTATCCGGGAACACTCAGGCAAGTTTTCTACCCGTTATACTGTTGTTGTGATGTATACATATGTATATGCATTATCTTGTGATAGATGCATGGTGGTTAATTAGCAAATCTTGCGATATATTGGAGCATGTGATATAGTATATATGCATGTCTATTTCGTAATCTTGATATATATTGTTGATTCAATTGCTTATAAGTTGCATAATACCTATGCTAGAGATAAGCAGTAGTTGCGTATACCCTTAGTATAGGGGACCCAAAGGTGAACATTTTCTAAAACCGGGAGTCGATGTTCCCGAGTATATTATATATATATTTATATATATATATAGATATAGTTTTCAAAACTATGAATCTAATAAGGTTTATTCGATAACTTTATTTTATTAATGAATATTATTTTGAATATTCATTCGCGGGCTTATGACTCCCTCTATTTTATTGATGAATATTATTTGAATATTCATTCGAGGACCTATGACTCCGATTATTTACTAATTATTATTCTTTTCTTTTATTAAAGAATAATGTGTCGATAATCAAACTCATTTTTGATTATTCAAATAAAGATCCTACTTTCGTATAAGTATATCTTTGGTTATTTAATATTCATTTCAATTATGAGTTTTAAAACTCCTACCTCGATTATTTTTATAAAGATCACCCTTATGGGAATATTATTGAAATAATAATATTCAGATATTTTCTAATATATCGAGACTAATTTATTTTACTAAATCAACATTACTCCAAACATTCTTAAAAATGTTTTCGAGTCTTCAAAATGATTTTTAAAGGTTAGGGCGGATCGCAAAACTCATTTTTTTATATTTAAGTTCTTCCTTTCGAAGGGGATTTAAATACTCGCTCAAAACCTGAGGGATCCGGCTCTGTGGTGTATTTTATATTCGCAACAAGGTTGTTGTTTTGATAAAAGAGTTTTTGATTACTTACCCAACACTCGGGAAGTAAAATTCTTGGAACAAGTTAATCCATTAACAGGCACCGCCTGGGAAATATCGGTGAGTTTTCCTTTCCAACTAGATACGACTTCTTGGTGGAGCTGTATCAACAAGTTTCTACTTGGGGAAAGGGGGGACAAGCTTTACGTTTCAGAGTCATGGATTTCATCTGAACTAGGAGTGGCGTAAGTGGTCGAGTGGCGCCGGCCCAGCCTTATTATATTGGCCCAAATGGCCTGGAAGTTCCGTTAAGACGGTCCATTCCTTAGGAGTCCAGTGTTCGGTTGACAACTAAATCCGACAGGTTCTCCTCTACATGTAGAAAATGGTGGGGTTGCACTACTGCGACTGATCATCGTGAGTGGTCTTCCTGGCGCGGTAAACTCCGGTAATGAGTTCATCATCCAATTGGATATTTCTGCAACACTACCCAGAGCACTTCGATAGAAAGGCTACGGCTGGGAGATTGTTGAGTGTTGGCAGGGTCGAGTTTTCAAAATGATGTTTTCATCAAATGAAGTATCTCATAACTTCATTTCATTTTGATGATATTTCAAAGATTGATTCTATACAAGTTTTGTCTTGTAGCTTAATCTATGGGATGAACTATTTATACATTGAACGGTGGTAGTTCAAGTAGTATTCGGAAAAGATATAAGTATATTGGAGTATCTTGTAACTTCATCTTTTAAACTTATATCTAGTAAATGATTATCTTGTGCATGTCAAAAATTTTCAGAAAAACGTTGAGACAAGGTTAGATATATGAGATCACCTTGCAACGATATTTTTATACATTTATAAACTGGAACTCTGTGTATATTATACATGTCAGAGGATTTCAAAGATTGTGAAAAGTATATAGGTATATGTATACTGAATATTTTGCGACTTGGTCACGTTAAGATATCAACTTGGTTCATTTCTTCTTGACCAAGACTTTCATGAGTACTATGAGAATGCTCATATATTGTTAATTATTATACATATTATTTCGGTGGGCTTGTTGCTCACCCTTGCTTTCTTCTTTCATCACACAACAACAGACAGACAAGATGAACAGGACCAAGCTCCCAATTTGCGAGCGGATAGGAAACGTTCCGCAGTTTCCTATAGGCGTTGATGTCGCTGTAGCTGAGGTAGGAACTACCAATAGGCTAGGCTTTCAACTTTTGATGTACCAGACTTATGTATCTTTATGAATTGTAATAATGGCAAAGAAATGTAAATTTATTCAGAAATTCTTTTAAGGTGTAACAGTTTATAATTGTGGAATAAAATGACTTGTGTTATTTTTGATATTCATCTCTGAGATTATAACTTGTGGTGTGAGAAACCCTTTTAAGGTGTAACGGTTTATAATTGTGGAATAAAATGACTTGTGTTATTTTTGATATTCATCTCTGAGACTATAACTTGTGGTGTGTGTGTATGTATATTGTGGGGTCATAATACTCAGTAGTTGGTTGACTGTTAAGATTAAGTATTAATAAAGGAAATGGAACTCGTGACAACCCGAATCCCCGACCCCGGATTTGGGGGTGTTACATTATTGGTCCGTTTTCTATACAAAGTCTCGGAGGTCGTTCATATACGTTGGTAGTTGTGGATGACTATTCACGATTTACAAGGACGGAAATTCTCAAAGCAAAAAGTGATGCTTTTGAATCATTCTCTTCTTTATGTAAAAGGATTTAAAATAAACTAAATAAAACCATATTCTATATAAGGACTGATCATGATAAAGAATTTGAGAGTTCTAATTTCACCAACTTTTGTGATGAACATGGCATCACACATAATGTTTTTGCTCCATACACTCCATAATCGAATAAAATAGTTGAACGGAAATATAGAACACTTCAAGAAATGGCTAGCTCAATGCTACATAAATATCATCGACCTAAATATTTTTAGGCCGAGGCTATGTCAACAGCTTTCCATATTCTTAATCGGGTTTTGCTACGACCTATAAAGCAAAAGACTCCTTACGAGCTCTATTTTGGCAAAACTCTGAAATTAAGCTACTTTCGAGTATTCGGAAGCAAATGTTTCATATTAAATTCAAAAGATTACCTTATAAAGTTTGATCCTAAATCGGACGAAGGTATATTTCTTGGATACTCAAATAATAGTAAAGCTTATTGAGTGTTTAATCTAAAATCTCTTGTGGTGGAAGAATCAATGAATGTTGCATTTGATGAAAGTAAACCACCCGCAAAATATAAAGATCTTATCGAAATGAAAATGTCGAACAAGATGACATTGAAAAAGTCATTCGATAATTTGAAAATATGGATCTCGGGACTCCCGTTCATAAAAATCCATTAGAATTGGACGAAAAGGAAGATGAACTTCCCTAAGCAATTCCCACTTTAAATAGTCATCCATTAGATAATGTGATTGGAGACTTAAGGAAGGGAGTTCAAACGCGATCATAAGTTCAAAACGTTGTGAATCATCTTAGTTTTCTATCTCGAATATAACCTAAGACCACGAAAGAGACTTTATTAGACGAGGATTGGATCTCTATAATGCAAGAGGAATTACTCGAATTTACTCGTAGTAAAATATGGGAACTTGTCCCATATCCTCATGATACCTCTATAATTGGTACAAAATGGGTATTTTGAAATAAATTAGACGAAAACAGAATGGTAGTCCGAAATAAAGTAAGATTAGTTGCACAAGGATATACCCAAATGGAAGGTATAGACTTTGATGAAACATATACACCGGTAGCAAGAATTGAATCAATTCGAATGCTATTGGCTTACCATGTCAAAAAAATTCAAAGTCTATCAAATGGATGTGAAATCCATATTCTTAAACGGGATTTTGGAAGAGGAAGTATATGTATATCAACCTCCCGGTTTTAAAAATGCAACACATCCCGATTATGTCTATAAATTATATAAAGCTCTATATGGATTAAAACAAGCCCCAAGAGCGTGGTATGAAAGGTTGAGCAAGTTCCTTCTAGAAAATAAATTTAAAATGGGAACGACCGATAAAACCTTATTTACGAGGCAAGATAAAGATGATATATTGCTCATACAAATATACGTAGATGAAATCATCTTTAGTTCAACAAATGATGCACTACGTAAAGAATTCTCTGAAAATATGAGTAAAGAATTCTAAATGAGTATGATGGGAGAATTAAATTTCTTTTTGGGATTGCAAACAAGGCAATCTGATGAAGACATCCATATCTCTAGATCCAAGTATTGTAAAGAGATGTTGAAAAAAATTTGAAATGGATAATACCAAACCCATCTCTACTTCTATGTATACATCCGATAAATTAACAGAAGATCCGAAAGGAATTCCTGTAGACACAAAGAAATATCCGGAAATGATTGGTAGCTTGCTCTATATAACTACAAGTCATCACGATATTCAATATAGTGTTTGTAAGTGTGCTAGATTTCAAGTAGCACCAAAAGAATCTCATTTATCTGTACTAAAAAGGATATTGATATATCTTAAAGGAACCACTGATGTTGGTCTTTGATATCCAAAAGAAATACAATTTGACTTAGTATATTTTTTTGATTTGGACTATGTCGGGCATTTAGTCGACAGAAAAAGTACAAGTGGTACTTGTCAGTTTCTCGGTGGTTGTTTAGTTTCTTGGTTTTCAAAGAAACAAAATTATGTATCCATCTCAACAACTGAGGCTAAATATATAGCAGCCGCAAAATGTTGTGCACAAATACGGTGGATGAAGCAAACACTCGCTGACTACAATATAAAATTTGATGTGATCTCAATCTTATGTGATGATACAAGTGCTATTGATCTTAGCAAAAATCCCGTATTACATTCAAGATCTAAACATATAGATATGAGACATCATTTTTTACGTGATCATGTCAATAAAGGCAATATAAAAATGACTCATATTGATACTGAGTTCAATCTCGCTGACATATTCATAAAACCATTAAATTCCGAAAGATTCACTAAACTCCATTTAGATTTAGGAATGTTGGAATTTATAAAGTGAATGGTTCAGATAAATAATTATAAGTATATATATATATATAAGAATATTCAAGGTTTATAAGCCGTTTCATGAAAAGGATATTTTCTCGATCAAGTTATTAAGATTTTTTAAAACTCAGATTCATCAATAAAGAAATTTATTGATCGGGTTTAAAGAGAACTTAAATAGCTCAGATTTACCGGGAAAATAAACCTAATCGAGTGAATATTATTATTCCATGAGATTCTTAAGTGCTTGGAATTTATTGTCACAAAAATAAATATGATATATATATATTTCATAAAATAATTACATTATATATCTATATATATTACTTATTTGATCCAGAAAAATATTTTTACAAAAAATGTATATATATTGAATATTTTTACCATCCCAACAGAAGAATTATATTAGGCCCAATATAAAATATTTTCAGCCCATAACTCTATTCTCTTATAGCAAATTATACTTGGATATATGTATATACAATAGTCCAAGATATTTTCAAAAGACCCAACTAATTTTATCATTAAGCCCACCTCAAACTGATTTTAACCCAAACCAATTTCTAAAAGAAAAACCCAATCTCCATCTGAGTTCTCTGTTCTTTCTCCGATCAAAATTCAGAATCCCGGATTATTTTAGTGCTGTCTCTACTCAAATGATTCGATCTCTCTCCTTTTCTTTGTCGATACTTGAGTAATTGATGAAAAAACAATGTTGGGTTGGTCAAAACAAATGATTTCGATGTGATTAATCAATGATCTCCTCAATAGATTATTGATACAACTCGAAATCAAAAGTACATAAGCATGATATTACTTATGTTAAGTTTCTTATACTTGTCTAAACCTAACCCTTAAAGTTTTAAGATGATGTTTTGCAGGATAAATTGATTAAGGGTCATCAAGAATAAAAGCTTCACAGAGCATTGAATATACAGTGTTGACAATCTAATTATGCCACGAAGCATATCAACGAGTCAACTCATGACCCAAATTCATCAAAACTTGGCAGAGCTCGAGCTAAAGCAAGGTGAGTCCTATGAGGTTCACGACTATAGGCTAAGGTACTCATTTTCTAGGAACTCTCAAAATGATGATTATCATCTATGAGATAGTAGGAATTCTAGATATAAATAAGTGATAGAGATTTTTAGCTATTTGTCACTTGAATTGTGTGCTAAATTATGCGTAAAATCAGTCACTGGTCAGTGATTATTTATTTGTGTAATTATATGATATATGTTTCTGGTAGGTTCTTTACTTAACTCACCAATGAGACTATATTACATGATTTTGAATTATCTGCAATGTTTAACTTGTTTGTCTGTTTAAAACATATCCTGCTGGCTGGTGATGTTCACTCAAAAAAAATGCAAGGTTGGTTAAAAACGATATTTGTGTAAAATGGTTGCTTAAAAGGGTAGTTGATTACCGATACTATGATGGTTGGGTTAACTAGTTAGATTACAAATTTATTGGAAAGACACAATAAGTGCAGATGAATGATAAGTGATTGATTGACATTTGCCTGTCCTATTTGCACTTATTTGAGTCAAGAACGCTAGCAAGGTTAAGGTAAAAATATTCTAAATAGTAAGATACAATTTGTAACTCTTTGAAACCTGAACTTATCTGTCTTATATAAAACTGACTCTATGTGTGTTTGTCTACCAATCTTCCTAAACACATACACTCATTGAAACACAATATCTATAGTCAACAAAAATTTGTTCTTGGTTCTGCATTAACTTTAAGTGCAAGTTGTTCTCTGCAAATTCAATCCGGTATCTAGGTTGTCTCATTAGGTTTCCCTAGTGTCAACAAATGGTATGCCTTACTCATTATCTATCATTTTGAAATGCATAGCTAAGACACTTGACTTAAAAGGGGACTTTTGTAAGGATATCTCTAGTTATTATACATGGACTAAGTTGCAATTTGTTATTAAAAATCACAGTTCTTTTTCAGGAGAAATGTTGTTTATGTGCTTGTCATATTTGCTCACTTGCTTTTGACCTGCAAGCACTGGCCTAATTCCAACCAGTTTAACATTACACTCTAATATCTTCACAATGATATTATGCTTAAATATCAGATCTCTTGTTATCATACACATTATGGTATATGCAAGTCACTAAATATCATATGCCATATGGTCTACTACTAATCTGCTTGAAATAAGAATAAGGACTATATATGCACACATATGTAAAAAGAAGGATAGAATTTAGTTCCATTGTTCTGATAAAATCTCTATTGTCATATTTATAGTAAATATCTGTGCTCACACATTTCTCTAAACAATTTTACATCTCACTAAGAATGACTTATTCTGAAAACATGATACTAGAATTACTACATGAAGTTCTCTTGATTAAACTGATTGTACTTGAGTGATATGAAATGGAATAATGTGTCTAGCTTGCTTGCTTACTTTACGAGTAGATCAAAACTAGGATTTGAAATCTATGCTCTTACATGGACATACTATGCTTCCTGGTCTTTCAGTGCTATACATGAATTATGTGGTCCAAATTTTAATTAAGTTTTCTAATATCTGTTGTCAAGAGCATGTGTCTGATGTTAATTAACTAATATTTGGCTTAGTTTGCATACCATTTAATGTAGATCATTATTATTTTACTCGAATTTAGTTCAGATTAAATGGACGCTCACCAAATCAGAATGCAATCTTTCGTTAGTCTATACTTTCCCCCTTTGTGTTGTTCATTTGCTACTAAGCACTTCTGTTTGGAAATATAAATGCACACACCTTGTTCCTAATTATGATTCAATCTGAAATCATTTAATCCATATCGTTTAACCTCACGCTGGGTCATTTGCATGTGTTAGGTAATGAATACAACACAGAGGGGGGTGAATGTGTTTTGGATTATTTTTAAGTTTTTTGAACTGTTATGGATGTGGTGAACAAAGTAATCTAACTTGTAGAGATAAAGTGTTTTAAACAGAAATAATAAAACATGCACATTAACACACTATCTTCAAAACTCACTTAATTTTATATTAAAATCAAGTATGTCTTACTACAAATTTCTGGGTTCTTTTTGATAAAGAACTCAGCTTCTTTCTTGAGAGAGTTACAAGAATTTTAGATCTATTTGTTACTCCTAAAACAAAGCATCCAGTATTTACTTAATAGTAAACACAGGTTTTACACAACATGCAATAACATGTACTAAACCCTACTTTAAGTTAACTAAAACTTTCTATTTCTGGCTTAGTGTATCTTTGCAAATCGTGCATGTCTGTGACTTTACTTTGTCAGTTAATCTTGGCCTTTGATTTTGTACTCTTCAAGCTGCTTTTTGTATACTTTTCAAATCAGTGATTGATTTATTTGTTGATTGATAATCTTGGATCCTTAACTGGTCTGCATTTTGTACTTGATTTTTATATCGAGATCTCCAGTTTGTTATATAGAGAACTCGACATATTGATAAGTATAATGACTTATCGAGATCTCTTATTACTCTATAGTTGTTTTTACTTATCGAAGTCTCTGAGTTCTCTATAATAGGATTTGGCTTGTCGAGATCTCTGATTTCTGCATGTAGAAAAGACTTGTCGAGACTTGTCGATATCTCTGAGATCTCTATAGGTATATTGACTTGTCGATATCTCTGAGATCTCTAATGATAATTTGACTTGTCGATATCTCCAATCTTCACATCTTAAATTTGACTTGTCGATATCTCTGAGTTCTTTATTGCAGAAATTACTTGTCGATATCTTCAATCTTCATATCTTCATTTGACTTTTCAATATCTATGAGACATCTATATAAGCCATTCTTGACTTTTCGATAAGTCATTTTGGAGTTCTCGAATGATTTCTCTATAAGACTTAATCTGTGACTTGTAGATTTCTTGACTTAGAATATTTTTCCCAAAACAGATTTATTCAACTCTAAGTTTCTTCACATTGTCTCTGAGGCATGATCTTCTTCCAGAGTTTTTTTTAGGCTTGAGACTGTTTACAGAAAAATACTTCAGTCTAGTCTATTTACACTTTTACAAACTTAAGTAATACAATACAAAATGCAAACTTAGATTATCATACAACTTACTTAGAGCTGTCAATTTGACTTAGTCTTGTTATGGTACAGGCATGTCTTGCACAACAGCATGGATTCAAGAAATATTAAAACCTTGGTAGGTGCATCCATGGAGCTGGTTTATCTATTGATTGTTCAATGTGATAGATTTTTCCTGAAATAAATACTATGAATATAATAGATGATCTTAGTAAATGTATTACAATAATATCTAAATGTTATTTTAGTAGCTAATATAGTAGCTTATTTGGTCATCAAGATTTATGTACATGATTTGTGATGTTAGAAAGTGCTTAACCTCTGCACACACACACATATTACATATGTAGAACTGCTAAAACAAGTGCAGTCAAAGTTACTATCTGCTTCAAAAATTATTCTGATCTGTCCCAGATTGCTAATCTTGCTACAAAGCTGTGGTCTAAAAGATAACTTGGTGTTGATCCCATTAAAGGAGTTGTTCTAAACTATAATTTATGCTGTAATGTTGGTAAAAGTTCAGAAGAAATGGAACTTGCAGGATTTGATAGTCTTTTGCTCATTCTGTAGACCTTGGAAAGCTAAATCTGTTTGTAACCTTCTCTCTTATAACTTATTATTCATCTCATAATTATCTACAATGGGTATGTTTTAGAAGTTATAAATTGTATTTGTCTAGTTCTTGTAGTTGAAGTGTATTATCAAAATTAGTAATAACACAGTTGCCTGCTAGAGTTGAACGTTTGTAGACTACGCTGTGCAAGTACATGGAAATCAAGAGTACTAGAGAGCATTAGAGTTTTATAATTATATTGTGTCCGAAAACTCAAGGTCTGCAATTCTTGTAAGTATAGTATTATTTCATTCCAAATCATACAGGTATGCCTAAACTTCCCTGATATATTAGTTCACAAAACTGCAGTGGTAAAACTGTGATTTCCCCATGGTAACTTGATTTATATCTAATGATTATCTCTGTGGAAATCATCTTTACACTACATACTACTTTTCAAAAAATAAATTAACTACTTAATAAAAATCTCAACCAAATGTTTGCTGGTATAGGCTTTGCACCTACCTCTCCTGTAATCTCTTTAGTACTAAATAATTGTCTCTAGCATTGATATTGACCAGAACTTACTAGAACCAGAAATGAATATTTATGGTGAAAATTTAGATATTATTCATGCAATCTAGATATATTAAAAGTTCTATGCTTGGAGCTAGATTACACTACAGAATTCTTAAAGGAAACAGGTAAATGCATTTGATTTTATTCCCAGAAATGATAATTCTGCAAACAGGTGAGCATAAACAGGAAGTGCCTCAATTCTGTGCACATACACATTCTATTATACATTTAGAACTGATAAAACAGTTGCAGAGAAGCTATTATATTATCCTGAGAGTCATGTGACTACACAACTACAAGCAGTGCTCAACCTGGCCCTCACACTAACAAAGCGAACTGGAAAAGATTAACAAAGAAATTTGCTGGCTGACTGACTTGTGAGAACTGTAACTGATCAGATCTTTAAGGTTTGAAAATTTAAATTCATCATCAGCTCCAAGGTACACATTACAATATCTGTTTATTTAAAAGCCTTTCACACATTTAAGTAGCTATATTGAACATAGCTCATTCATATACCAGTTAGAAATCAATCATATTGATACTTACTAAGATCACTTGCAAATGTTTACTTGACAATTAGTACACTGGATATGATAACATGTTTAAAAAAATAGATATATTCGCTTTTAGCTGGTAGAATTGAGTATCATTTGTTATATTTGAAGCTCAATTTCATGTAATAGAATATGTATTATGAATTGTGTGTGTAACTGGTTGTAGAATGTAATGGTGATAGTCTCTATTAAAGTCGCTTGACACAGATCGAAAAGCATTGTATGAGTAAAAAAGTAGAATGTACTAGCTTTCTCTAATCTCTGTGTAATTTCTAGATGTCATGGGTTTAAATTCTTGAAAACTGCAATGTATCTATACTCTGTTCATTTATCAGTATTGTACTAGTTGAGAATTACATGTTGCTTATAGTGTGATATAATTTGCTGGTTACTACAGTCAGTACAAATGATTCTTAGAGACACGGTTTATAAGGAGTTTTGTAATCAAATCACAAGTACCCTTAAGAACTTGATTTTTAATGATATTGCCAATGTCTGGTAGTAATTTTAATAAACTATGTTGTCATCTCAAAGATACAAAGTTGATATCTGCATGCTAAAAACAGTATTTGACCATTGTATCATGTTTTGTAAAGTCATGTTTATATAATTCACATTCTATGATTAAAGGTCATGAACTATAACAAATTAACTAGATTCAGGCTCCAAAACCTAGTACATCCTGTTATGATGATCATTTTATTGTTTAAAATTCGGTGGATCCCGATGATATTTTTTTAAAAAGTGTTGATCTTCCAGATTTAAGGGAAACTAAAAGCTTTTAAAGTAGAAATTCTCAAACTATGCTTGCTTGATTTCCTTTTCCTATGAAATCTCTAGCCATTTATTTTTCTTAAAAATGTGTAGTTGGCATAATATTAGTTGGCGTACACAGGAGTCACCGACAAAGAACTATACTCCTGTACTTGGTTACCAAAGTAATGGTTAAACAATTTTTTAACCTTTTACATGCATAAGTCAATATATATTACTATATGCTAGGGGTGTATAAACAAACCGCTCAACCTCATCCATGCTAAATCGCTCGCAACCGAATCGCATTTGCGGATAATCGCGAAACGCAGATTGGTTGTGGATTTAAATTTTAAAAACCGCCCATTCGCGGTTTGGATGCAGTTTTAAATTCTTAAAAATCGCAAAATCGTAACCGCAACTCGCAACATATATTTATAATAAAATATATTTTCAAAAATGTAGTTGATATCATAAAAATTAATAAGTATATACATTTATCAACTAATCTTAGGTTAATGTTAAGAATTCGTTCATAAAATTCACAATCATTATAAGATATATAACCAAACAAATGAAAAATATAATCAACATATGTAATTTTTTTATCTTTTTCTTTTTTCTTCTCTCGCCTCCACATTTTTGTATGTTTTTAATATCTTTACTCCACACGGAGCATTAGTTTATATTTTATTTTTGAATGTAATTTATCACGTAACTTAAACTTCAATTTATTAATATTCCGAATTTACTTTTTTGCAAATTATTAATTATTTTAAAATAAGTGGTTGAAATGCAAACCGATCCGCAATAACCGCAAATTCGCAACCGCAAATGACGCGGTTAACCGAACCGCAAATGCGGTTGCGGATGACAATTTTTTAAAACCACTCTTTGCGGTGCGGTTGCGGATGACAATTTTTTAAAACCGCTCTTTGCGGTTTGGTGCGACTTTTGCGGTTGTGGATGACAATTTTTTAAAACTGCTCTTTGCGGTTTGGTGTGACTTTTACCCCAAAACCGATCTGATCTGAACCGTGTACACCTCTACTATATGCAAGATGTTCATGTTTGTTACTACAATATTAAATATCCTCCCTTTATATGTTTAGAAATAGAAATATCTCAGAAATATATGTTTAATTTTTGGTATTATACCAAACAAAAGTGGAAGAAGAAATTAAACCCATCAATTTTTAAAATTTTAAAGTTTGCTAGACATGGATCTAATTTGTGCTTATATATTTGATGATAAATCTAACAAAGCTATTTTGTAGGATTTAAGTAAGAGCTTAAACTCTCTAAGTAGCTAAATGCTTTATGTGCAAAATACTTTTTCAAAAATTCATGCATACATCAAGGGGAAGCACACACTTGCAAATTTAAATTTTATGTTTGTTTGGCAAATACCAAAAAGGGGAAGATTGAAAGGATATCTTCGATATTTTATTTATTTTGATATTTGTACGATTAAACATATAATTAAAATACATGTAGATCATCTCCTTTAGGACATGAATTTATATAAATATAAATGAGATATTCCATTATTCTGAAACATCAAAATTATATCTTTATGGAATATATCTCTAAGGCAATAAGATCAAAAAATAAATATCAAGACATGATATTTTTTAGATCTCTATTGCAAATCAATAAGGCAACAAACTCGAAAAAGGAATGTATCAGAAATATTCCTTAGAAGACTCGTGCTATATCAAAATATTTCACTTTTCGCTCTAAAATATATTACTACATCAATCAAAAGAGTTTTTTATTCAAAATTTTATTAATATTCAGAATTGAAATATTAATATCTAGTTCTATAACTTATTACATGTACACTTACAGTAATTTTCTCCCGTTTCGCAAAATTAGCATTTGTCGGAGAAAATTATTCAAAAATACTCAAAAATATTTCCTACCATCCAAATATATTTTAAATATTAGGAAATATATTTTAAGTATTTACTCAAGTCAAAACTTTGGTCAAAAGATCCATCTCTTTCATTTCAAGATCAATGGTATTTTTACTCGAAAGAAAAAGCTGACAGAACCCTTTTAAATCTAGATAAAATACTTCCACGTAATAGAATGATTTGAAATTTGTATGGATTATTTAAATGGTATTTTCTAAGTATGGTAAAAATTTCGTAACATTTTGAGAATTTTTGTCCGAGCACAAAAATCGAGGCAGTTGATCCCACAGTTGACCATGTTTGACTTAGTTACCATTGACTGAGGTTAACCAAAATTTGCAGGACAACATTTTATAATATTTAGATAATTATCATATGTTTTATGATATTTATTTATAAGTTTTTAAGGTGGTCATAATTGCTGGTGTTTAATGCTTAATTAAGTAATTAAACAAAGATTGAAAGAAAAAGGAATATATATTATTATATTCATAAATCAGCTGAATTTTTGAACTCCATAAAATTTTTTGTCTCATATTACAAGTTGCAAAGAAACACAACTAACACACTTTGCTTTCCATGTCATCAATCCATGTGATTTACATCATCCACCATCCATTTTCCTCAAATCTCCACCATTCAATCCACCCAACTTCTCTTATAAATAAACCTTCATCCCAACCCATTTTCTTCAAGAAAAAGAGCCACAAAGTTTCAGAGATTTTTTCAAGAAGTATCTCTTTTCATCTCTTTCAAATTCTAAACACATATTTTTTCTCAAAAACCTTATCTCTCTTAGATATATACACATATATACAAGGTTTTTGAAATCCAAGCTTAGCTTCACCCAACCAAGCTTCATCCCACCAAGTGAACTCATTCACTACCACTTCCCGGCCTCCCGAAGGGCTGCCCAAGTTCGACAAAGTGCCAAAATCCGGCCGAACCTCCGGCGAATTTTTTCGGCGAACTTTTCCGATTGTTTCTCAAAAGTGGTAACTTTTAGCTTCTTATTTGAGTTCTTTTTATTTGAGTTTTGTACTTAACTACTCTACTTCATCTTAAACTCTAATACGAGATCTCTTATAAAGAAAGTTCTCAAGCGAAAAGAGAACTAAGATTCAAACTCGAAATTCGAATAAGTACTTGATCTTCAAAAAATCATTTCAACAAGAAGATCTATAAAGAGAAGTACTTAATCTCCAAAAGTGAGATTATATTTGACACAAGTTCACGAGTTAGCCAATTAATTTCACACTATTTAATTGGATCTTGGCTAACAAATATTCGTGCACATAAAATATTACAAAGTATCGTTTAATCCCTTCTAACATCTTTAGTGTTCCGGGGGATTATAAATCGATCTATAAACACTTCGTAATTTATCAAATATCAAAGCGGATTAAGGTCACGAGTTAGCCAATTACTTTCACGTTGTTTAATTGGATCTTGGCTAACAAATATCGTGCATATAAAATATTACGAAGTATAGTTTAATCCTTTCTAACATCTTTAGTGTTCCAGGGGATTATAACTCGATCTCTAAACACTTCGTAAATTTTTATTATTTTTAAAGACGAATCAAATTCATGAGTTAGCCAATTAATTTCACGCTCTTTAACTAGATCTTGGCTAACACATACCGTGTATATAAACAATTACGAGACATGTCGTTTAAAACCCTTCTAACATCTTTAATGTTCCGTGGGGTTATTATTCGATATATATAAACTACTTGTAATTATTCGTCTAAACTTCAAAAGCACAATCTTAAGCCAATTATTTGCACTTTATTTATTTGGATCTGGGCTAAGACTCATAAATCTTATAAACCGTGCTTGAAGTTAAAAGTATACTTTGACTACATAATTGTCAAAACATAAGTATACTAAAATCCTTAAGCCTTCGAGCTTACAAGATAGTTACAATTTCGAGATTGTAACTAAAGTATTCTTTGATCTATAAATACATAATCGAAATAAGAAGAATACTAAAGAAGACATAAGATATAAGTGCTTTATATAAAAGACTTCTCATATTACTCCACAAAATTAACTTAATCTATAAAAGAGTAATTATAAATATACTTGGACTATCACGCATTACTTTAAGTCAAGTATACTTATTTAGTTTTAATATTCCTATTTGAATATTATACTATCTTGTGAGCTGGTACCGTAACATACTAGTTCAAACCATCTTTTCTCTACTTATTTTATTTTGTGGATTGTCTTATTAGTTTTGTAGTGAGGTGAAGTGACGTGAGATGATTCTCGTTCTAAGACCCAAGTCCTAGACGTACTAACAGGGAGTTAGTAGTCTTCACACCGTGAAGAAGAGGAAAGACCCAAGACCGGATCACTAATATCCAAGACCGACAAAAGTTAAGGAAGCCAAGTCCACACAAAGGTTCTATATCAACTTTGAAGAAATAGCGGGAAGTTATTGTCTAAGATAAGTGGTGTAGGTATTACATTTATTTTGAGGTGGTAACCCTTGTGTTACGCACTAAGAAAAATACTTGTAAGGGTGTAAAGGCTTCTCCGCCTACTAAAGGAGCGAGTTTATTATAAAGGGAAAATCCCGAGTCCGGGAGAGGAGCTCGGGGACTGGACGTAGGGGTGAGTGAATCTATTAGTAGTTGTGTCATCGCGAACTAGGATAACATCACCGTATGGTATTTGCTTTCTTGCACTTTATTTTTCCGCACATATAAACTGCATAACTACTCGGTAAAGTTTTAAAAAGGGATAAATTATTTTAAAATGCCATAATAATTTTTAAATTGGTAATTAAGCTATTCAACCCCCCTTCTAGCTTAATATAGCCCTTTTACGGGACATTACACATTGGCTGGCCAAGGAAGCTTCTATATCTTATGTAATATTTGCAGACAACGTTTTTCTCTTTAGCAAAGCCACTGCAGCTTCAGTTGGGTCTTTGATGAGGGGGTTTCAGTGTTTTTCGAATGCTTCTGGGTTGCATCCTAATCAAACCAAAAGTCATTGTTTTTTTGGTAATGTCTCTCAGAATTTCCAGAACACTATTTTGAATTTAACAGGTTTTCAAGTAGGTGATCTTCCAATAAAATATCTGATAGTGCCTCTCATCTCCCCAAAGCTGAAATCTCGAGATTGCATTCCGTCATTTCATAAAATTTGTAAAAGAATTGACAGTTGTACGTGTCGTAAACTAAGTCATGTTGGTAGACTCCTTTTGCTAAAAGTGGTACTGTATGGAGTGTAAGGATATTGGGAAGCACATCTCTTTTTATAAAAAGATGTTCTCAAGAAGCTCATTTCCTAGTTCATCAAATTATTATGGGGAGTTAGTACTACTTCATCGAAAATGGTCAAAGTCTCGTGGGAAGATTGTTGTTGCCCCAATGAAGAGGGGGGGGCTTGGGCTCAAGAATATTTTTAACTCGAATTGAGCTGCCATCTACTATCAACTTTGGATAATTTTAAAAACTCATGACAAGTCAATTTGGTTAATCTGGGTCCACAAAACTGTGCTAAAGAGAACGGCGTTTTGGACCAGGAATATTCCTTATTATGCCTCCTGGTGCCTTAAGAAAATCATGAATGCTAGGGAGGAGGTGCTTAGGTATGTCAAATACAATGATGGGATAAATTCTTCCTTTCTTTTGTGGCATGATCCGTGGTTGGAGAGTAAACCATTATTTCATGTTAATAATAACAGTTTATTCTCCTTGACGGAGACCGATAAAATGGATAAGGTTAATGTTTGGATGGAGAATGACAACTGGGAAATTCCGAATTCAAATCATATGGACGTTATTGACTTGATAAGACGTATAGTTGGAGTTAGATTAAAGCGACATGATAATATTGCTTGGGAGGATGATCTGAAGGCTTCAACATCTTCAATTTATAATAGCATCTGTAACCATAATTCTTTCCCACCTTCGACAAAAGTCGTCTGACACTCATTTCAAATTCCAAAATGCTCGTTTTTCCTGTGGTTGGCCTTTAGAAACCGATTGCTAACTAGAAATCGAATGCATAATTTTGGGCTTGCTGCGGATGCAAATTGTAAACAGTGTAACTGTGGTATGATGGAAATGGTTGAGCACCTTTTCACTTCCTGTTTTTACACTGCTCCGGTATTTGATATGGAAATGTTTGGTCTATCACGTGATTCGAACTCCTACTTGCAAGGAGTTTTATTTAATAACAAAATCACAAAGACCCAAGAGTAGCTTGGCTACCTGTTTTTCAGTTGTTGGTCATCTGGTTTGGAAAGAACGTAATTCTCACATTCATAATCCCGGCAACAAACGCTCAGCCCAACAAGTTCTTTACTCGGTTAAACAGACGGTGAGAGAAAGAATCTTCACTAGTCGAAGGTTTAGGCAGAAGGCTTCTAACAACATCAACTTGATCTCTTTTTCGTATTAAAT
This sequence comes from Apium graveolens, assembly GCF_009905375.1. Taxonomy (NCBI): domain Eukaryota; kingdom Viridiplantae; phylum Streptophyta; class Magnoliopsida; order Apiales; family Apiaceae; genus Apium; species Apium graveolens. Next base: position 65,444,903 of record NC_133657.1, read on the forward strand.
ATAATTTTAGTTTCATGTTCTGAGATAAGGTACTACTGCTTCAGCCCTTTTCTGCGGGTAGTTTGCCTCTATTTTGCTCGCGGGGTATGCCCCTAGAATTGTACTAATTTCGTCCGTCTGTTTATAAAATACTTACTTAGAAAAAAACATTTATATTGGTGTTCGAGCTTATTTAGCTTGGTTCTTTTAAAAATTGAAATTTGGCAGTCAAATACCTTACGTTCATATTGTGTAGGTATCATTTATATTTCAATTTTATGATTTTTTTTCGAATATGTATTTTTGTATTACTTTCTTAATTCTATGTTGATGTTTTAAATTTTTAATCCTTTTAAATAATATTTTAATTTATAAGTTATGAATTTTATATTCATTTATTAAAATTTTGAATTATTTTAGGAAAATTATAATTTATAAATTATGATTTACCAAAAACAAAAGTCAAATTATTCAAACGCTTAAATAACTTAAAAGTTATAATTTTAAATTACTTATACGGTAATTTTCTATTTTAAAGTACAAATTAATTATTTTAAAAAATTCCAAAGGGTCGGGTGAGTGAAGACTGAAGTGGCAGAATGAGTGAATGACTGAAAATTTTGGATTGGCTGATAAGAGCAACAGTAGCACTAGGATTACTTTTCAAATTTTTAGATCCCACACTTGAGCCACGTCGGTAAAATTAGTCAAATTAGTCTTGGGATGATAGGTGGTTGAATGCCTCTGATGGAAGTGTCGTTTCACGCTTTTCAAAATAATAATCTATTCGTATTGTAGTTCATGTTAGATTTATTGTAATGAACTTAAAAGGGAAAAATTCAGAAAGTAGTACACCACCAGTATGCTTCCAATTTTAATATATTAATTTTATTTGTAATCTATTTGATATGGATAGAAAATAAATCCTAAAGACACATTAAATGTCGCATTGATTACACTTGGGCTTCTTGTCTAAAGTCCAGTACAGACATGTCCGGTCCGAACTCGTAGCAGACTCAAGATGACCCATGTAGACAAGGCCCACTAGATGAGGTCGTCAAGGTCCACAAACACAAGTTGTTCACGGACTAAGCCCAATACGGCTGGCCCATGTAAACAAGGCCCACCAGCTGAGGTCGTCAAGGTCCACAAACACAAGTTGTTCACGGACTAAGCCCAATACGGCTGGAAGAGCAGAGACATGTGTTCTAAACGGACTCAAAGTCCTACATAGAAGGTTCTGGAGTTCCTTCTCTTATATGACTCCTAATCACCATCTAAGTTGGGGACTTGTCCACCAAGTCTCCCAACAAAAGTCTAACCCTAGACTCACGTTTTTGGCTTGATTCTCTACAACACAAAGATACGTAGGCATCTTGTAAGGACCGATAGTCCTGAACGCAAGAGCAGTCATTAAAGCTCGAAGCTCACAAATCCTAGCATTAAATACTAACGTACTCAGGTTTTTATTCAACAACACTATTTATGCTATAATAATGGAGTATTGGTTCACCCGTTGCTTTAGTTATCATTTTCAATTATGATCATTCAGATTTTTTTAATTAATTAGTCGGAACCGTTTGATTTAAATTTTAAATCTGGACCGATGTTTTGCTAATTTATGAAAAATTTAGTCATTTTTATGCTATTTACCCAAGAATATACTATCTAGGTTCACTCCCCAACAAATACCATTTATATTATTATTAATAAAAATACAAATAAATCTCTGGGTCCGAATTTCACCGATAATAAGTTTTGAAAATTTATATGTGCACACCATTCGTTTATAGGTGCACACCCTTTGTTGGCGTTCAGACTAAAATAACATTATGTACATATTTAACTCAATCCTCATTTTATGCACAAAACGGATAATTTAGTCTCGATTTCAATAAAGGATGTGCGTCTATATAAATTAATGGTGTGCACAAATTTTTAGTGTGTGCCCTAGAGACAACACTATTATGTTTATGTTATGAGACATTCAAATTATTAATTATGATTCTATGGATTATTCTTTAGAAATTTATTATATTTTTATTTTCTACAATTTGATATTAGATTAATAAATGTCCTTGGAATATGATATGTAATCTATATCTCTAGGTACGTGACTTAGAAATGAGATTATGAGAATAGTAGTGATATTCTTAAAGGTCCCTAGTCAAGTATTATTGTTAAGGGACGATAATAATACATTGAGACTAGTGTGTTTGTTGACTGATGATCACATCTCATTGATCATAGGTATTGTGATACTAAAGTCAAAACACAGGCACATGCATTAGATACATGGTGCTAGATTGACCCGTTGTGAGATACTACATGTTTATAGCGTTATAAGTTAATGAGAATTTGTATAATATGTCCCAAATTAATAGGTTGCTTTACAAATATATCCCATATTTTTCAGTAATTATAAAAATGTCCCAAAGTTAAATTTTAACTCTTATATAACTCATATACATGTAACTAATTATATTGTTTGTACTTTAATTGACTAAAAGGTCATTAATACAATGTAACTAATTATATTGTTTGTACTTGAATTGACTAAAAGGTCCCTAAGAACATCTTCAACCATATGGAATCCTTAGCTAAAAATCATTAATACATACTATAAATAAAAAATAGAGAGATTATGTAAAAATATTCATCTCTAATGGTACTTTCCCCTTGTTTATAAATATAGCCAACCTCTTGATGTTGACTATATTTGTTGAACCATTACAGACCTGTAACAGATCTGCAAAAAGATTTTTAATCATTTACTACCATATTGAATTAATATATTCAATTTATAACAACATAAAATTTTAATAACATACTATTTTTAAAATATAGCTAACCAATATAGCCAATACCATCGAAGTACAATATCTTACAGGTTCAACAAATTTTACATATTGTCCTACATGTCCAATTTAGCCAACCAATTATAGCCAACACTATTGAAGATGCTCTAATAATATAATATACGTGACAATAAAAATTCAATTATGATGATATATCCACACTTTTGAATTAATTTTCTTGTGAGAGTTTGAGTGTGATACTTGGGTCACTTAAAATTCTTTATCTCAATCTCATCTCTCTACTTTTCATCAAAAAATCCAGTAATATGTTAGGTTTTTATTAGGATATAGCAAATCTGATCCTGTTAGTCAGTTAGTTTTTGTTGATTTGAAACTACAGATATAATGATGTCATGTGACCTTAGACATAACGTTATTATTAATCTTACTATTGCTTAACAAAAAAAGTAATATAAAAATATTGATATTTAAGTAACTAATTATTTAAGATAGTGAAATAGTAACATATTAAATATGATATTTAAGTAAAGGTTAAACATGTCATTTAAAAATGTGAGATAGTAAAATTAACTATGATTAATTTAAAATAGTCAAAAAAATTGGAAATGGGACTTATTTACAATAATATTATAATTGTGATATATTTATAAATGGGTTTTAAAAATGGGACATATTCATAAAAAACTGTAAGTTAATCTCACAGTGATAATGATGTATTGGTTCTTAGACCTAAATTCATTATATTTCTATACGAGAATTAATACACTTTGATTCTATTAAAGTTATCATTGACTGGGTAAAAATAAAAGTAGACATTGGGTATATTATGAATCGTATGAGAAATATGAATGATCTAGATGGAATTTAGCCCTCCTATATTAAGTAGTGATATTTTTTGGCCTCTTGATTGAGTGAGACTATAAAGTGCATGGCCGTGCTCAAATACTGATTTGTTTAATAGTTTACTCATTGATCAAGGAAACCTGGATTAAACGTTACAGAGGATGACACAATGCATGCCTCGAGTTTGATCTATTATATAAGGTTAGAGGGATTATATTATATTGCACATTATTCACGAAAGGTTTATCACCAATTATTATTATTACTTGGGTAACAATGATATATTACTAGATGTCGCTCATTGTTTATAATTTTATTATTGGATATTAAAATTATTTTCAACGTAATAATAACCTAAAGGGTCACACACTAAGAACGTTGTTAGGTCACACACACTGTAGAGGGGGTGAATACAGTGTATAATACAATCAAATCGAACTTTAATATATTAAGTAACAGAAAACAAACTTTATTGAAACAATAAACTCTGTTACAATATGGAACTGTTACCTCTCAGTGATGAACAAATTTCACGAGAGCTGCTAGGGTTACAATGAATAATCTTCTCGAATATGATAACACTTATAGTATAAACCCTATGTCTGTGTTTATATACTACACAGTTACAAGATAATCGCTAATTGATATGGAATATAATTCTACTTCCTAAAATATATCAATCAGATATCTTTTCATCCAAGTATTCCATTCTTCACGGAACTCCTTCTTCATGCATATCTCTTCTTATGTTTATCTCAATCTTCTTTCCTTTAATCAGCTACTGTCCTTATCTGATCGTCCTTCAGCACTTAAGTTCTGATATCTAACTTTTGATGATTATCTCCTGATAATATAAGTACTGATATCCTTAAGTCCTGACTTCCAGTATAAGTACTGATCAACAGTTAAGTACTGATCAACAGTTAAGTACTGATTTGTCCTATTAAGTAAGATCTGAAATCTAAACATAAATTATATTAGCCATGACATTATCAAATATATCTAACAATCTCCCCCAACTTGTAAATTAGCATAATATACAAGTTTAACAGATATTTGATGATGTCAAAAATATCAAGTACAAATGCATGAGAATTAGACTAGATAACTACAACTTACAGTCCTTAATGCTTTATCAATATTCAACTTCTGATAACAACTTCAGTCTGTACAAATATCAGAATTTAAGCAGTTGTAGATCTTCGACTTGACTTCATCATCTGATCTCTCTGATGTCAGGAGTTGTTCTGAGATAGTTCTTCAACAAACATTTCTCAGCATATCTGAGTTCATCAATCATTCTCCTTTTGGCATCTTTAAGCTCTGCAGTACCTTCACCAATTTGAAAGATTGCAGCTCTGAGATCATTGATCTTTGCTTTTCTTATATCCTGATCCAGTCTGATCAAATAAGCTTTATCAGACTCAAGATTGAATTCAACAGCCCTGTACCCCAGAAAGGTAGTTATAATCTTAGCAGTGTTGAGCTTCATTTCAACTATATCACCATTGTGATCTCTGTACTTTGGAACATATATGCTGTCAGACTTAACAGAATAAAGCCTTTTCTGTCTCTGAATCTGTTCTTTTAAATAGTTTGCAGCAGTTCCTGTTATTCTGTCATCCACTTGAAGTAAGAAAAGTACATGCTCCAATTCTTCAAAATACTTCAATGGAATGGAATTTTGTCTTATATGATAAACCCTACCATCTGTCATGAAATACAAAATGATGTATTCTTTCAAGTAGGTATGGTAAACCATCTGTACAGATTCCAGTTGATTCAATCTCTCAGGAGTTGCTCCAATACCTGGTTCACTCAAGAAAGTTGGATCATTGGTAGTGTTATGTATTCTTCTTTCATCAGCACTTCCCAATCCAGTTTTATCTCTGGCTTCCTGTCCAGTAACTACTCTTACTTCAAAACCACTTGCAGTAGTCTTCAAAGGTTGAGTCTGTTTTGCTTTAGTGAATCCTGGTAGGAGTGTCTTTGGTCTATCTTCTGATATCAAGTTAACTTGAGCTATGTTAGAGGTTACTTGCTTCTTCTGAATATCAGAACTTACAATTTCTTGACTCTGAACAACTTGAGCTATGTCAGAGGTTGTTTTAAGAACTTTTCTTAAAGTCAGAGCAAGATCATCCTTTTCATCAGTAATTTCTTCATCCTCAGGAGGCACATAAACCTTGATAGGTTCACCAACTTTTTCTTTACCCTTGGATCTTGGATCTATCTGCGGTTGTGATCTAGCCAATGTTGCTTCAGTATGTGTCCTTTCTTTGATCACAATGCCTTTGAGTTTTGAAAGTGGCTTTTTACCAGAAGCTTCAGATTTAGATGTGACTTTCTCTGATTTAAGCCTGGCTTCTTCTTTCATTAAACTCTCCAAGTCCATTCCTGGATTTTCCTGAAGAAATAACTGTCTTGACATTTCCTCATCAAGATCTAAAAGTTCATCAGAACTTATCCTTTTACAAGTAGCAGAACTTATTCTCTTCCCAGTATCAGAACTTGTCCTGTGACTAGCTTGTCTTGATGTGAATCCTCTACCTTGACAATGACCTCTACCCATTCCAGAGTTTCCTTGATCATCTTTTTCATTATCCTTTCATGTCAGTGTCTTGTCAGTCTTGCATTTGGACTTAATTACTTTCTCCCCCTTTTTGGCATCAGCAGGTAGTAGAAGAGAGATAAGCAATTCCATTGAGGATTGGATTTCAGTTAGTTGTGATTGCTGAGAAGCTTGATTTTTCAGAATTTCATCAATCTGAGCTTGTTGATGATCTTGAGTCTTCTCAATATAAGCAATCCTGTCAATGGTAGGTTGGAAGAACTTTTTCTTATCAATTTTCCAAACTTGTTCCTGTTTGACAAAGTTCTCCTGAATCTTATGTAGCTCTGCATGAGTAGTTGAATGAAGACCTTGTAGATGTTTAGTACTCAATGCAGTGACTCTAAGCTGGGTTTTGAAATCATCAGAATTTAACATTTCATCAGCTTTAGTCAAGTGCTCAGCAAGATGCTTTTCAGTTGGAACACATGAAACTGAGTTATATTCCTTAGTCCACTCCTGACCTGCAGGAGTTTCACTCCAAGGTACTGGTGCTTCTCCGGTAACAAACTTCTTAACCAGTTCAGACTTTAGAATAGTCTGTTGAGGAGCATGTCCTGAAGGACCTGCTGTATCAGCATCTGCAGTTGGAGCAGCATCACCAGTATCTCCAGCATTTACAGCATCAGAACTTAAATAATCAGTATCTTCTGATAAGACAACAGTGTGAGTAGCAATAGAGGCTTCAGCATCCTCTAATTGCTGATCTTGTTCTAAGTTCTGATCAACAGCCAAATCCTAATGCTCACCTAAATTCTGATCATCAGCATCATGATTCAGATAATATGTTGTTGATAACTCTGGAGTTTGAACATCATCAGGAACAGGTGTTGTAGAAGGATTAGTTGCTGGTGGAGCTTCTAAGAAAAGTATTTCAGGCACAACCAGGTTCTGAATATCAATTTCAGCACTTAGGCCTGGATCAACAGGAGAGACAGACTTTTGAACAGGAGACACATATGGTGTGTTGGCCTTTTCAGTAGCAGCTTCCTTAGATGGAGTTGATGGAGAAGAAGTGACTGGAGCAAATTCCTTGTCTTGTGAGATCAGAGATTCCTGATCCCCTTCCTTAGCTGCTTCCTCTTCATCATCTGAAACTGGCCTTTTTGCCCTCTGTTTCTGATATCTCTTTGTTGATGTGGATTCCTTGGGAGTTTCAGGAACTGTCATTCTTCTAAGCCTTTTGAGAAGCCTAGATCCCCCAATTCCAGAATCCTTCTGAGAAGTCTTTTTCTCAGCTTCACCTACAACAGGTTCTGAAGAAGGTACATGTTCCTCAGTATCAGATTCATCTCTCAAGGCAATCCTCCTTCTCTTTTGAGGTGTTTGAGGAACAATCTTTGTCCTCTTTGGCTTGGAGGATGAAGGCGTCACTGTAGGTGCTGAGGATGAGGGTTGAACAGTCTGTGAAGTGGAGAGATAGGATTTGAGATATTTCCTGAGGGTAGGTTGAGTAGAATGAGTGGTAGGTGTTGAGGATGATGGTTTTTGGGTGTTTATTGTTGGTTGGACATCAGAGTAAACAGATCTATAAGTATCAGGATCAGCATTTACTAGGATCTGTTTTACAGACTGAGGAATCTGTAATGGTCTAACCACTGATTTCTTAGTGTCAGCATTTACCAGGTCATTAAAGTATCGTTTTGCAACTTTAAAAGGTGGGGTTGAGGAACTGACTAATTGAGGTTCATCAGTACAAAAAGTATAAATAAGTTGACAGAATCTAGCAAAATAGACAACATTCCTATCCTCTGTCATCCTATCTCCAATAAAACCAATTATACCAGTTGCAAAATCAAAATGAGTTTGATTGATAATAGCATACCCGATGTGCTGACTCAGAATTGGGATAGCATCAAAATTCGAACATTTGTTCCCAAAAGCTTTGGTGATGCAGTCGAAGAAGAAACTCCATTCTCTTCTGATATGAGCCCGTTTCAACTGCCCAAGTTTTGCCAAACTCCTTTCATACCCCAAATTTGCCATTAACTCCTGAAGAGCTGAGTCTTCTGGAATTGAAAAGGTACAATCTTCTGGGAGATATAGAGCTTTGCGTATTGTACCAGGAGTGACTGCATAAGATGAATCAGCCACTTCGAAAACAATATTGGGAGTGCCATGTTTACCACCATCATCAAAGTGCCCAGTCCGCCAAAACGTCAGAACTTGTTGACTCGAAAAGACTAAAGGCTGGGTTAATGCATACCCAATCTCACTGTGTGCAAGAAGATCTTGCACAAAATGCAATTCAGATGGAACTTCAACATGATCAAGAATTGCAGCATAGTTGTTTGGAACAAACTTAGCTCCATCAATAATTAAATCCTTAGGTGCCATGTGAAAAATTGAGATTCAAAAGTGCCTGTTAGGTGTTTGATAAAATATCTGTATGAAAAACCAACGTGAGAGAAAGAGAGAGTAAAAGCAAGTATAGAGAAAAAGTATGAAGGAAATAAAAGATTAAAGAAATCCTTTCTCTGTCGTACTTATACTCTAAAAAAAATGTTACCGTTGGACACCTGTCAGACATGCAGTAATAACGGATAGTTACTGGGCGCGAGAAAACAGTAATCATTACTTGCCCACTTGCCTGTTTTCAAGAAAAAACCGTTCCATTTACCCAGATATTCCATTAATCAAGGTGAAACAGTTTTAATTCAAAATTGAAACCGTTCCCACTGATTTAATTATTTTTCACTGCATCATTAATATTCTGAAAAGAAATCAAGTGAAAATGACCAAGATAAATTATACGAGTAAGTACTGATAAAGGAAAGTCAGAACTTAAATGAAAACAGAATTTATATGGTCATCAGAATATCAATCAGGATTTATCAATGCATTATAAAATAACTTAGAGACAAAATCTTGAAATAAAGACATATTTCATTAATATATCAAGAGAATACATTCATGAAATGGAAATTACATCAGTACTTATACAAGATTTCCCTAAGCTACTAAACCTAACATCAACAGCTTTAGTCCTAGCTAAGAAGCCTGACAAAGCTGATGATGAAGAAAAACAGGAAGAAGACGAGATTAAATCATTTCTTCTTCCTACTCTCGATAAACAGAATGGCGAGTCGGATGATACGCTCTTGCTGGCGGAGAGCTTCCAGCCTTTCCTCCTCCAATCGCTCCAGATGGCGATGGTAGTCCATATAGAAGAACAGGAGGTGGGTCAGTACCTCCTGTGGGACAGAGTCCCATATCTCCTCAGGAATGGCCGTGACGTGCCATTCCTGCTGCCAGTCGGCACAGCTTAGCTCCATATTGAAGTTTTGGTAGTTCAAAAACATGTTGTATCTGACCATTGTGTTTTTGAAAGAAAAAGTATGAAGGTAAGTTTGTAAGAAAGAATTTGATGGGAAGGCTGATGTGAAGAGGCTGTTTATATAGGCAAGAGAATGCCAGGAGACATAAAGGTTTTTAATGCTGACAGGTAGAATTAATTCTACCTCATCTCCCCAGACTTGGAAAAAGAATAACATTCATTGGAAAGAGAAAACATGGTTGAATGCGCACAAGACACAAGTAAAAGTTGACTGTTCAAGTACGAGTACCATTAATCCTAACCATAGTGACTATTAATCTTCCACTTCACATGTTCTAGTTTGTACTGAGACTGTTATCAAATTTTATCCACAGATAAGTCAAGTAAAGAATTTAGACTGTAATATCAGAACTTAGACTTATTTCAGAACTTAACAGTCATCAGAACATAATTTCTTAACTCGAAAAAGGAATGCCTATCTAAGTAAATCCTCATACAAGTGCTGAGTTATACTCTTCAGAACTTAATCGTCAGAATATGCAACCAGAACTTGGCCTCAGAGTTAGTGCAAAATGACACAATGACTGTTTATCTAAAACAACATAGACCACCACAGTAATTTTTATCATTCAGATGGAGTGATTGGTGTGTGCATCAAGCTAAATAGCAGACAAAGAGTAAAGTCTGATTCACTTCAGTTTATCTTAGAAATAAGGCATAACTAAAATTTTTCTAAAGAGCTGTCATTATCCTGAAACCTACTGATGAATGAGTTCATGCTTGAGTCCACCTCATCTGTTTTGTGCTAATTTTATGCATCTTTTTAAATTCTATTTTACAGTGGCTCCTCAGTGTAAGTGAGTCACGACTGCTTATCAGAATTTATGCTATTATCAGAGTATTTCTCCAGTAATCATAGAGTGTGAAAAGTCACCAAGAAAATATTTTGCTTTTCTAATGCATATTTACTTAATACCAGCAATGCACTTGGGTCTTCCCTTCCACATTTTTTACTCTAGATCTCAAAGGAGTACCTGATTTTATTCTTTGATCCTTTTGATTTTTCTTTTTATAAGTGAGGTTTATCAGCACTTAGTACATTCAGCAGTTTTACTAGTATCAGAACTTAACAGATGAGTAGCATTATTCTAATTTGTGACTTAGTAATAAGATAAACAAAGTAAACTCAACTAAGCTCAATTATCAGAATTTGCTAGTGTCATAAGATTTCCACAGAAATAATTACTTCTTACATGGGATCATTTATTTATTGAAGACTAGTAAGTCAGTATCTAGCACAGTTATCCTCATAGGATTGAATGGTTACTTAGACAGACATATCACTTATCAGAGTTTAGAAATATATATCAGACATCAGTCAGTACTTAAAAACATTTGTCAATTAATCACAGAATACACAAAGAGATTAAATTCTGTAAATACTGATCATAAAGTATGATAATACAGAATAAGACTAAGCAGATTTAGAGAAAGAACCTGAAATCATTCCAAGTTCATTTACCAATCTTGTAAAAGTGGCTTCACACAGTGGTTTTGTGAAGATATCTGCTAATTGTTGATCTGTTGGAACAAAGTGCAATTCCACTGTACCTTCATCCACATGTTCCCTTATGAAGTGGTACCTGATGCTGATGTGCTTTGTCATAGAGTGTTGAACTGGATTACCTGTCATAGCAATAGCACTTTGATTATCACAATAAATAGGGATTTTGAAGTATATTAACCCATAATCCAGTAACTGATTCTTCATCCAAAGAATTTGTGCACAACAGCTTCCTGCAGCAATATACTCTGCTTCAGCAGTTGATGTAGAAATTGACTTTTGTTTCTTGCTGAACCAAGAAACCAATCTGCCTCCAAGGAATTGGCAGCTTCCACTTGTGTTTTTCCTGTCAATTTTGCAACCTGCAAAATCTGCATCTGAGTAACCTATTAGTTTAAAATATAATTCTCTAGGATACCACAATCCCAGATTAGCTGTTCCTTTAAGATACTTAAAGATTCTTTTCACAGCTGGTAAGTGAGGTTCTCTTGGATCTGCTTGAAATCTTGCACAAAGACAGGTAGCATACATGATATCAGGTCTACTAGCAGTTAGATAGAGTAGAGAGCCAATCATACCTCTGTAATCAGTAATATCTACTGATTTACCAGTATCCTTATCCAGTTTTGTTGCAGTGGCCATGAGAGTGGATGCACTAGAACAATCTTGCATTCCAAATTTCTTCAGCAAGTTTCTGGTGTACTTGGTTTGACAAATAAAAGTGTCTTCTTCATTCTGCTTGACTTGAAGGCCCAGAAAATAGCTAAGTTCCCCCATTATACTCATCTGATATCTTGACTGCATTAGTTTGGCAAACTTCTTGCAAAGTCTGTCATTTGTAGACCCAAAAATGATATCATCAACATAAATCTGGACTAGAAGTAAGTCCTTTCCATGGTTGAGGTAGAACAGTGTTTTGTCTATTGTTCCTCTGTTGAATCCACTTTCCAGAAGAAACTGAGCTAAAGTCTCATACCATGCTCTACGAGCTTGCTTAAGTCCATAAAGTGCTTTATCAAGCCTGTAGACATAATCTGGATGTTTGGAATCTACAAAGCCTGGAGGTTGTTCAACATATACATCCTCCTCCAATTCTCCATTGAGAAAAGCACTTTTCACATCCATTTGAAAGACAGTAAACTTTTTGTGAGCAACATAAGCCAAAAATATCCTTATGGCTTCTAACCTAGCAACTGGTGCAAATGTTTCATCATAATCAATTCCCTCCTGTTGAGAATATCCTTTTGCAACCAGCCTTGCCTTATTCCTTGTAATTATGCCATCACTGTCAGTTTTGTTTCTGAATACCCACTTTGTACCAACAACAGATCTATTCTTTGGTCTTGGCACTAGGGTCCAGACTTTGTTTCTTTCAAATTCATTTAACTCTTCCTGTATTGCTTGCACCCAATCAGCATCTTGAAGAGCTTCTTCCACTTTCTTTGGCTTAGTCTGAGAGAGAAAAGAATTGTAGAGACATTCATTTGAAGTACCTGTTCTAGTTCTGACACCTGCATCAGGATTTCCAATTATCAAATCATGTGTATGTGATTTTGTCCACTTCCTTGCAGATGGAAGGTTTTCTCTAGAACTGGATGCTCCCCCATGATCCATGCTGTCTTCATTTTCATTTTCTGATGCTCCCCCTGAAACTATGCTCTCTGAGTTGGATTCTTCAGTATTTAGATTTTCAGCACTATCAGAACTTGGCTTATCAGAACTTGACGAATCAGAACTTGAAGAGCCAGATGTATGTTCTGATGTTTCTTGAGATGTGGTAGGATCTTGAATATGCTCCCCCTGCATAGGTGCATCTTCCTTTGACGTAGTCACCACAGTTTCAATAACATCAGAGTTTAATCCATCAGAATTTACAGTATCAGGACTTAAACTGTCAGGATTTTCAGTATCAGAATTTGAGTCTTTATTTTCAAATCTCAGCTGATCATGGTCAATGAAATCTTCAAGACCAGTAATCTTCTTTTCATCAAAAGAGACATTGATAGATTCCATGACCACTTTTGTTCTCAAATTATAGACTCTGAAGGCTTTTGTGGAAAGTGGATATCCAACAAAGATTCCTTCATCAGCTTTTAAATCAAACTTGGATAGCTGTTCAGGATGAGTCTTGAGAACAAAACACTTGCATCCAAATATATGAAAGTATTTCAGATTTGGCTTCTTTTTCTTCACCATCTCATATGGTGTTTTTCCATGCTTGTTAATGAGTGTTGCATTTTGAGTAAAACAAGCAGTCTGCACAGCTTCAGCCCAGAAATAGGTTGGAAGCTTTGCTTCTTCAAGTATTGTACGTGCAGCTTCAATGAGAGTTCTATTCTTCCTTTCAACAACTCCATTTTGCTGTGGAGTTCCAGGAGCAGAAAATTCTTGCTTTATTCCATGGTTTTTGCAGAACTCTTCCATTATCAAATTCTTGAACTCAGTGCCATTATCACTCCTTAAAATTTTCACAGAATCTTTGACCAATTTATCCAAATGTTTGACATGATCAATCAAGATAGATGCAGTTTCATTTTTTGTGTGCAAGAAATACACCCATGTGTATCTGGTGAACTCATCCACTATGACTAACGCATACTTCTTCTTTGCAATAGACATGACATTTACTGGACCAAATAGATCAACATGTAGTAGATGATAAGCACTACACCATAAATGGCCTACAGCAACACCAAGAAAATGTTACAATAGGCCCAAAAAAGTGTTACCACAGCCAGAAAAAGGCCTAAGGTAACATAAAAATTAAGTTGCTTTTTTCGAGTTACCTTTGGCCCCTAAGGTAACATTACTTTTGCCCTGGTGTAACATTGGAATTTGTGTTACAATAGTACTCAAAGGTAACATCAATCTATGTCTATAATATCACATTATGTATGTTACCTTTGCACTTAGAATTTCCAAAAAATGGGGCCCACCTGTGGGGCCCACTGGGTAACAATAATGGTTTGTATTATACCAATTTGTTTTTAACATTTAAGTACCTAATGTAGCATATTTCTTAAAAAAATTGATAGGAATTGTTTATAAATTCAACATGCCATAAAACCTGTTTTTCATTCAAGTCAACAAAATAAACAATTCAAACCAATCACCAAATCAATTTTCACAAACCCCCAGCAAATACAACAGTTTTCATACAATTCACCAACTCCACATACTCCAAAGAACATGTACTTAGTTTAGGACGATAAAAATACATCTAAAATTTGGTACGATAACACTTGGTACTAGTACGCAAAATAAGATATGTAAAAAGATACACGTCTAAAATCTAAAGGTCAGAGCCTGTAGTAACTGGTGTGAGGAATCTTCAATGCAGTAAGAAACTTGGTTGTCCCACTTTGTGCAATCGTAACCAGACAATCAACTTGTTCTTCACTTATCAGACCAATACCAGAATTGCTGCAATATAAATATTGGATTAAACTCAGTGCACTGACTAATAAAACATAACCAACATCAACTATCTTTTGCTACAAAACTTACGTGATTGTAATTATTCCATTATCCTTGTCAGCCTGGATACGAATATCAAGATCAACTTCATCTTTTATAAGCTCACTATTTGTAACACTGAGAAAAAATAAATTTAACAACACATTAGTATTTCATTCTTTGCACAAAAAAAGTAAAACACCGAAGTTGCATTTCTATGGACATGTATAAAAGAGCAAGAACATTTTCTTTCTTTCGGTTAAGGTAGAACATTTGTATGGTTTTAACTTTTAACCGGTCAAAAATGTATAATGTACAACATCAGTCCATACTTCTTTGCTTTGACATAGGACATCTCCAAGGACAAAAAGAAAGCAAGAAAGAGCAAACGAAACGAATATTCCATTACCAGTGATATGCTGGTGGAGATCGTTGAAGAATCAATACGAATCTATTGGCGCTTCATTCATGCTGACAAGAACTGCAATACTGCATTATTGAAAAGCAGGAAGGGGCAGATCCCACTTCAAGACCCTGCAGACTCTCAAACATTTAAAGAAGTCCAAAAGGATTTCAAAAAGGTGTGCACTTATATTTGATCATCATGCAGTCTAGAGGCTAGAACTATAACGTTTAATTTAATATAATATTGGCATGCAGAAGGATAGGATGCTAAAAGATCATATTAGAAGTGGTAACTGCATACTGAAGAAGTTGAAGAAATGCAGAGAAGATGATCCTGTGATCAAGTACTTATTTTCTTCTCTCAAGTCGATATGAAGTTGGTGTCGAGGGTGTTAAATATGCAGAGACTAACAGCAGATCATCTGGCCTAGTGTATAAATAAATTGAACACAATCAGTTTTGTTGATAGGAAGATACATGTAGAACCCTCATTTTGCCTTTTTCCATGTTAAAATTGATATTTATAGACATGATGAGTTACATCTAAAATTTTTGATCTAACGACATGAATAGGTTTTCATAAGGGCATCTTCAAGTTGAACTTCCCTTATTTTTATCGACCAAGCAACTTTATTAATGTGCACTTCCTAAAAAGTTGAAGTTCTATTTTGACATGTTAAGCCAAACAACCATTATTTATATATTTGATTGTGGAATATATTGTTTTTAATAAGCTGTAGAAACTATGAACAACTAAATACTCCGAATTCATAACATTTTTGACAATTGAGAAGATGTAAAATAATTGCAATTCAGCATGATTTTGTAACAGATGACATAACCACACCTCTTTTATATATAACTTACTTAAACTACTACATGACACTTTAACGAACTACTGCAAGTTGCATTTTTCACCTGAACTCCGCACATTTAGGCTGAGAAGGGGTTATGCTTCTCGATTCAGCTACAACCCGAGTAATTAAGCTTAATTGCAGTTCATTTAGGTGGCTCTGTTGCTGCTTCAATATACCAGCGGTTGTATTTTCTCTAGTATAAATATAAATAAATCAAGAATAGTTCTGTACTTTGTTAGATTTAACTTCACGGGCCATGTCGATTTACTCATACAAGTAGTTTATTATAACCTTCCCTAAAACTTCAATTAAGTTACCGCTAGATGCACTCTTCCCCATTTTTATTGCAAAGAGGCATCCTTGATATCATCATTGATGCATACTAAAAAGTTCCTGACTTCCTTTACATCATCAGAGGTCATCACCAATGCATTGGCAGGAGCATGCAAACAATGAACCAGGTGCCCAGTATCACATACAAAAGTACAATTAAAAGTATGAACATTTTTGACCGGTTAGAAGTTAAAACCATTCTTAGGTGCCTCAGTTTAATTAACTAAGTGACATTTAACGTAAAGCAACAGTTCACCCAAATTATACAGTATGAATTTAAAATCTGGACTATAAATTAAAAATCTGGACTTGAATACCTGATAAGTTCCCGAAGAAACACCTCTTTGTTCATGTACAGGCTGTTGACAATGAGATCCATGAGCCGGCTCACCTGTTTCAGTCGCAACATCATAAAATGAACATATCTTTATGTTGTTTGATGGCAGGGTAATAATACACTGTTGAAAAAACCAACCTCCGCTTCATACTCATATTTCTCAGATGGAGGGTCTGATGATTCAGAAGCTGCAGCAGATGATTCGAATCATTTCCCTAAAGAAAACTCAGTTTTCGTTTTTATAATCTTAGAGGATACAGAACCACTGGATGTACCAGCAGGTAGGGCGGAGAACCATCTCTGTTTACTGTCAACCTCTCCTGCCTGTGCAAGTTCAAAATTAACTCAATATCATATAATAATGATATAGAGCATCTGGAGTCCACAAACTCATTCCAACACAGAATAAAATTTAAGACACTCCATTCATCTCAAAACGAGAATTTAACATGAAACACATCCATCAAATCATGATCACGCTTTTATAATAACAAACTAATTTTTAATAATATACTAATAAACTAGTTTATACATACTAAAAAATTAATTAAGAAAAATTATATTACAATCACGCATAAAGTGTAATAGAGTAGTTTAACAACACATTGAACATATTGTTAATTACAAACAAACAAACGAAAAAAGAACACAACCTGTAGTGTTCTTGCTTTTGAAAAACAATTAGCATAATTAACGCAATTAATCACACACAAATACACAAAGAGGAACATAAATCATAAAAAAATAAAAGAAGTAATCTTTTTTTATCACTACACATCAATTAGCACAGTCAATTACACGAAAAACATCATAAATCAAAATTATACCCACATAATATGATATATGATAGGGTTAAAAGTGTCAATTACCGAAAGATTGGAGAGATTGAGAGCTGAGAGAGGAGCAGCGGGCATTCTATAACGAACGACGTCGTTTCTAAGTAGAGAAGAGACGGAGCACTTTGAGATCTTGTGCATTTTGGCTCAGGGGAGAGAGAGGGGTAGAGATAGAGACTGATATATACATATATAAATAAAATCAGAGAGAGAGGTATTACCTTAATGTTGAACCCCCAACTGATTTGACCCCAATTTCAATTAGAAATCCTAGCCAATCTGTGACTCGCTTCTCCGCTTCTTCAAAATGTTACCCACTTTTCCAGTTAGAAACCCTAGCTCGAATCGGTGAGAGCTAATCTCAGATAGCGACTGAGAGAGAGATGTGTACAGCGTGAGAGAGACAATGAAAGAGAGATAAGGGATATGTTTAGAATGAGAGAGAGATCAGAGATATGTCTGAAATTTTACCCGCTTTTCCAAAAAATTTGAGCCCGCCCGATTGAAAGCCATCGAGAGCCAAAAAAACAGCAGCTAATTTTACTTCTTTTTTTAATAAATTTTAAGTTTAAATAGTGTTTAAATTTTTTATTGATAAAAAATTATCAATTATTAATTAGTGCAATTTAAAAAATTAAATTTTTTTTATTAATCTTAGCTGATATTAATATTATTGCTTAATTATATTATAAAAATTGTTTAATTTTTAAGTCAAATAATTATATATATTTAATTATTTGTAAAATATTACTTTTTTATCTATTAACACCCTATTGTAACATAAGTTCCTACATGTTACTAGTTTGTAACACTTTGAAGTTATAAACATGTTATAAAGGCTATGGTAACATTAAAAATACTACGTTGCGGTAGGCTAAGATGAGCATACCTAAGGTAACATAATTTTGTAACATGCATGATTAAACCATTGCGATAGGCCATCTATGGCGTAGTGTAAGGCTCAAGAATTGATGATTCAGTCTTGCTCTTGAATGAAGATTTTCTTCATTTGGCCTTCTGACAGAAATCACAAAGGCCATCAGGAGCAAATACTGACTTTGGTAGTCCT
This sequence comes from Apium graveolens, assembly GCF_009905375.1. Classification (NCBI taxonomy): domain Eukaryota; kingdom Viridiplantae; phylum Streptophyta; class Magnoliopsida; order Apiales; family Apiaceae; genus Apium; species Apium graveolens. The sequence continues at coordinate 65,463,289 of NC_133657.1, forward strand.
CTCACAAGATTTGTCTTGACCAGTTCATTTATATTGTTGAAATTTAAATGAGAGAGTTTCTTGTGCCAATTCCAGCTTTCTTCAATTGATGTTCTACTCATCAGACAGATTGCAGAACTATCAGTACTTGTTGAAAGCTTAGCTTCATAAATGTCACCACGCCTGTATCCTTTCAGAACAACTTTGCCTTTAGATTTACTCACAATTTCACAGTGTTCTTCAAAGAAATCAACATGATAACCTCTGTCACAGATTTGACTTATACTCAGTAGATTGTGTTTAAATCCTGAGACCAGAGCTACTTCTTTAATTATGACATTTCCAAGATTGATATTGCCATATCCCAATATTTTTCCAATATTGCCATCTCCATAAGAAACACTTGGGCCAGCTTTCTCCACAAAGTCTGATAGCAGGGCCTTATTTCCAGTCATATGTCCTGAACATCCACTGTCCAGAACTAGAATATTTTTCCTGTTGCCCTGCAATCACAAAGACCACTAATTATTAGTTTTAAGGACCCAGACTTGCTTGGATCATTTGGCCTTATTAAGTTTGTTAACATTTGCAGCGGATTTAGCATCAGAGTTTATGTTAACATTTTTCTTATCAGAACTTACACTATCAGACTTTGAATCAGAATTTACACTAGAAGGAACAATGGAAACTTTCTTCAAAGAAGGTTTTATTTGATAATAATCATAGTACAAACTATGATATTCCTTATAAGTATAAATGGAATGCCATAAACTACCACAATGAAAACAAGGATTTTGTGGTTTGTATCTAACAGACTGACTCTTAACTCCTGATTTTGAAGGTAAGGAGTTAATATTCTTATTCTTCCTGCAAGAAGAAGCCAGATGGTTAGAACTTCCACAGTTATGACATGTTTTCCTAGGAGCATCAGGAACAGGTTTATAATCATTGCTTTTATTCACACCTTCCTTTCCATTCCTATTTTTCCTAGGTGATTTTACCTTGTTTGCATTCTTAACATCTTTCAGCTTATGCTTAAGCTGCTTCTTCGTCATTAAGCCTATGTTCACTTCAGCTGTCTTTTCCTGTTTTAGTTTGTCAGAAGTTAATTCCTCTTTAACTTCTGATTTCTCATTTTTAGACTTTACAGTTACAAACTTAACAGGTTTTAACTTTGGCTTTTGCTTAACAGCAGGCTTAATTTCTTCAGTTCCTTTATCATTCTTATCTTCTCCATAACCTAAGCCTTCTTTCCAGTTTCCACTACTTAGCAAATTTTGAGTTGTTTTGCCAGAGTTAGTCCAAGTCCTGATAATCTCTCTTTTCTTTTCTAACTCAGTTTTTAGAGATTCATTCATTTTTAGCACTTCATCCCTAACATAAAAAACATCATCTCTATCCTTCTGAGTTTGATGGAACATGACTAACTCTTTTTCTAAGAAATCATTTCTTTTCTTAAAAGCAAGATTTTCAGAAGTTAATCTTTCACATGTTAAAGTTTGATCTCTATAACTCACAAACATGGTTTTAAGATATCTTCTCAACTCATTAATATCATCAGTATGAAAAGCATAAGTAGTCTGAGGTACCTTTGTTTCAGCAGCTTCAGAACTGCTATCAGCACTTTCTTTATCAGCATTGGCCATCAATGCATAGTTCTCCTCACTTTCAGAGTCTGAGGTGTCTGTCCAGTTTTTCTGCTTTGTGACAAGAGCCTTGCCTTTGTCACCCTTTGCCTTCTTGCAATCAGGAGATATGTGGCCTTTCTCACCACAGTTATAGCATTTAACATTGGTATAATCTCCTCTGTCAGACTTTCCTCCTCTACCTTCAGATCTTCTGAAATTCTTCTTATCAGAACTTATGCCTTTCCTGAAAAACTTCTTTCCCTTCCTGAACTTCCTGTATGCAATCTTTGTGATTCCTTTCACCATAAGAGCACACAGCTTCATCATCTCTTCATCAGCATCAGTCTCAGGAAAGCTTTCAGAATCTGAGTCATCATCACTTTCAGAACTTGATGACTCAGTTTCAGACTTTATGACAAGAGCTTTACCCTTGTCTTTCCTTGAGGAAGCTGCTTTGGGGGATTCTTCTTCAGCCTTAAGAGCAACTGTCCTTGACTTTCCTCCTTTCCTCTTGCTTCTTTGTTTCATCTCAAGCTCATGAGTCTTGAGCATTCCATAAATTTCATCAAGAGTTGTTTCATCAAGATTGTAGTTGTCTCTTATTATCGTTGCCTTTAAATCCCAACATTCAGGAAGAGCTAACAGGAATTTAAGGTTTGAATCTTCAAGATCATACTCTTTATCAACCAATGACAAATCATTCAAAAGTTTGACAAATCTATCATATAAATCATTCAATGACGCATTAGTCTTTGAGTCAAAATGTTCATACTCTTGAGTGAGTATTGTCTTCATGTTCTTCTTAATTGTGTCAGTTCCCTGACATTTTGTTTCCAGAGCATCCCATATCTCCTTAGCAGTCTTGCAGTTGATTACCCTGTTTGACATTATATTATCAATGGCACTATGCAGTAAGTGTCGTACCTTAGCATTCTTAGCAATTGATGCTATATCTTCAGCAGTATAATCACTCTTCTCCTTTGGTACGGTCTTTGCTGCTTCACCTGCAACTGCAACAGCGAGCTTGGTTGGTTTGTGAGGCCCTTCCTTGATTCTATCAAGGTATTCTGGATCTGTTGCTTCCAGGAACATGATCATCCTTACCTTCCATATGGGATATTCATATGGTCTCAGTATGGGAACTCTGATGGTCTCATACCGACTCTGAATTTGTGTCTTTGGTGGTTCCTCAGTTTTGGTAGGCTTAGTTGGAGTTTCTGTGTCCGACATGATTGTGTTTGGATCTTTAACTGTATGTGTGTTAACAGATAAGCTCTGATACCACTTGTTAGGTCACACACATTGTAGAGGGGGTGAATACAGTGTATAATACAATCAAATCGAACTTTAATATATTAAGTAACAGAAAACAAACCTTATTGAAACAATAAACTCTGTTACAGTATGGAACTGTTACCTCTCAGTGATGAACAAATATCACGAGAGCTGCTAGGGTTACAATGAATAATCTTCTCGAATATGATAACACTTATAGTATAAACCCTATGTCTGTGTTTATATACTACACAGTTACAAGATAATCGCTAATTGATATGGAATATAATTCTGCTTCCTAAAATATATCAATCAGATATCTTTTCATCCAAGTATTCCATTCTTCATGGAACTCCTTCTTCATGCATATCTCTTCTTATGTTTATCTCGATCTTCTTTCCTTTAATCAGCTACTGTCCTTATCTGATCGTCCTTCAGCACTTAAGTTCTGATATCTAACTTCTGATGATTATCTCCTGATAATATAAGTACTGATATCCTTAATTCCTGACTTCCAGTATAAGTACTGATCAACAGTTAAGTACTGATTTGTCCTGTTAAGTAAGATCTGAAATCTAAACATAAATTATATTAGTCATGACATTATCAAATATATCTAACAAACGTTTAAAAAGATTTTTAATTTAAATTTCAAATTTAAATTACATGATTATAAATTTAATATTAGTTATTTAATTAATTGAGTTGAAATTAATTAATTAAATCATAATTTAAATATTAATCTAATAACCCAATCAATTTTGGTTTTACATGAAGCCCAAATCGGATTATGGTTAAGCCCAAATATCTCTCTCCCCTATATATATATACATGATGTATAATTTTAGGGTTAAGAGGTTGAAAATCGTTTTCAGAAAACTCTAGCTGCTCTACACAAGGAGAGGCTAGAAAAGAGAGATAGAGAGAGGCAAATATTTCAACTAGTACCGGCTCCGGTGATCTTGGACGATCAGGCGTTCGTGTGGACTGCAAATCATTGTGTGAAAGGGCCGTTGTGATTCATTCATCCTAGACCTCCATTATAGTCACTTGTAAAGCTTCGTTAAGCTACATATTCCGTTCTCGATAATCATTCACTAATTATACATAAATCCTGCGGTAGAGATCCGATCTTTTTTTTTACTTTTTGGAGCTTTTTCCGTTGCGTTTTGTGTTCGAATCCTTTCACATATTAGTTTCCTAAATGTTTATATTATTATTTTAATAATACAAAGTTATATATTTTTTATACAATTTGAAAAAAACGGTAAGAAAATGAGGGGAGTAGTTTCTAAAGTTAATAATTCAAACTTCATTCATCATATTTTTTTAGATTGTTTTATATTAACTTAAAATTATGCATATTCAAATTATAATTATAATTATATATTTACGAATTCTATTTTTTTAAATATTTAGAATTTAGTTTAGAATTTCAAAAGATTTATCTTTCATAAAACTGAAAATAAATAAATATTAACGATAAAAGTGAAAATAAATAGTTATAAATAAATAAATAAATAAATATTAATGGTACATGATACTCTCAGTATTGTAAAAAAGGGGAATTGGACTTAGTCGGCTGAGGTACTGTTTATGAATTAATCAGGTAATCGGGGATTAATCGTAATGATTAATCGGTCATTAATAAGAACTTATTTAATATTATTTTTATTTATAAATAATAATACTTGTAATTATTTTTCTATTTTGATTATACATAAATAGTTTTTATAAATATTTATACAAGTAAATTTAAAATATAAAATATTATTAAAATAAATATAATTTTTAAAATCTAACTTATGAATTGAGGTAAGTTTGACATGAAAAATTAAGAAAGTTTATTATTTAATCATTTGAAATAGTAAATATTTATACGAGATTATTGGTTTTCTTAATTTTTTTACAAAAATTATATTTTTTATATTTTTATTTTTCTAAATATTTTTTCAAATTTTTACCAATGAGCACGATTTTTTATCGAATAACCCGATTTTTTTTTCAATTTTCGTAAAAAATAATTTTTGATCCAAATTTTACTTAATTAGTTTAATTTTTTATCAGCAACTATTATTCGCAGACTTTTAGAATACCAAATACTATCGTGAATGAATCAAAAATTTATCCAGAACTTCGAAAAACGAAAGAAAACACCATAGCCGCCAAGTAAGGCCTTGTTTGGTATTGCTTTGCTGTCTGTAAAAGTGTTTTTGATCTAAAAACTGTCATGTTTTGGGAAAAAGTTATTTTCAGTTTTTACAGGAAATAACTATCAATTTCAGCATCAAACATTCTCAAAAATATTATTTTTATATATTATAGCTTAAAATATGCATAAATTAAAAAAAAATACCAAACAGTCATCTAATTTTCCTGACAACAACTTTTTCACCGACATTTTTTCTAACACGACAGTTTTCTAACGGCAACTTCAGACCGAGCCCAAGGCATTTTACTTCCACCTCGTCATCGCCGGACGAATCAAATATATACAAGGGGCAAGCCTCGAAAAGTAACATTTCAAACAGTCACCTCTTCTTTATTTTTATTTCAATTTCAATTCCAAGTGACCATAAAAAATGCTTACAGTCCAATCTAAATCTATACACACACGAACCCATGTATTGTTCAATACATACAGTAAACAAAACCCTTTCCCAATCAACCCAGTTTCTTTAAAATTGCCACATTCATCTTTTAAACCCTCAAAAATTTCGCTTTCTTATTCGAATTCAAACCAAACCCAGATCCAAAAACCAATTATATGTGCAAGAAACAAGAAAACAAGATCTGGGTCACAAAGATCAATCAAGTTTATGCTACAATCAGCTTATTTGATAGCGTCCAAGCTTAATATTATACCAGAGCCCCTGCATTTAGTTTTAAGAGAATTTGGGAGCGGAAATGGAGGTGGGTTAGGGTTTAATAATAAAGATTTTGGGTGGGGAGGCTTTGATGGCAGGAGAAGAAACAAAAAGTTTGGATTTTTAGGGTTTTTGATTGTTTTGGGCTTGTGGGTATGGTTCGTTTTTGGCAAACAAGTCAGTGTTGATGTTTTTCTTGGATTTTTTGTGTTTTGTTTAGTTGGGGTTTGTGCAATTTGGGGCAAAATTGATATTCAAGATTGGTTTCTAGGGGTTTGTTCTTGTGCTGTTTTTGTTGTTTTGGGGATGACAAGTGAGAGATTGAAGAATTGGGGCAAGGGTTTTAGGGTTGCAGATGTTTTTAGGAGAGGGAGAGGGAGAAGAATAAGTAGAAGCATTTGGTCAAGATGAATGTTTTTGGTAGTTTTCGATTTTTTCTATGTGAATGAGAGAGTTTGTTTGATCGAGGAGATATCTGGGGAAATTCAAGGTAAGCTAATGACTATTGTGTTTTATACTCGAGGTTTGCTTGTATTTCGGAAGAAACTGCACATGATGAATTGTTAAGAATGCATGAAATCTTATGTTTACACAATCTTTTTGGAAGAGGAATCCTCTGTATTCATGTTAATAAGTACATAGAGTACTACTACATGGGATTCATTTTTCTTAACATTTTTTTTTAAAATTTCTGTATGCAACTCTCAGTTCAATTTATATATTCTTGAATTGAACATGATCAACCGGGAGTCAGTTTCTATGCGTCTGTAATGATGAGGTAGCCCCTCCTTTTAATCAGGGAATCAGTTCAAGGTAATAGGACTATTGTATTTTGGTACTCAAATTTTAGCTTGAACTTTGGAAAGAAGGTGCACAAGTTGATTTGTTATGAATATCTTGCTTGCTTTAATGTTCTTGTGTGGTATATAGATACTTGGTCACAACTCACAGCAATGTTTTATTGACAATGTAAGAGAGTAGTACTCCCTCCGCCCCGCTAGATAGTTTCCGTATACTGTTTGCACGTATTTCGAGACTTTAATAAAGTATAGTTTCATAATATTTTTTCTTAAATTTTTTTTTTTGAATAAAAGTTTAAACATGAAACTTTTTTAAAGAATTTTCTTTAAAAAAATATATATTATGAAAGTATACTTTAAACGAGCATTAAAAAGCGTGTCGAAAAGTAACGTAAATAATCCAGTGGGACAGTGGGACGGAGGAAGTATGTAACTTACTATACCTGCTTCAACACTCCAACACAAGTACGATGGCTAATTCTGTTTTTAAATGTTTAAGACCGAAGCCTTGTCCCAAGCACATTATCTATGTGAAATTATTTGGTTGTCCTTTCCCATTAGATGTCAATGCCAATGCCCCATACAATTAAATGTTAAAAAAATAATAGTGCTCAAATGGCACTTAGAAACCAGCTCCAGGTATCATTGGTTTGTCTTCATCGCCTTCATATTGTTCTTCATCCATGCTAGGAATGAATCAGTCATTTTTTTCATTTTCATAGTTTTGACGGATAAGATAAGATGTAGTTGCTGCTGGTAAGTTTTCCAACAACCAATATAGTATATTCTCGTGCAATGTAACGGTCTTTGTTGTTTTGAGGAAGAGGGAAAAAAATTGAAGAAACATGATAGATGATGAAAACCTTACAGAATATGTTTGCACTACCCAGCTCCTGCACCTTTTTTTTTAACATTCTAATTTTGTCAAATAAATGAAGGAAACATGCCTAGTGATGTGTTCCAACTCTTTGTAATCATATTTGGAGTGCATAATGTTCATACAAGTCAAACCAAATTAGGAACAAACCCAAGTTTCACATAAAACATCAGGAATAGTCTACCCATTACTACTTAATAGCCTTTGAAACTACTCATCACTGCACTGGAATTTGAAGATGAAGATGCTGTTAAATCCCTTTTTCTCTTCCTCTGAGTGCAATTGTTTCTAGACCTGCCAGGATCCTTTGGAGCCTCCCCACCATGCCACACGACGTCATCTTTATTCTTTGTCACCCTTCCTGAGCTGCCTCCCTCCACAGAATTCTTTTCTGGACCCATTCAGTTGAGAGTTAGATCCCTTTGCCTATTCTGCCCTTTATTAGCAAGTCTTTTTGAGGGTTGCCCCACCCCGCCATGTTTCGTCTTAGTCTTAGCTCCTGGTCGCATGAGCGTTGAGGGATCTTCCCACGCTGCGTTTGGCCACCGCTCTTAAATTGATAATCTCCATCTTAAGATCCTGCAAAGAGCTAACAAAATTGTATACTGGAGCACAATTCTAATCCTCAGTAGCTAGCCTCTCTTTTTTCAGGAGCTAGTAATAAGGCAACCATGTTTATCCAGTTGGTCAGTAGAAATTGTCTCCTATGCTGATCAATTCTAACTGTCCATAGGGTCACGGGCAATCCCATGACAAGTATCACATGCCTCAAAAACATTAAGATGTTAAAGTTGAACCTGAGCAGCAGAATCAGCAGAGTTGTTAAGGCTAGCCAAGACAGTGTTTGGCATACAATTAAGAATGTATCATTTCCACCCATATAGCAGACGACACAAGTAGACGGAGATATTTCAAACGTTATGGTGGTTTCCTAATACCCTCCACCGATCAGATCAGTAGGTAAAGGAATATCCACGGTTTAAGAAAACATATTTTCATTCCACGGTTTAAGAAAACCTCCAAAGATATTGATTCACACATTTAACAAATAAAGTGTCCGATGCAGTAAGTTCATTAAGGCTCTTGGAGAAATAAAAACTTGAATACCATGAATCTTTAAGTGATAGAAAACATACATCAATCAAATTGATATATTTAAATTTCATTAGATCAATTCTAACAGATTACTTATCCAAACTCTTAACTTGAAATTTAAGAAATGAGGACAAAAAATATGCTCAAATAGTCTATTAGTAATTCCTTAAATCATTAAAATTATTCATTCACTCTTTATTTTTAAGAACTATCACCATCTTTTTAAGAATTCTTTAACCATTATTTTATAATATATTATGAGGACCACTATCTCTTTCTCTCTCTTTTACATTATATTTTAATTAATTCAATGTACTTTTAATAGTAAAATACTCCCTCTATCCCAATTTATCTGTCTTGACTTTTGATAGTCAAATTGACTCAACTTTGACAGTAAATAAAAACATATTCTTTCATCATTTTGAAAAATTAAAAAAAATATATATATATATATAAGTAGATTAAACATACTTTTTAATGATATAAATTTTATAAGTATTTTCGATATTATACTATGTGAAATTTTTGGTTAAAGTTGGGTCAATTTGACGGTAAAAAGTCAAACAAGACAGATAAATTGGTACATAGGGAGTATTTTAAGGAACAAGTTTAAGGTGTATTGTTGGAAACAAACATACTTTTTCATGTTTTAACTTACTAAGAGCTAATTTTTTATATTATATTTAAGGATTGAGTTAACAAACATCTCCAACCATATTCACCTGTTAGCTAAAAAGTCTAGGTGGCACAATTATATACATATTATCTAAAAAATATAGTTCTATCTTGTTAGCCAAAAAAATTAGATATTCTGTATCCCATCTTCTATATCTGTTTATCCTGTAGTCATTAGCTAAAACATCCACGTAACCTAATTTTGCACATCAATACACACATATATTCATATTATATTTATATTTTATATATAATTATGTGTTCAAATTTTTATTTCATATTTTATATTTTAACTTTATGTTATATTAAATGTCAAAATATTATTTTCTTATTGAGCAATTTTATTAATTATTTTAATAAACATTACATATTTATAAAAATATTAATAAATCTAACCTAATCTAATAAAATATAATATAAATATACATATAAAATTTTATTATACATATAAGTATATGTATTTAACACATATAAGTGTCCTATTATACTTATATAATTATATATTCAATATTTTTCATTCAATAAATATTTTATTTTTACTTATATTTAATTAAATATTTAAATTTATTTGAACATGTGAAATTTTCATATATATAAAATAATTTAAAAATACATATAACATAATATTGTTAAATTTAGCTAATCAATATAGCTAATACCACTAAGAGCAACTCCAACCCTATTCACCTGTTAGGTAAAATTGCCAGGTGGCACCTAATATACCTATTATCTATAATTTTACTCACTCGAACGGGGTCTTTTTATTAGCTAAATTTATAGCTATCGGGAGTTCATCCTCCAAATTTGTTGATCCTCTTCTCATTAGCTATATCAATTCCATGTCATCTCCCGCCATTGTTTCTACCTCCCGCTGCTATTTTTCTCTTTTCCCGCTACTTAGTTATTCTGCTTTATCATCTCCCATCCTCCTCTGTTGTATTCAGTTTTCTCCGGATTTTTTAGTTTTCTCCTACTGAGTCGAGAGAGGTATGTTTTCAACTCTTTTCTATATTTGTTGTATTTGATTTATTGTATAGTCCATTCCATTGAATCAGTGTTTCTTCACAATATTGTCACTGTTATAACAAACATGTATGCTGATATATAATTAGAGATTTAGTTCTTAGAAATTAGGGATTTTTTAGTAAATATTCAATTCATTAGCATTTTTACAGAAAATGGAAGGATCGTTTACATCTTTCCTCAATGATTCATACGAATTTGAAAACTTGATATTTTCGCAACAACCCCCTTCTCAATCCCAAGCCCAACCACAAAAAGAACCACCAAAAGAAGCTGTTGTGAAATCGAAAAAGGGAAAGAGGTCCAAAAATTTCTTGATTGAAGAAGATAAGGTACTCATGTCCGCTTGGTTAAACATTAGTATGGACCCGATACAAGGTAAAGATCAAACACATACGTGTTATTGGGATAGGATTTGGAAATATTTTAATGATAATAAAGAAGGCTTTGAAAGTGATCGAACAGCAAATTCGTTGTGTAACCGATGGTGCACAATCAATGAAAAAGTGGCCAAATTTGTTGGATTTTACAACCAAATTTGCACAAAAAATCAAAGCGGGACAAGTGAGCAAGATAAGGTACTAGTTTGTTTTCTTTAATTGTTTATGTCTTTCGCTTTTGTTGACATTTCGTGATTTTATAGACGAATGATTGCTTGAATATTACATTTATAATTTTTTATAATATGTTTAGCATGCCTTTGATGCCTTTAAGTTGATACTTTGTTCTTAATTTATGTAGTGGGTAAATACAGTAGTTGGATGCTGGATTAACCGAAACTATGAGAACATTGGTAGGGACTATTGATCAAGGCTTAAGTTTTTAAAAATTGCAAGTATTTGTTCAAAGGAAGGGTAAAATTAGAGTGTAGAGAAAATGTTCTGAATCACGATGAGCCAATATTTGATAATATATGTTGTGCAACTTTCACAAAGAATAAAGATTGTTATGATCAGTCATTGTTGAATTGGAGTGTTTATTAGCTTTCACAAAGAATAAAGAGTGTTCATTTCATAACAGAATTGGATTGTTATTAATATTGGTGGTTCTGGCTTTGGTAGGAGTTTGAGATCTTTAGACATCTGGATTTTGAGGTCTATGGTTTTAGTATGATGCCAATCATTTGGAATTAGCTTTGTTGATGTGTGATTGACTCTATTTTTGTGTAACATTCAGCATGTACATCAATATTTTGAGTCCATTAGGCTAAGTGTATCCATTAGGCTAAATGTTAAGATTGTATATAACAACTAGTTCATTATCATTTGGTGATGCTGTGATCACGGTTAAAGAGTATACAAGCTATGATGCTTCTGTGATCTTGGGCAATGTCTTCTCTGTCATTTTCAGTTTCGTTTTTGCATCAGGTTTTTCCTTCAGAACAACCTCTATTTAGTTGTGCTTTTGTTTGCAAGTATTGAGCGTGATAAGATAGCTAAAGTGGTAAGGGTTTATCGTCTACTAGGTATTGTAAGTATTGCAAGTAAAATTTACTTAAAACAATTAAGGTCAGATTACTTCTATTCATGGAATTAGTACATTTCCAGGCCATGTGAGCAGCACTAATGGAATTAGCTAATCGAACAAGTAGTAGATTACTTCTACAAATGTGGTTATCAATTTTGGCCCCTGTGCTTAGCTTGAGGTTACAGATTACTCATTACAGTTACATACATGTAATTAACCTCCAATAATTAATAAACTAAAAAATACCAGCAACTTGTATTCCACCATATTACTATGAAAAAGAACAATTTATAAAAAAAATCATTAATATCATGAAGATTGCAGTTTAGAATGACAGAAAACTGCATAAATTTAGATAGACTGGACAATTATAAAGGTGATATAGGTAAGTAATACTACAGTCTACAGCAGATCATTAGAACACATAAGATGAACAAATCATGAGCGTAAAAATATACTATATCATGAACAAATCAGTTAGAGACAACTCAGATTCTTCAGAGAGCATGGTTTGACTTTGTTGGAGTGTACTCTGGTTTAATATAGTTCAGTTGAGGCAATACTACAGCAGATTATTAGTGAACGGTCTGCATAATGTTTCTTGTTGTCCATCCTTTAGAGATTTTTATTTAAATACACTGTTTTATCTCAACCCAAGGCTTATAAACCTTCCATAAGTTTGGTAGAAACATGTTAACCCCCTTTCCACATATTCTTTCCCCTGTAATCCTTTTCAAGGAGAGATTACGGAGGACTGGTCTAACGGTTTCTTCATAGGCTAGACAAACTAGTTTTTACAGTAACTTAAGTTAGGATCAACTCAAAGATTTTATTTGTTTTTGCTTTAATAAGATGCATTCTGTTTATGAAATATACTAGTTGACAATTTGTTTACTAGAGATTAACTTTGTAAGCAGGATAGATGTGTGCATAAACGTGTGCTTTCATCAAGTTAATCTTTTTTATAAGCAGGATCGTCAGCATTCAGCACCCTTAAGTCCTTACTAAAATTAATACTCATCTTTATTTAGCAGCACCTAGAGATCGATTCAGTAGTATTTTTATTTATTTGTATTTAATGAGCTAATTTTGTTGTTGCCTTGCCCCTGTCTGTATTTGATCAAAATAATAAGCAGAATCTCAAGTTTGTTTTATATTGATGATGAAATAGGCTTTTTCGTTTTCTGGTAATTGATAGCCTGTGAGTTTGCCAAATGTAAAAACAAATTTCATTGTATAAGCAGTATGTTTAGTCTAGTCTTTACATTTTTAATTTATGTGATTGAATCAATTTGGGAGAACTCTCCAGTAGCTTTTAAGTTTATGCTACATTTGGTTGTCCCGTCACTTATACTGCAAATCAAGATATCTATGTCAATTGTCAACCAAAATATATTTAGTTAATTAGATCAATTAAAGTATGTTCTTGGACTTGAAGAGATGTTACTTGCTGTATTCACCTTCTCACTTCTGATCGATCAATGTCTAGTGTGCCTTTGCTAATCATGTTTATGTTCTTATATTACTCATGTTTTAACCCTGCAGGTAGATGAAGCATTACAGATGTACGAAAAAATAATGAAAGAGAAGTTTATGTTTATTCGCCACTGGAACACACTCAGATTTTCCCCGAAATATCAGTCAAGCATAGACAAGAAAAACAAGCCAGCCAAGAACAAAGCGACTTCTTCACAATCTGTTGATGGTGATGTTCCTGTAAGCCAAGAATCTGATGAAATAGACCGTCCAATCGGAAGAAAAGCTGCAAAGAAGTTACAGAGAGTTGCAAAAGAAGCAAATGATGAAAAAGGCCTGGAAGTTCTTAAAGAAATGCAAAAAGATGTAATGGCTATTGCTTCTTCAAGAAGTGAATCACTTCAAATGAGCTTGCAACTACAGAGGGAAATGATGCAGTTACAAAAGGAGGAGTTGCAGCTCCGTTTAGCAAAGGAGGAGCGAGAAAGACAGAAAGAAGAACGGGAAAGACAAATTTATGAAGCATCCATCATGGCAATGGACACTAGTAAAATGCTACCGGATCAAGTTAAATATTATGATACCCTCAAAGTTAGGATATTGAGAAATATGTAATATTTTCTTTTGTGTATTTGACTTCAATGTGCTACTATTATATACTTTAATTTGCTTATTTTATTAATCAATGCTCTTTATCATTCCAAAGCAAATTACAAAGACAATTTAAAAAAGAAAGTAGCTAACAATCACGAAAGGAAATTACATAACAAATCTGAAAGAGAATTGTACGGACAATCATAAAAGGAAACTACGTAACAATAATTAATTAACTCATACCACCACCATGAATCTGCCAAAGATGCTCTACAAGATCATTTTGCAATTGAACATGAGCTTGTTTATCTCGAATCTGCTGGTGCATTTGTAAGAATGCTTCAAGGGTACTTTGATGACGCGGTATCCGAGTAACAGTCGGTTCACCATTTGTATCAAAATTTTCTTCCTCCGTATTGATTTCTCTTTCATCTTCAATGATCATGTTATGTAATATTATACAGGCTGTCATAATATATTTCATTGTGCTCACATCCCAAAATCGCGATGGTCCACGAATCATTGCAAATCGAGATTGCAAAACTCCAAATGCTCTCTCAACATCTTTTCTAACAGATTCTTGTGCATTTGCAAAATATTTCTTTTTGTTACCCAAAGGTTTTGAAATTGTTTTGACAAAAGTTGGCCAGGAAGGATATATACCGTCAGCAAGATAATATCCCATGTTATATTCATGTCCATTGACGGTATACCTAACTTCAGGTCCACGACCTTCCGCCAAATCTTCAAATAGATGAGATCGATCTAATACATTAATATCATTTAATGATCCTGATAATCCAAAAAAAGAGTGCCAAATCCACAGGTCTTTTGAAGCTATTGCTTATAATATAATAGTTGGTTCATGAACATGACCTGTATACATACCTTGCCAAGTTGTTGGACAATTCTTCCACTTCCTGTGCATACAGTCAATACTACCCAACATTCCGGGAAAGCCTCTTTCTTCATTTTCTGCTAACAATCTAGCCACATCTTCATCATTTGGCCGTCTTAAATATTCAGCTCCAAAAACTTCAACTATTGCTTTAACAAATCTTTTTAAACTCTCTATTGTTGTGCTCTCACCAATTCGAACGTAATCATCTACAGCGTCGGCTGCCGTTCCGTATGCAAGCATCCTAAGTGCAGCTGTCACTTTCTGTAGTGATGATAGTCCACGAACTCCCACAACATCAGTTCTTTGAGTAAAATAATTATCGTGAGCTGTAATTGCTTCTTCAATGCGTAAAAACAATGATCTACGCATTCGAAATCTTCGACGGAACTGTGCTTCTGTATATGTAGGTGTATCACAGAAATAATCACGATATAGTCTAGCATGACCTTCTTCCCTACTACGATCAATTACACGATGATTCATTGTAGAACCACCGTGACGCGGGCTAGAATCAGCTCCCTGTTGTTGTTGATGATGAAGGTAAGCAGCACTCATTCTGATTCTTGCTTCATGCTCTTCTTCTTCTGCCTGCATGATTTCAAGAATCATTCTTGTGGTGTTGTCCATAATTTTTAATACACGTGAGAATGAAACCCTAGCATGTGTTTATGTATATATGTACTTGATATTTTCAATAATAATAATATACATATAGATATATTTAATTTATGTAATGTTAAGGTTAATTTATCCGATAAAAAAATTGTAAAAAAATTAATGATTAATCAAATTTATTAATTACTTATATAATTATTGTAATATATACTTTATATAGAAAAATACCAATATAATATTATGATATAAACTTTAGTAAAATGTTTTGAAAAATATTAACTTTTATTGTAATATACATTTTATATAGAAAAATTCCTTCACAATCATTTTCATTAAAAGATAGCCGTTGAAATTTGAAAATAACAATAAAAACTGTTTTTTAAATATAGCTAATCATTATAGCTAATACCACTAAAGCAATATCTCTTACAGATTCAGCAAATTTTAGATAATATATATTTTATACTCATATAACTAACAGATATAGCTACTCCCCTTGGAGATGCTCTAAGCAAATAACCTTACAGATGATGATGATAATTTAACTAACTATTATAACTTCTGCATCTCGGCAAATAAATCCTCCCAACCGTTACTAAAGTGAGTCCTCAGGGTTTAACTAGAGCTAAACCATCATTAGTTGGAGTTATAAAACCGAACACTATCCTTCAACAATTATCACATATCAAGGTGATTTTGATTATTTAATGAGTCCCTCCGATATCATAAATCTTGACTGCCCAACCCCTATTGGCAATGGCAATAACTGCAGTAACAAGATTTTATTAATACTCCAATAAATAAAGGGGTCACGGGTAGGACATAACCCCTACCTCAGACCAGTCTAAGGACCATAAGGCATTAAGAAAACTCCAGTAAATTAAGAAATACACTTCTTACATAGTAAAATACTGATACATTTTATTTATATACGACTTATTTTAGTGTAACAAGATAACACACGTAACAATGGACTCAAGTCATCATTATGAGTTAAACTAACCATTTTTGTTATGGTTGGTACTTGGTAGGCACAAGGTAGAGTGGCTTCACTTTGTGAATAGTCAACCCAACCTTTTCATCCATTTTAATGTCATCAGCCTTCATTCCAGCAGGCAAATCCCAGTCGAAAAAGTTGAGCAATGTCGCAAGCGTATAGTCCACCGTAGCTATGCCCATTGTCATTCCAGGGCACATCCTTCGACCAGCGCCAAATGGAATGTAGTGGTAATGCTGACCTTTGTAATCCACATCATTGTTTTGAAATCTCTCGGGGTAAAATTCGAGTGGACTATCCCAGGCAGTAGGGTCTCTGTTGATTGCCCATGCATTCACAAAGATCTTTGTTTTGGGTAATACATTGTAGCCACCAACCTTGAAGTGTTTCATTGCTTCGCGAGGTAATAATAGGGGAACTGGAGGGTGCAGCCTCAGTGTTTCCTTTACAACCAATTTGAAGTACTTGAGTTTCTCCAAATCACTCTCTTCTACCTTTAGTTTAGTTCCCATCACCTGTCTAACTTCAGCTTGGACCTTTTTCATCACCCTTTTGTTCTTAATTAGCTCCGTCATTGCCCATACAAGTGTCGCAGAACCAGTGTCTATCCGAGCCAGAAACAGATCCTGATCAAGATGCAAATATCTGGGGTAAGAAAATATGCATATGTGTGTGTGTGAAAGCCGATTTGCAATGAAAGATGGTACATATTGTAGAAATCTAAATTATGTCAAAGCTGGTGAAATTAATAAGAATCTTAGTGTAGGAACGTTCCATTTCTAACACACAAATTGTGACTTAACATGTTGTAATCAACACTCTTATCCTCCACCAACAACTAAAAGTTATACAGAGATAAAAGCAAGTGAAGAAGATACCATAAAGACAGCCTTGATATGATCTTTGGTGAGACGGACAGGACAGGCTGGATCCTTTGACATAGCAATCAATCCATCAGTAATGTCTTCATGTTCAGATTTGGGCCTATTAGGGTCAAGATGTTCATTAATAACAGCCTCATAGAATGCATCAAACTCATCGAAACTTTTATCCAGCTTACTTTGAACTCCAGTCAATGTATCAACTATCCATCCAAATGATGGGAAGAAATCTGATGCCCAGAAGCTACTAAACATGGCATTGGCTTCAATAAAAGTCCTCTCAATTTCGGAGTCTTTAAGCTTGTCCACTTCATAGCTAGTGCCAAATGCAACGTCGCATATAAATTTTTTAGTGAGCGAGAATATTCTTTCATTGATTTGTATAGGCTTTCTGCTAGGATCTGCAGCTTCTTTTGCAATAATGTTCACCATCCTAGTTAGCCCTTGACCTCTAGCATCTTCAAATGAACGTACCCTCTTGACAGTAAAAAGCTCTATAACAGCAAGCTTGCGCATCTCCCTCCAGTAATCACCATAACCACAAAAGGAAATATCCTTCTGATTATACGAAAATTTCGTCGTACCATATGATTCAGCTCGAGTGCAACAGTCGATATCATGAGTTTTGAGCACCTCTTTCGCCATTTCTGGAGATGAGATGACTAGAGCACGAACTGCACCTAGTTTAAGGTGCATAATAGGGCCATATTTTTGAGCCAGTTTGTACATGGAGTAATGAGGGAGCTTTCCTATTTGGTGAATGTTGCCTATAAAAGGAAGCATAGGAGGACTTGGTGCCAAGTTCTGGTGAGATTCCTTGGGAAGGAGCATCACAACCAGAAGGGCAATGATAATAAGAGTTGATAGCCATGAGATGGAAGGGTTGAGATATTCTAACAAGCTCTCCATATGAGCATGCTCTGTGATAATAGACTTTTGATAGAATACAAAGGAATGAGAGGGAATGAGCTTGATTGGAATTTCTATCCAGTAGGGAAGTATATATAATACTTATTATTACCCTAGGCCTCCCAAAACACGTCAGTATCATTTAGCATGTCCACTAATCCGTTTTGCAGCTTGATTAAGTCATTACCTACTACATAAGGCCAGTAAAAATCATCTCCAGGTCAAATACTGTTAACTAAGCTGGAGCATGCATGTTGTTATAAATTTATGATTTTTTCCTTATAACTTTTTTAAATTACCAACGTTCTTAATTTTTTTGTATAGGATTGATTTGTTTGCATACATATAACATTATGCGCCCTTTTGGTAAATTTTAAAATAAATAACTTATGAATTAAAATAAATAAGAGAGTGATGAGTAGATCAATTTTTATAAGTGTTAGGATAATTTTACTTATAGGTCAAAATCTTTTTTATTAAATAAATCAAAATAAATATTTATATATATAATGTTCTTAATTCATGAATTTTAGATTAGATTAGTATTTAAAATAATATATTTTTAACTAAAATTAATAAAGTAAAAAATCAATTTAAGTTGAGAAAAATTACGTCATTATTAACATTTAATTTATCAACTTATAAGTTATAAATTCCACTTATAAAATTTAAAAAAAAATTAAGTGATCCTGGATAAAAATCATGATAATTTCGATTTTTCCTCCAATATGTCATTGAGAGGTAAAGGATTCAAATACCCGTCGATAATTACTTACCCGCAAGTGACTAAGTTATAATGTTTGTTTGGAAAATCTTAAAATAAGTAATTTATAACTTAAAATTAATAAGTGACTTAAAAGTGATAAGTAGATGAATACTTATAAATTATGTAAGTGTTTGGTTAATTTTATTTATAAGTCATTTTTTAACTTAAATGAATTAAAATAAATAATTTTTAAAATGATTATCTTAATTCATGACTTTTATATTAACTTAACATTCAAAAACATATATTTAAAAACTAAAATTAATAAAAAAGTAAAAAATCAAAATAAGTTGAGAAAAAATATATCTGTAATAACATTTAATTTATCAACTTATAAGTGATAAATTCAACTTATAAATTGGGTTAACAAAAAGTATTATATAATTACAGGTGAGAAATAACTTATAAATGGGAAGACAAACAGGCCGACAGTGTGATGCCAAACAGGCCTAATTAGCCGGCCTTTGTTGAATATAAAGAGACGGGTGTTGGTGAGTTGATTTCGGGGGGTGTAGGTGGTGATAAATATCTTTACATAATTTCGATTCGTTTATTTTACATTTTATTTCTTGAAAATGGAATTTCAAAAACGTGACCATCCAACCAATGTAACGTAACCCTGTCTTTAAGCTGATACAACTGAACTACAATGTAACTATAAGTAAATTTTTTGTAAGTTACCGTATTTGATTTGTTATATTTTCAACCGGCAAAACAACTCCAAATTCTCAAATTTTGTAATCACCACAAAATATTGGAAGTTAGATACTAATTAGGTCATCCTAGATCACCGCATGTTATTTAACTATTGAATGTAAAATTTTAACTACTTATTAAACCCTTGCTCCTTAATTTTAAAAAGGAGGGAAAATATGTGGAGAGAAAATAAATAATTTCATTTTCTTTTTCATTTTTTTTATCGTAGATAACCCGCAACCGCTATCCTTTGGGTGCGCACTGGGTAAATTCTACGGATTCACGCAATAGTCTGCAAACCACGTGAATCAAGATAAACCGTATTTAAGCGACATGCTCTGACTCCGGAGGCATTATCATAAATTCTTCTCTTACGAGATTAATCACTTTCATTTAGAATTGTGTATTTAGAGTTTTTTTAAAAAAAAAAACAAAAATAAGTCGTCTTGAATGCAAATTTAACACATTTCACTCCATAACATTCTCTTAAAAAATGGGATCAAAATATTTAATCTCATAATCACTTATTTTTTTTCCTTTTTAAAAACTAAAAATAAGACCTAAAATTAATTAGGTAAATTTCTAGTTGTCTACACTTTATTAAAATAGAGTACAACTGATGTCATACTCATGCTATTATTCCAGAACTAACTCTATAACCCGTGCATTGCACGGGCATGTTCTATATTACGTGATTTGATATTATTTTGACTATAATTATTGACGATATATTCATGTTGCTTCCTGCAGGATCAATTAACTAAATATCTTTGTTTCTGAAATTGAGATATATGACATAATTAATGTATTTTCTCTCAAAATGGATCGAATGTGCGACAATGAAATCGAAGTATACGGTCAAAATATAATGCAAATAAAAACACACATTTCTCATTAAAATAATTACAACTCATAAGAGACAACTCATATAAATGAAATATTATTGAGTTAATTAAAGAGATAATATAGTTGTTTACATGGTACAATTAGTGATACAATTAATATAAGGTAATTCTTCCTTTCCTTAGTAGAAAAATGCAATAATCTCTTACTATATATTATATATCAACCAAGGGTAAAAAGAGCAAATTTAATGACTGTGAAATCACAATTTTGCCCTTTAATTTTGAAAAATTATAAAAATATCATTCTTACACAGTTTTTGTTAGAAATAACTAAAATTGGTGTATCCAATAAGAATCGCTACTTAACTTTTTGAGTGCAAATTAAAATTCTGTGAAATCACAATGTTGCCCTTTTATTTTGAAAAATTATAAAAATGTCATTCTTACACGGTTTTTGTTAAAAATAACTAAAATTGATGTATCCAATAAGAATCGCTACTTAACTTTTTGAGTGCAAATTAAAATTCTGTGAAATCACAATGTTGCCCTTTTATTTTGAAAAATTATAAATAACTAAAATTGATATATCCAATAAGAATCGAACCCTTTACCTCCTACTAACAAATTTCATGTCACTACTATCACACTACTTAACTTTTTGAGTGAAAATTAAAATTCTTATTAGATAACCCATATACTCTCATTTTATCAATTCTATTTTTTATTACTTTAACTTTTGAGTTAATAACATGTTAGTTTATACAATTACATAGCTGTAATATAAATTTTGTAGTTAGACAAACACACACGGATTATGTTATATATATATATACGTATATATATATATCTATATATATCAATTATGTTATAATTGTTATGATATATATTTTATAAAATTAAATACTTTTTATACTTTTTTGGGATTTGTTTTCAAAAACTCATAATTCCATCTAATTTAGTTTGGCTTGTGTGCTTATCGAGTCAAAAGTATTCAGTTTAATCTGGTAGTACTTGGAATGAGTAATCAGATCAGAAAAATTAAATATATTAAAAAGTTAATTTAAAAACTAATTCAATAGGCCATCTCCAAGTGTCATTTCAATGATTGTGAAATCACGATTTTGCCTTTTTATGTTGAAAAAATATAAAAAATCATCCTTACACAATTTTTATTAAAAATAAGTAGCACGATTTTGCCTTTTTATGTTGAAAAAATATAAAAATATCATCCTTACACATTTTTTTAAAAAAAATAAGTAGAATGGTGTATCCAACAGGAATCTTACCCCCTTACCTCCTATTTAAAAATTTCATGTTACTACCATTATACTACGTAACTTTTTTAGTGCAAATTAAAATTCTTATTAGATAACATCCTCTCTTTGTATCAAATTCTATTTTTATTACTTTAACTTTTGAGGAAATGAAATGTTGGTTTATATTATTTACGTGACTTCGTTTTTTAAAATTTTGTAATTTTATTCTAAAATTTCATAAATGCCACCACTATGTTATTTAAGCAAAAAATATATTGAAATTGTGTTGGTATTGAGAATCGAACCTGTGACTTAATTTTATCTTAGAATCATGGTGCTATAATGAATTTTGATTTTATTTTAAAAGTTTTGTTAAAAAAATTATATTTTTTCCTTTTCATTTAAATTTTGTAGTTAGACACACACATACACACACATATATATATGTTTTAACATATAATTAATAAAAATAAACATTTTTTATACTTTTTTTTGGATTTGTTTTGAAAAAATCATAATTTCATTTTATTCAGTATAACTTGTGTGTTTGTTGAGTCAAAAGTATTCGGTTTAATCCGGGAGTACTTGGAATAAGTACTCCGATTAAAAATCAAATATATTAAAAATTTAACTTTAAAAATTAATTCATTATGTCATCTCCAAGCATTCCTCTATTTCAAAATAACTTATCTTCAATTTTCACCCTTTTTACTTTAATTACCATTTCATCTCTAATCATTTCTTCAAATTTTAATCTAAATCTATTAAATCACTATGTACAATAATTAAATAATTGTAAAATACACAGAGAATTGGACCTGCATGATAAAGAAATATGAGAGAAGGTTTATTCTAAAACCAATTTTTTCATATCTACAGTGTAACTCCAAATTTGGAGTTGCACAGTGCTTTCCTTTATTTATAAAAATAGGGTAATTCATCCTTGGAGTCTCATAACTTCATCTATAGAGTAAGAAATGAAGTAATATGGCATATAAAGATGTGATTGGAGATACCCTGGTATAAATATGTATCACATAAAAATTATTTATTATTTTTAAAGATGAAACCAATCGAAACAATATGTATTACTCTTATTCTTGTCAATATTATATACGTACTCCTAGATAACAGAAAAAATATTAACTATAATTTATTACGGAGGTAAAAATGTAAATTGTGTACAAAAACAGGCATATATAGATTACAAAACGAGATGACTGAATAATTTTTGTAAGACTCTTAAATAATTAAGGTAATTGTGTTGGTTTAATATTTTATTATCTTCTATTTATTTTTAGACTTCTTAATGTTTAACCTGAGTATATACAAGTTTGGCCCGAGCTAGACTCAAAATCGGGTTTTATCCGACTAAAGAAAAAACATCTCGTGAATAAGTTCAATTATGTGTACTCGGTCGATATCTTGGCTAAAACGTTCGAGTTTCTGAACAATGAATTGGATTAGTCGAGCAGTGACACAGAAAAATAAAATACTAAAATTTGATTTAATATAAATAATATATTAAATGTAGTGCATTTCGTTACTTGTTATTAAGTATATTTTTAAAATAAGAAAATAAATGCTAAATTTTTTATTAAATTAGAAAATACTCATTTTTACACCATCATTTTGGAAAATTTATTTTTTTATCATGATATTTTTCTGAGTGTACTTCATTTGTTATTATCTTCTAAGAGGGAATGTCGGTTTTTTATTAGTTCTAACATATTTTATACTCTTATTAATTTACCCGCCATTTTTTCAATTTGTTTCACTCATCTCACGTATATAAATCCACTTAGTCGACCTATGTGTTAACAGTTGAGAATTGAGACAAATTAAAAACAAATTTTGCTCTCTCTCTTTTTCACTCTTCATTTTTTTAATCTCAACGAAATAAATAGGGATGAGACTTAACGCCGTCCTTCCTGACCACGGTTCATCCCAGCCCCGTTCAGTTCATGGATTTCGAGAAATTTTCGGGGGCGGGCCTAACAACAAGGTTTTATAAATTTTCGGGGATCAGGCGGAGTCTAGAATTAGTGTCTCCCAGCCCCATTTCCCCGACCCCGATTATATGTATATATATATAATATTTATATATAATATTAAAATAAATATTATAAAAGTATTAATAAAAAATATTATATTCTTAAAATAATCTAAAATTTTGTTGATCATTTTTTACGTTATAATTTAAAGTATTTGTCTAATTTTTAATTTGTCATCTCTTTTTTATTGTAAATCAATTTTAATATGATTTGATTTTAAAAATATGAGATATTACTAATATTTTTGTATAATACGAATTAATAGATTATTTTTTTAAAATAATATAAAATAACATAAAAAAATATTTTTAATTATATCTAGAATCCCTCCAGGATTCTCCCATTAGGGTGAGGATTCGAAAGGAATAGAATCTTCGTTCGGGGTGCAGGGTGGGTTCGAGGATCAGATAGCCCCGAAGTGACCCGATGCATATCCATACAAACAAACTACAAGTTTTTTGTTAAAATAGTATAGTTTTAATTTTTTTAGTAACTAGGTTTATGTACCTTAAACTAAGTATCTAATATCAAAATTATCGGGGGTGACCGAGAATCAAACTTTACTACAAAAATAAGTTTTTCACCACTTAAGTTATATACATGTACGAAAAGAAAAAAAGTAAGAAAATACAGTGATGACCTTTATGCCATCTCATTTTCATTACACATTTATTTATTTAAAATTTTATGCAATGTAATTAAATTTATAAAAATACATTATTCATTATTACGTAATTGTTGTATGAATATAAAATAAAGTTAAAATAATTATTTACCGTATTCAAAAATTAATTTTTTATAGGCGCAAGTTCGTTCCAGATAATATTTTGATATAAATATGGGCCCGTGCCTTGCACGGGCTTTTACGCTAGTTGAATATGAAAACCGACATATTTAATATAATATTGTTCAGAATCTGAAGTGTCTGCCCAGTTTTTCTTCTCTGTGATAAGTGCCTGGCCTTTATCACCTTTTCCTTTCTTGCAGTCAGGAGAGACGTGGCCTCTTTCACCACAATTGTAGCATTTGACATTTGAGTTGTCTCCTATGTCAGATTTTCCTCCTTTTCCTTCAGTCTTTCTAAACCCTTTCTTTTCAGAACTTTCACCTTTCCTGGAAAACTTCTTACCCTTTCTGAATTTCTTGTAGGCTATCTTTGTGATACCCTTCACCATAAGAGCACACAGTTGTATCATCTCTGCATCAACATCCACTTCAGATAAATTTTCAGATTCTGAATCATCATCATCAGAATATGATGACTCTGAATCAGACTGTATGATGAGAGCCTTTCCTTTGCCCCTCTTTGAGACAACCACTTTAGGAGATTCCTCCTCAGCTTTAAGTGCAACTATCTTTGACTTTCTTCCATGTCTTTTTCTCCTTCGATCCATCTCAAGTTCATGAGTCTTGAGCATACCATAAATTTCATCAAGAATAGTTTCATCAAGGTCATAGTTGTCTCTTATGGTAGTAGACTTAAAATCCCAATTTTCAGGAAGAGCTAAAAGGGATTTTAGATTTGAATCTTCAAGATTATATTCCTTGTCCACCACTGACAGATCATTCAAGAGTTTAGAAAATCTGTCATATAAATCAGTTAGTGACTCATCATATTTTGAGTCAAAGTGCTCATACTCCTGTGAGTATTGTCTTCCTGTTCCTTTTGATGGCTTCAGTTCCCTGGAATCTTGTCTCCAAAGCATCCCATATTTCCTTTGCAGTTTTGCATCCAATTACCCAGTTTGACATGACATTGTCAATTGCACTATGAAGTAAATGCCTTACCCTTGCATCCTTGGCAATAGATGAGATGTCTTCAGGTGTGTAATCACCTTTCTCCTTTGGTATGGTCTTTACTGGTTGATCAACAACTGCAACATAAAGCTTGGTAGGATTATATGGTCCATCATTAATTCTATCAAGGTATTCTGGATCTGTGGCTTCCAGAAACATAACCATCTTTACCTTCTATATAGGATACTCAGATGCTCTCAGTATGGGAATCATAATACTCTCATATTGACTATGGGTTTGATTGTTTTGAGTATCTTGAGTTTTGGTGGGCTTAGGTGGAGTTTGTGTTTCGTCAGACATGATTGTAAACTGGATCTCACTGTTTGTATATCAACAGAGATGCTCTAATACCACTTGTTACGTCACACAACACTATAGAAGGGGGTTGAATATAGTGTTTATACAATCAAATCGATTTAGAACACAAGTATCTAACACTAATCAAGTTTATTCAATATAATAAGCTCTGTTACAAAGTAGGTTAAACTACTCTCTCAGTGATGAACAATATCACTAAGAGCTGCTAGGGTTAAAAATAATAATCTTCTCGTGAATGATAACACATATAGTGTAAACCCTAAGCTGTGTTTATATAATACACAGTTATAAGAAATCTTCTAATTGATATGAAATATATCTCTTCCTAAAATATATCAATCAGATATTATCTTCTTACAAGTCTTCTAGTCGTCCAACTCCTAAAGCATATCTTCCTTTGTTTTAGTCCAGATCCTCTCCTAGAAATCAGCCGCACTTTACTTCTGAAGCATATCCTTCCTTAAGTTCTGATATCACAAGTTCTGATAACTTAAGTTCTGATATCTTCCTGTCTTTAGTAAATCCTGATTTCCAGTAAGTCCTGATAAGTCCTGATATTAAGTTCTGAAACTAAACAAATCAGATTAGACATGACATCACAAATATATCTAACATAAGATAGTGGACCAATGCATAAAGTTGTCATTATAAGCTTTTCCAATTTTTAATTTTTTGTACACGGTCTTGCTGGATTGAGTATAAGTTATTGCTGAAACCCATTGCAATCTAACAAAAGGACTTTATTAAATTACAATGTACTTGATTGATTAACCAATATTGGCTTAAATCTCCAATGATTGGTACCTTTGATTAAGTTAACTTTGTCATTGTTAACATATACTTTGTTAATTTGACAAATTAAATATCAACTTTCGTACTCTGTTTTCAGCTATTCCTACTAAACTCATATATAGATAAGCTCTGTTTTGCTTTTCTGTAAGACTTAACATGTTTAGTTGTAAACTATGAATATCAGGCACAAGCACACCCTTCATTCTTCATTCATTTATGTGGCAAAGATTTCGCAAAGACACACATGGTTAGTTTCTGTTAACATTTGTCAAAATTCTATAATTATACAATTATTTTACTCTTTTAACTTTAGTAAGATATTTTTTTATTGCTTATTAAATACTTAACAAGATTTTTTAAGTATAAATTACCCTCACGTTTTTTGAAACGTTGTGGAGATCATGTGCCCCAACACATTACCGTGCAACTGCCAAATGGATACCAGTACTACCGCCATTTCAAGAAGGAAGGAAAGAAGTTTGAAAATGTTGGTTTATTTTTCCAAGATTTCAAAACCAATGAAGGAATTTATGCACTGGTGTACTGTGGGGGTTCTGGGATATTCATCATTTTCATACTTGACCATAATGGTATGGAGATTGATTATCCATCCCAAAAAAAGTTGCTTTTGGCTCCTATATACTTGGAAGGTATGTTTCTAGGCTATATGCAATGTACCTATTACATTATCTTATAATGTTAGGATAATAAATATATGATCTAACATCTTACATTATAAAAACAGACAATAATGATGGAATCGGGAAGAAGTTTATGATTCATACTGATGAGAGAGTTTTACTTGCTACTGAGATCGTAAGACTTAAGCTTTAGTTAAATAAATTCAATAATCTTACAGATTATAAACTAAATTTCCATTGGACAATTATATAACTTATTTTTTATGTGCAATAGGAAGTTCCTTCAGAGTTTATTCATCAGTTTTGACATATGTTGAAAAGGAAGAATTTTCTCACCACTTCCTAACGGAAATAAGTATGAGTTTATTTTCTCAGCAACGAGAAAAGAATTTATAAATCTCAGAGCAGTCTTCAAGAAAAAATATTTGAAAGCCGGTGATACTCTTCTCTTCCAACTTACTTCCAAGAATGAGTTTGCTGTTTCCATTTTCTCCAGAAAAAGAGTCAAAAGGACATTACCTATATCAACAGGCACTGATGGTTTTTTCGCCACCTCTTTTCTAATTTGTTTTTTCATATCAAGCATTCCAATTTGATATTTAAATTGTATTAATATATTGTGCAGACCCTGTCATTCGAACAATTCGTCAGAATTACAACAATCGGGTATTCGATGTTGTGCTCATACGATCAAATCTAGATCAGAATTCTCATGGAGTGGTACGAAATTACTTTACATTTTTTCACATACTGTTTGTTCAAACTAAAACAGTTCAATTGATATGTTACTTTTCATGTTAAATAGTATATTCCACCATGGATAATTCCGGAGGTTCAAGATTGGGTGAATGTGAACAACGTTATGAATAGACGCAGTTGGAAGGTCAGAGTGGTTTGTATACATTCCGAGCCTCGATTTTCTGGTGGATGAGATAAGTTTGTGAACGAAAGAAAACTCTCAGTGCATGATAAACTAAGATTTGAAATTATCGAAGAAGATGATGTTGTTTCGTTCAATGTTTCTGTTATTTGAATGTAATATGTTTCTTTGACGATATTTCTCTTGATGAACTACTGTATTTTAATGTTTAAACATTATAACATCAACTTTGTTTAACATGAAAGATTCGTCTGTATGAGCTTCTTTTGTTTGAATACTACTTTATCATTGTTAAAAATAGTTATTGAAATATATGATATTTGAGATATACCGAGCACAAAATGCTCTGTAATTCTCACATAATTTAGAATATTTATTATCTACGTTTCTAAAATCCATTTAATGTATAGTTCAATACTTATATTCCCTTTTAACAATATTTTTGATTTATGGAAAATTGGTTTTATGGAGTATAAAATGAATTTTGGACACCTTAGTAGATAACATTATAATCTAAATTGTTCCAACAGTTTTAGTTATTTAAAGCTCTACAAATATTTGTAATAGACACATCTCCTCAACTCTCTAATTTTATGTTTTAGTTCCTTAAAACTCTACAACTATTTGCAATAAACACATCTCTTGAACTATTTTCTTTATATACTACTTGCAAGAATCAGTTTATAATATCTGATATAATCAATTTACAACCACAAACAGTTATCTGTTGTTTTACACATTTAAGGAGAATGGAACATATTGAGCTTGTATGGCAATTTCCTCCTAATGGTTGGGTGAAGATCAATGTGCATAGTGAGTTTATTCAGAGTGCTCTTGAAGGCGACAATAGAAATGGTATTGGTATTGTAGTAAGAGACGTAGGAGGTCATCTTCTCAAACTGACTTATGGCACAATTCCAGGCATTACAAACCTGAATAATGCATTATGGGCTATTCTATTAGGCATGCATCGTGCATTCCAGGATTCTTACAAACGTGTTATCATTGAAACCAATAATATACAAGCATATTATGAATGCAAATATTACAAAGAAGAAGGAATTACACCACATACTAGATAGACTTTCAGGCTTATTCTTTCAAGGTTTAATGATAATAATATACGTTATGAACTTAATTTGGTTCACCCTCATAGGAATGCTGTTGCGCGTCGTTTAGAAACACTTGGCAGACAGGATTCGCATGACCTTCGTACATTTGATAGGCCTGTTGCAGATATACAGAATTTCCTAAATATGGATTTAGGTATTGGGCCAGAGCAAGCAAGATTTTAAGATGTTGAAATTAATGATCCCAAACCAGCAAACGATGGTCAGGTTGTACAAGTATAGAAATCTTTCAATCCATGTAATTTGATGTATACAGTTCATGTAAGGATAACATATGTGTAAATAGAATAAACTGCATAAATGGTTGTGCAATGTATATATACTATTTTAAGCATCTACAGTTAACATAACACGATAGTAATCTAACATAAACAATCATTCATATTTAAATGTTTTGCATAAAAGTGTTTATTACACTTCTCTAACTTGAACTATTACAATATATTATCACATGAAATTGACTGCAACATAATTTATATATTTCGAGCATAATCATTTAATAGTATGCGAAGCTTTCCACTTTCTTCAATCAACATATCAGCACGATCATTCAAATTATTAAGATGTTCTTTCCACCCATCTCCAAACTTTTGGAATGCACTCATCATTTATTCCGTATTCTGATTGAAGTTAATCTCATGACCAAGTACAGACGTAGACGTATCACCTAGGAATCTGAGTGAATTCCCCGTATAAGAATGTGGAATTTCAGTACTACTTTGTGAAGTCTCTCCATATTTTTTCCTTGATCCATTCTTCAGAGTATCTTCTAATTAGTTGTAAAACATTAAAACTAATGTTATAGGATTCGTATCATAAAGCAATGTAAATCATAAAATCACATACACATTTATATCTTACTTGAATTGTTCCTCAAGGACAACAGAACGAGCAAACAATTCAGACTGCCTGTTTTCCATTGTAGCATACATCTCTGAGTAGAAAACTTTTGCTTCTTCCATATCATTATTGAATTTTTCACACTTTATAGTCAGATTATGCAAGTCTTGCTCCACTATATGCTTTATGCCTGTCCATCTCTTCCTCTTTTCTATTCGTGAAGTCATTTTATAAGATTTAGAATACATCAAACTGTAAATAAACACCCAAAGATATATTTATATATATATATATATGTCTTAGTATGTCCAGCAGTTTTGGGGCAGTTTCCTTTAGTTTATAATAACTAATTGACAGTTATTAAATAGTAACCAAAATTTGGAATAACTGATTGATAGTTATTAGTTTCTTTTAGTTTATCTGATGTCAATAGTCATGTTACTCGAAGTTGCTGATTATCTCATCATGTTCAAAAGTTTCTTTAAAGCATGCTTACCAAACACCATGTTTAGAGTTGTAAAACATTCTATTTTTATTCAATCAAATTACCCACATTAGGTCAAACTTAATATTTTTGCCAATTTAAAATCTTAAGGATAGTTATGTCTACAATGTTTTGTTCACCTTATTGTATTGCGCTTTAGTATAACTATATAAACATTAAACCAAATCGCGTCTCATTTGTATATAGAAATTATATAATGTTTCTTTTATTTTAGATTTTCTGGATTTTTGTAGTATATACTCATTTTGACGTCATTGTACATGTTAACGAACTGGACTGAAATGCATACTTCTAAAATGGATTTTATAGGATACATCTTGAATAGTATGAGCACACAATTGCGTACGAAGTTTTTTGTTTTTAATATTATATATTTCCATTTTTGGCAACAACATATTTTGTTGTTTCCGATGAACGTTTACTCCTCAAATTGGTGATAAAACAATTAAATATATTACTGTTCAAGTGAGATTGTTATATTAATGATTTATATTTATAAATAGATATAAATATAAATTTTATTTTTAAATTTGAAAATATTATCTGCATCATGGTGTAAATATAAGGTTCAATTTGATATATATATACTAATTTGAATAAACCTAAACCTATAAACTTAAAACTTATTATGTTCATCTAAGTACGTCTAAATAACTAATAATTCAGTATTCATCTGACTGAATCTTCTTTTTTTATACAAAATCCATAATTTATACATAGAAATCTCAATGGACATAACATGGTAAGAATTATTAAAACGATATCACTCACACATATGACTGATATATTTGTAAGATAATGCATATTAATTTTTTGGATCTCAAGATGAATAATTTGTGAAAAATAAGAAATGGTATAATATCGAACACAAAGTTAGCAGCTTGACCATAAGTTACCAATATCATGCATATTTGTCTAACTATCTAGGATTAATATTTGAACAATTATTTAAGTTTTCATTTTTTGGAATTTTTTAAGAATCGATGCATTAACATTTATCCGCAGAAATGCATGATCATACCGCACAAATTATAGATTTGTAAAGCATTAATCTTGGTATAAATTAGAAATAACTAAATCAACGATTGTTGCACAATGTCAGTCCATATATCTGTTAGTTGTGATTGTGCATATCTCAACAAATAGATAATATTAAGGAGTTTGATTGAACCTGCTCGCATTCTTCATTAGACTCAATATATATATCGGCTCTGTGTTGTAAAAAATTTCATCCTGTCAATACACAGCACTACTGCTAATGGGTCAGTAATTTTGTTAAAGCACCATATTTTCTCTGTTTCTTAAGGAATCCATTTGTTTCATATATAAGCATATTTTGCTCACTTAAAATTCTTCATCTTTGTAAACAGATGTCTTTCATTCCCTGCGTACGGTCGATAATTCACCGATGGCTTGGAGAATTAGAGTCTGTGTCACTCGGATGTGGTCGTCAATGAGAGATGCAGGAAATAATTTTGAGAATGAATCTGATTTTCCTAGATGATGATGTAAGTAACAATATACAACCTTTATATGATGTTATCGTTGAGTTTTAGTAGAGACCTTTTTCAAACTAATTCACGTTTGATTTTTTTCTATACAGGATTATCATGTTCATCCCTTTGTTAACAGTTCTATTTGGCATTTGTGGAATGATGTCATTCATGAGGGAAATGTTTATGAGTTTACTGATATTATGACATTAGATGCTGCTAGAAAGATGAGGCCTGTTTCTTCTCCTATCAGAATTTTCTTCACACATATAACAACAGGCCAGCAAATTGTCAATCCTCCTGTGAACATACCTATGCATAAGTTTGAACTCAAAACAATTGAGAGTCTGTATAGTTCTTCCCTTTTAGACGTACAGGACGAAGTACCTACATTTTCAAGCGGTCAGTTAAATGTATTTTTCAACAACAAGTCCTATATTTTTAAAAGAATTTGTGTTATGACATAGTTAAATATTTTGCTAGATGTCATTGGTGTTGTGTCCAATATTCAGCCAGTAAGGAATATAGCCTCGAAGTATGGCGAGAAAACATTGTTTCGCTTCGACCTTGAAGACCACTGGTAAAATCTCTAATTAGTACCTTAATAAGTAATATATAAAATTCTAGTTTGTCTCATAGAATTATAAGTGACGTTGAACAAGATTAATAATTTATATGTATTTCTAGGCATTCTGTTAAAGTGAATTTGTGGGATTCAATAATTGGCGATGTTCCACAAAAATTACAAAGTATTGTAAAAGAGCCTGAATCTTCATTATTGCAAGTTGCAAATCTGTGTTATCTCGCAGTTAGTATCTTACTACTATATTGTAAGAGTTATCAGTGATGAATACACTGACATGTAATTTGTTCAATCGTGTACACTTTAACAACAACGTGCAATTTTAATTTCATGTTATATTTCAGGTAATATTGTATTGTCATCTATCCCTTCCACCGAGATTTATATGAATCTTGCACATGACGTTGTTAACAATATGAGAGAGATGTATAATTCATTTAAGAAATCATGAAGCATAATACACTGATATTTAAACGATACCACCTGACCTATTTTTACATGTCACTGTATTGCAGATTTGTCAATGAAGATGAAGTACCACCGATTGAGTAACTGTAAAACGGTGCACGTGAAAGCTATGGCCGAGACTTGAAGATTGCATCTGCATTTCCTTTTTTCAACAACTTTTTCCATATTTGGCTTTTCTCAATTAAATTTAAAAGATCCGAGTATCTGTCACTCTTGGATTATCTAGCTTTCTTTCTACTTTATTCTATATTTTAGAATTGGAATTTTGACTATGCGTTTATATTAATACTTCAATAAGTTATTTGTTTTCCAGAAGTTCTGATCTGATTTAAATTCCATTATGTATGCAACATAAAACAATATAAATAATAAAAAGGATTGTTTTTATAAGAGGACAAATTGACAGATTGGAGGAAGAATAAACAATCCTTATTATTTACCCAAGGTTTCAAACACTGCATTCTTTATTATTTTAACAATGTACTCTAATAACTCTCCAATTAATGTATCTCAACTACATATAGATCTGAAGTAAAGCAATAGCCTTACTGTTTCTCTTGCATCTAGGAATTAAATTGGAGTGGTTGTGTTATATTACCACATGTTTCATCATTTAGTATCCACATTTCATATTAAAAAAAGCATCAGTCTTCTACCACCATACTTCTCAACTCAACTATCTGAGCAACAATGAATAAGTTCCCACCTATGGAAATGAGGCCTGCTTTGGCGTATGCTAACATACCATTATAGCATGTATATATAACATTTTATTAATATGTCTTATATTTTAGCTTTGAATTTTTGCAGAATTAAGAAATCCGAAGTTGAAGAGGTTGCAATAGCACAGACCAATAAATTTCTACCAACTGAGAAGAGGACTGCTTTAGCGTATGCTATCATACCATTGTATGCTGCATACATGGTATAACAGTACTATGTCATATAAATTTGTTTGTTGCTTTTGTAAAACTAAGAAACTAGTATTTGAAAAGTGTTGAAACAAGCAAGATTTTTAGTAGTTCGGGCTACAAGGGAACAAGGAACAAACTTTGGAAGAAGAGGATGGGGAAGACTCTATCAAAACTTGAATCCAAAATCAGACGCATTTCACGCAACGTTAAAAACTTGACAAAAACTATTGAACTGCTCTTCTGGAAAGTTGGAACAGATCATTCTGATTTGGTTAATAATGTGAAGCGCATGAAAAAGGATGTGAAGGCCATAAAAAAAGATGTGAACATTTTGAAAAGTAATTAAGTAAACTCTATTTTCTTATTAGAAATTTGTATTAAGTAACATATATTAGCTGAATATGATGTAGCAGCAATTTTATCTAACTATTATTATGTTGTAATTGTCATAAAAGATTATTGTTGGTTCTAAAATTGTTGAAGTAGTTTTTCATGACAGTCTGTTAAGTTTCTGCTCTATGTTATTTTATTTGTTAACTGCATCCTTTTCATATCAACATTTTGCCACAGTCTTTATAGTTGTTAAAGAACATCTTTTTATTTCTGAACATAATGCTGCTTTACAATTCAAGAATTTTTGAATCAGGTTGGATTTAGAGATATTTCTATTTTATTTTCAACTCTGCAATGTAAAACTGTGGTATCCACAAAATGGATTTGTAATAAACAATCCCATCAAAGCAGATTTAGAACTTTGCTATTTCTAAAAAGAAATTCATTGTGCCCAAGTTACAAATTCATGTATTGACCTCAGCTTTTCGGAGGATCTCAACATCAAATTCCAAGTAACATTCTCGCATTAAGAAAAAACAAGAATCACCGGTCACAAGTTTCATTTCTCTGCAGAATTCTGACCACCCATCCGTAAGCGTGATTCTTTTTCTCCTTTTCTTCACTTTCACATGCCACGTTGATTCTTCGTGATAAACAACTATTTGTGATGCATTTCTCCAGTGATCAGTCAGGTGCCGATGATTTGATTTAACATACTACATATGATATACTTATCATAAACTGCATAACAAATAATACATGTCATAATTGGAGAGTTATTAGAGTAAGATATACATACTACTCCATAGAACTTTTTGATTGTGTGACACCGTTTGATATCAATCTCAAACTCCAATTCAATGGATGTTTTGTATCCTGAATGTGAAAATAAAAATAATTACCATTAGCCAGATTAAGTATCATAGGAGGCTGTGTATATCACTTAATTTATATAATTTAAGTAGCCTCTACCTGGATATTCAATTCCGGTATTAAGCAATGACTTTTCGGTTCCGTTTATACCAAATGCCGATACATAGAACATGAAATCGCCATCATATGTGAAAACCAAATGAGTTTCTTTGCCAAGGCTTATAAAGTGTATAACACCACAAATCCCATGCAATTCGCCATCCTTCTCACAAAAATGTCCCTCAAAGGCCTGACCATTATTCCTATAAATATCTTATAAGGAATCCTATGAGCATATTTCTTCATAAAGCAATGCGGTAGACGCTACAAATTACAAACAATATTGTCATAATATTTTTATCGAAGTTATACATTAATAAAATATAAAAAGAAACTTACGATATCTATCAACTTTCTTGAACAATCAACATCACACACAAATTTTGCAACACCCTTGATTGAACACCATCCTACATTAGAAATGCCCAATCTTTTGGAATCCAGTGGAATTTACGTAGTAAGATGGTACCCAAAATAAACTATTAGAATGCAGTGGAACGTACCTTGATATTTCAACAGGTTTACTACGTAGAGATAAAAACAATCTTCTACAAAACGTTCAAATAACATCCAATTTCCAATTTGTAATTCCACAGTTGTTAACAAGCATTTAAATCCACACAACACGTTTCTTTCTTTTTCAAATCCCAATATAAAATTAGATCCATTTGTTAAGAATATTTTTACACTTGAATATACTCCTTCTCCATTTTCGTTCTACAGCACGTATGGAAGAACCTACCAAATAGATTCAAATATGTCAAGCTCTAGAAACTACATATCGACAAATGCAGAAAACATTACCAGTTCATTTTCTTTGTAGTTTTCCTTCGTTGGACATGCCAAGAACTTATTTGTAAACACTTTTGCAGGATCCATGTCGCTTTGTGATAACTACAAGTTAATCGAATGTATAATATTTACTCATCAAAACAACTTTGAGTCTTCAACAATATTACCTAAAATTAAGGCAAAGTGATTTATTTGTTACGATTTTAAACAATTTTTTATCTTTATTAGCGACAATTATTAAATTTCATATCAAGTATAAAATATAATCATTTTTGAAGAATAGAAGCAGCCATGATATATTACTTATGACAAAAGATCTGAAGAAGATATTTTTTCACATAATTATGATATTATATTGAAATGCCTAAGTTTGTTAGCCTTGGTTTACATTTAGTTATTAGTTGGTGTATTTTTTATTTTAAACATCATATTAATCAGGATAAGTATTTCTTAATAGATAAGTCTTTCATTGAGATTTTAATGTACAGTTTTTTAGACTGCTTCAATCACTCTCCATAATCGAAGTAAACTTTGCAAAATTAATTTCAATCACATAACAAAATTCTTCTAACTTAAATATATACTATAACAATCTGTCAAAATAACACTCATCTTCACAAGTCATTTTCTCACTCACCACGAGTCATGGAGAGTCTTTTGTTTGATCACATCAAAAATCTCTAAAAGAACAGAACTCCATGACGATTGAAAGTTAGAGTGACACGAAGTTGGGAGACTATATCACCTGAAGACGGTTCCATAAGAGGCTACAATCTCATTCTTCTGGATGATGATGTATATAATTCTTATTAATCTTGCTTTGAAACTATATTTCCATGTACTTATCATACATTAATTATATATGCAGTATATTTTATATTATACGTATTAACCTTATTTCTCATTGTAAAAAACAGAATTTTTATGTACACGCCTACGTGTTTCCTGACAATTGGAAAGAGATTGGAAAAGATGTGGTTGAGGTCATGTTTATAGATTTGAAAACTAACTGTAAGGGATACTGTTGGCAAGCTCAAGCCCGTGTCAACTAATTTATGTATAAGGCTATTGGGCCCCACTATTATTCAACGTGTTGAGGATGATGGTATGATTCCGCGTTATAAATTTGAATTCATGGACTTGGGTGGCCTAGAGGAAGAAATAAACCATTTGGGAGAGAACGAGAATCCTGAGTTTGCCGCCGGTATGATTACATTTTTATCTACTTTTTAGTGTTACAAGAATTTTTGTAATGTCAAGCATTGTGTAAATTTTATATATTCTATGTTAAACGCACATAGAGAGAAACATTTACAATTCTTAATAGTCTGAATCATACAATTGTAGATCTAATCGAAGTAATTGATGAATATGAGAAAATTAATCGAATATCTACCAAATATGGACCAAGAGATGTTGTTAGATTTATGCTTACCGATGGCAGGTAAATTATAGTTGTCTGATAAGAATGAATTCTCTTTATATAAAGACTAATACACAAATATAACTTTATATCTGATGTTTTATAAATTCAGAGTTTCTCACAAAGTGAGCATCTGGGGAGAATTGGCTATAGCCGTGAATACGGCTTTTATAAAGGTCGAGGAGAAACCAATCATAGCAATTGTAACGAGTACCAAACTATCTACATTCAGGGGTATTTTTTAAAATCATTCTAATCATATTTTGTAATATATTATACATTTTTGTTGTTTAATTAATCTACTTTTGATCATCCAAATATAAAACAATGCATATATTCCTAATAGATTTCAATTTTGTTGAATAAATTATTTTGTTAGAAACCGTACAAATTGGTTCATTTCCATCTTCAAAGGTCTACATAAACCTGAACATTGAGCCAGTTCATTGAGCCGGTTGTAGAAATGCGAGAAAGGTATTTTCTGTTTATATAAAAATTAGAAGTTTAGGAAATTAATTAAACACTTTTTATGTTAACATCATTTTGTCATTAAATAAGATTGTTGGAGGAAGGGTTCAAAAGTCCTGGAAATCATGAAAAGATGTCAACTGAAAATGCAATTATACCTTCCATTGAAAGGTTAAGTCTGAAAGATTTGAATGATAGTTGTTCCACTTTAAGTGTTAAGGTTTGTTATTCATATTTATCATCAATGTACTACCGTTTTCCAATTTTCATACAATTGAAATGATAACATCTTTTCACTAACTCCATTTTTTTACTAATATTTCAGAAGAAGGTTTATTGCACGTTCAAAATTCTTAAGATTGAGGATGTAGATAATTGGTGGTACTATAGTTGTCAGAAATGTAAAGTAGATGTTCAAAAGGAAGGGAAGAGGTTCAGATGTGAAAATTGTAAGAAAAACTGGACATTTATTGAGAAGAGGTTTGTTTGGATTAGTAATGTATTGCAACACTTATACACGGTACATTTTTGATATTTTTTATTTGCTGAGAAGAGTTTTTTTTGTCCTAATATATAGGTTTCGCTTAATAGTCCTAGCTGAGGATTCAACATTGACTACTAATGTTATCCTCATGGATCATGTCGTGAAGAGGCTAGCTGGAAACACCGCAACACATTACTTGAATAAGAAAGATGTGGTATTGTATTTATAGTTTGATCATAAATGTGTAAATTTTATTTTCATTTATTGTAAAGTTATGAATATCCAATTTACCTCCTATGCAGCGAGCGGAGGATATTCCTATCTCCGATATTTTGAATGAAATTGTTCATAAAAAACTAACTGTTGGTATTGAGATTAACGAGGCTAATGTCATTGAGGACAACAATCTGTATGAGGCTGTGGATTTGTTAAATTCCTCTTCCGCAAGCTCATCCATTGCAGATTATTCTCCTATTCCAAAATGTCCATCCTTTGACAGAGTTGTGAGTATTTTCCTGTAAACATGGTATAGGTAATAACTAAATTTTTTATATACTAAGTTGTTTTTCAATCCCAATTATATTTTAGGCCATCAAATCATGTCATTTGTTTGATAGCCCAGATTCTGCAAAGTCTATAACCAAGAAGCCAAAGACCTTAAGTCCTCATTATTTACAAAAGTTATTGTTATCCATCAAAGAAGATTATGAACATCAATTGTGCTGCAGCATGCCTAATGCTTGGACATTCTAGTGAACCCAAGCTGCTACAAAGTTATCGAGTTTGCTCAAGAATAAAACTTGTTGCTTTCATTTTCTTCAAGTCCTTTTCGTGTTATGTTCAAGACTAATTTGAATTTTCCAAGATTATTTCACTATCATTTGATTCAGATTGTTATTTACGTCTTAATGTTCCTCCCTTCATAAATTATACAAGTTGTTATGTCATGCCGGTGAATTTGATTATTGATGTTATGTTGAATGTTGAACATTTTTCTTACATAAATTATTTGCAGCATTCGCAATGAAATTTATAACTGAACCATAAATATCATCAACATATATTTGACTTGAAAAACAAACTTAAATATATTTATTAATTGTGGGAGGAAATCATTATGATCCGAGGAACATATAATAACAGAGTTCCGAAGCATTTGAATACAGTTTGATTCAGATCAATATTCAGTGTCTTCAATAAATTTACTTTAATTAAACTGCACATATATTTTATATTTACTTTCTAAATATAGAAAGACAAATAATTAATTTGATATTGATTTTGATTAATCATAATTCAAAGATTCAGTCAATCATTACACCTGTAAAGATTATGATTATCATTAAGATTATGATTAAGATGCACTTGAATCAAGGTATTTCCATTACCACCAATCATTTTAAATAACTACCACATTATCTTACATTTTTTAAATTAAGAAATATTATCATAAGCATTAGTATCAGTTATTTATGCCTTCTATTACGGGATTTTGAAATATTATAATTTATTTATGCATGTGAGAAGTAGTAAAGTTACATAATAATAATAAAGTTAGATTTATAACCTAATTATGTATAACACCAATGTTATATCATCATTACACTTAATCAGTAATCGTGAGAATATTACAAATTCAGTTATGTTTGATAAGCAGAACACTCAATGAATTTCACACCGACTGGAAGATTAAGGTTAGGGTGACTAGAATGTGACCATTAAATACTTCTGACGATGACTCATTGTATCGATATAATTTAATTCTTATGGATGCAGAGGTAAATTTCCTGTATAACAAATCTATCAATAATTGCAATGTTTTATATGCAATATGTTGTGACATGAAACTATTAATTTGACGAATATAGTTATTTTCAGAATTTTGATGTTCAAGCCACCATTGATTCTAATGTTTGGGATATATTTCAAGAAGTTATAAACGAAGGAAAAGTGTATGAGATTTCTGATTTCTTAACTAAAAAGGATACAAGGAAGCATAGGTCTGTTTCTTCCAGAATATACATCACATTTAATAGTGAAACAGTGATTAAACCTTTATTGGGAGAAGACACTACAACAACTCTTCATAAATTTGACTTTGTTGATATCGGTGACATGATAGTAAATGTAAAAGGATACCGAACTGGCGATATTGCTGATATTCTTACAGGTTTTATATGATTCTCAAATTTTATCATGTATTTTTATCCTTCACCTAGGTCTATTATTA
Organism: Apium graveolens; assembly: GCF_009905375.1. Classification (NCBI taxonomy): domain Eukaryota; kingdom Viridiplantae; phylum Streptophyta; class Magnoliopsida; order Apiales; family Apiaceae; genus Apium; species Apium graveolens. The sequence goes on from NC_133657.1 coordinate 65,504,028, forward strand.
ATATTACATATGTTTCTTACAATTATTCAGATGTTATTGGAGTTGTTGAAGATCCTGAACCTGCTCAAGTTATTCCTTCTAAGATTGGTGACCAAATGATTATTCGCTTTAGAATAACTGATGGAAGGTTCTGCCTTGAGCATCTGTTTCTTACATGTTTAGATATTAGAATATTAAAATTACATATCAAAATTCGAATATTCATACGCTATTCCTTTACTTTTGATAAACAGTAATGTTGTTAGAGTTACCGTATGGGGTAAGCATGTTAAATCCCTTGATACGTTATTTAGTGATGTTTTGAAAAGTCCAATTATAGTCATTTTGGCAAGTATGAGACCCCTTTGGTTGCACGGTGAGTAAGTTACATTCCTGACAATAATCTGAATGTTATATGTTAAAAATGTTTTATTCACATGAAAATCATCCATTTATATTGTTTTGTAGGCAAAACAGTTATTGGTACTGTTGAATCTTCAAGGATTTACATTAATCTTTAGAATGCTGATGTAATCAATATCAGAAAGAGGTACACAATTGCTCTAAAAAGATCTACAGGATGTATAGCTTCATAAACTCTTAAAATGACTAATTTCATCCAGCTTTTTGTTGCTACAGGATTGAGGATGGTGTTTTTTGGTGCTAAATTTCAATAACTAAATTCTACATATGACACTTCTCGCCATCGCGATATTGAAGAAATGGCAGAGGCTTTAAGACCTAATAAATAATGTTATTAGTTTTTTATTGGAAATAATGAATGTTTTTTCTCAAAGTATATTTAGTTTATTTTACCTGCAGTTCCTTAATTAGTTTCAATTCAAAGTATATTTAGTTTCAATTCATGTTGTCCTATTAAATGTCAAGATTCGACTAATACCATGTCTTATTTGTTAGGAGATTGATGAAAACAACCCTATCATTAGAAAGAACATATGATATTTTTATAAAATATCAAATGCATATTATCATATTATATGTCATATGCTATTCAATATCATATTAAATTTTGTTTGCAAGTTACTTTCTATATGTTTAGGTTGATAATCATTGTTTATCATAAGAAGAATTGCTTAACTATTAGGATATAATAAGTTACATATCATAATTTCGGCGGAGAAAGGAAATAAACATACAGTTCGTAATTTTACATTGATGTGAATGTTTATACAGAAATTCTAGATTTCTAATATCATTCAACTTGGAAGACAACCTTATTCTCTTCGTTAGGCAGCATTGTAAAGACTATGGTTTGATCCTCTGCAAACCTATTCCAGACTGCAGAGCATCCTGCTTTTCCTTTTTCAATTGAGAGTCCAACAAGAGAATCTCCATTTTGCGTCCTTAAAACTATCTCTTGTCCAACATCCCATTCACATACTTCAGGATGAATATATCTACGAAAATACTGTATTTCGAAGTCATGTTAGATAATTAATATTGCAAACTTAGCAGAATAATAGTAATTGATTCAAGAGAGCCGTACCACTCCATGACCTGAGTTGTTGACATGGGATTTTCTCATAACTCTACTGAATTGAACAACGTTAGGAATTAGTTCGTTTATTTGAACAATAATATGTTGTTATGCAACATTCACGTTTGCCGTACTTGCAACATTGTGGATGTTATCTTCGTCAGTAATCTCTGCATATAAAACAGAGTATACATTTTAGTTTTCATACAGGAATTCCCTATTGTATATATAATACATTCCATAATCTAAATTCAATTTATGATATAAAATTAGCATCTGACCTCTAATAATTGCAACCTCCTCAACTTCCTTCTCAATCTTTGCATTATCAAAAACATTGATCATAAATTCACCACTTTCCAAATATGTGAAAAATAGAATGTCTTCTTCGTTAAGTTTTGCATAATGCGCAAGCTCTCGCAAACCAAACAACATTCCCTTCACACTTGAGTAGTATCCTCTAAAACGCTTTCCATTCTTAAATGAAAACGAAACTACTGGCGGTATGCTAAATTCAAAACGCAGATGGAAATTGAAAGGAATTTTCTGGATAAATTATTGATATAGAAAATAATTTGAGCCATATCAAAAACTATAGAATATATACAAAAATTATGAATGAATAAATGCATATATTTAGAACCTTAGTGCATCATGTGAAGAAACTTACAAATTCTCCATTAGAAATTGCGTAAGGTGTAACTAATGAAAAAAATTTCCGGCCCCTTGCATCTTTTTTTCTATAAAAACCATTTATAGCAGGAGTACATATTATGATAGATATACGAGTGTATAAAAAATATCAAAATTCCTTTTATAACTATGATCTGATTATCAGATATAACTTTATTGCGAAAATTGCCCACAAACTGTTTTTTTGGGACAACATACTCAACTTCTGAACCTTTGTCACATAATATATTAACCCAAAAATTTTGCAGAACCTTGATATAAAAAAACAATAATGCTCCCTCCAGTTCTCACAAGTTCTTGGAATAGAGGTGAAAGATCAGTAATACTGGTTGTCTTATTATCAAACTTGCCCTTTATTTTGCGACCGTTGGGTAGCCTTATTTATGCATTACACAGAATGTCTCCTGCTATCTCTGAACTTATTGATTCTGGTACAATCTGTAAGAAAGAATCAATATAAATGAATTTGCTAAAATGGGATTATTTACTATAACTAATCAATGAAACAATACATTATTTTACTAATTTATTTTTATCTCGCATGTGTGGATAAATGAAAAGAATAAACCATGTCGTCTTTGGCATCTCTACTTCCATCTATTGAGAAATAGATATAAAAAAAATATTTAGCACATAATTTAACAGTAAGGCATACATATATTAAGAATTAAAATTAGGTACAATAATTGTGTTATGTGTTATTAATTTTAGTTACCTCTTGAAATTGCTCCATATCAGTTTCTTCAATTGTCCTTTCTGAACCAAAAAAAATGGCCTACAAGCAAGTTATTGTATAACTCTGCATTGCGATCAGGAAAAAGCATAGTGCATTATACTCGATAATCTATTTGTGTTTTTGTTCTTCCCTGTAGCAAGATTGCTGTATTGTTTCAAAACCATCAAAGAATTGTCCTGCTCCTATGCGAAAATACAGATCACCCATTAGTGTCAATGAAATATCTTTTCCAATTTATTTTAAAGTTTTATTCCTTAATATTAACAAAGTCTTAATGTAGAGCATATAACTTGCTTAGATTTGTGTTACAGTGACTAAGTTCAAGTTCTAAACCCATAACCCCAATTTGCAAAGACTAATTTCAAAATATAAACTCATAACCTAAATTGGACTGCTAATAATTTTAATATAAGTAATTCATAGCAATGATTTCATAAACATTGATTGGCATTGAATATACGGAAGATTATATGACAAACATTCATGTTAAATGTGAGTACAAATTAAATATGAACATGGAATAATGAGTAGTTACAAAGTAAACTAAACTTAACATAATCATGTTTCAACTGCAAGAAACTCTTAGAGGCTCAATCTAAATAAGAACAATACTGAATAACTTCCTTCTCGGTAAAAAAAGAGGCATACCTCCATCGATGAACTTTGTTGGTATTGTGTAGTTTGCATAATCAATAAATTTTTATAAGCGTATGGGGTATTTGACGGTTTCTTAATGGTTTCTTCTCTGTTTCAACAAGATATTATGTATCACCTAATTGTAAAGAAATTGTATTATATTTTAAAGTTACTTTTATATTTTAAGATATATCAGATGTATCCCAACTGTAAACCACCTAAATAACAAGAGTTATACATTTTTCAGCTTTGATATAAATTCAATATCAAAGCATTATATTTATAATTTTTTAAAAGTAAAATATATTTCTAAATTTTACTTAAAAATATAATATTTAGTTTTAAACGTATGTTACTGTTCTATATGGAATTCCACCCGGATTACTTATAAATTACATATATGAATTTATATTTAGATTTAAAGTTATAATTTTGGATAAATAAATAAATTTTTATTGTATAAAGTAAGGATGGTACATAATTTAAGTTTTTAATGCATTAATTTCCTTTAAATATTGTTTGGCCTTAACTATATTATAATTAAATTCACAATGGATAAACTATTATCATTTTCGATCAAATGTATTTTAAATGTAATATAAAATATTGATAAAATTTTAAATATAGAAGATCAGTTAGCATTATTATAGTTTGTTTATATTGTTTCTTAAAAATTAAAGAAATAATTTGTTACTAATATTAATTAAAATAAAATGTTTTAATTGTTTGACAGATTTTATATTTGTTCCTAACATATTTTTTGCTGACATATATTATATTAAACCAATATTACTTAATTTTATATTGACCGAAGTTAGATATAATAAACCCATTTTTTAAAATTATAGAGATTTAACTTTTTGTACAATTAAACAAACATGTATTGTTAAACACATCATAAACCGTGGGTACATTAGAGCTAAAGCATTTTATATATTGCATCTCCCAAGAAAAATAGTATCTTGCAAAAGACTAATGTATTAAAGTGTAATTATTATGGCACATATTACACATTAAGGTATGATGAGCATTCTGACATCATCAACTAGAAAATCTAAATATGGGATCTTTTACTGAAAAACATAAATATAGAAGATGAAGAGTCTATTTGGCCTCACGGTTACACATGCATGGATTCAATTTGATGATAATTGCATTAACTATAGTTATAACTATTAACACAACCTTTTCATTATCTCATCTACATACCTCTTCACACTGTTCTTACTCTATCATATTATCAATTTCATACAACTCTCATTTCTGATTAGAGTAGTAACCAGAACAATGGAAAATATTCAATCGGACATTATCAGTTTGATATTTTCTTACATTATCATCCAGGCAGATGATTTCAGCAGTTTTGCAAGACTGTTAATGGCTTGGCTAAATAGGCAAACCTCTCTGAGAATCAAAGAAGTGTTGGACAAGATGGATTGGGAGGCACTGTATCAGTTTCATCAGAATCCATTCGAGGTTACACGTGATCGTTTTTATGGTTTCATAGCTTTTTCAGTTCATAACAATGTTGATCAAGCGATGTTCTATAACTCAGTTCAGAACCTATTTCTGAGGCAAAATGTTGATCACCATCTCGCAGTCTTGGCTCATATATCAGGTAATTATTTCCCATATTTGTTTGGCTACGTTTTTTTAAAGCTATATTTAGAGGCCTTGAAAGAAGTCAGACATGCCAGGAGATGTTTGAATTGCTCAATAGAACTGACATGAGGTCGAAGCTGATAGAAATTTTTAGGTTGTTTGAAGAGATGTATGCTTACATCACAGACATGGACTATCTTTTTCCTATATATAAGTTTTGCTCAAATGCACGAAATTTAGACCCAATGTATCAGCTAGATGGTCATCCTTACGGAGAAAAAATATGGATATCCCTCTGCGATAGGACTGTTGACTCTGACTTTCATGTTGATGGTGAATTATACAACAAAAGTTTGAACATGTCTCATCTGTGGAACACTAAGTGTGAGCATTGTGCTAATCAACTCATCCTGTACAGGATTCTCCTAAGTAGTTTCACTGATTAAGCTTCTTAAATATTCTCCTACATTGTATGTATTTTAAAGTACAATGCAAGGACATGTTATGGTGTTTTGTCATTTTGAATTATTGTTGTGAATTTTCAAGGCCTATTGTAGGAGAATTGTACAACTGACTTATTGCATTTCAATTTATATGTTCTATTAGTTTTATTATTAATCATATCCGATAAGAGAAGTAGTTACCAAACAAGTATATCAATGTTAAAGGCACCTAATTCTTTCTTAGTAGCACCATATGATGAGAATTCGTGAGGTAAACAATTTAATACCATCCCACTCTTCCTTCAATCTGCAAATGTAGAATATTTCCAAGACTAACTACATATTTTAGTACAATGTATAGTTTGTAAAATTGTAATCATGTAACCTGCTTCAATTCTCCTCATATATCTTTGCATGATTGGCTTTATAGCAACCATTCATTTAGTATATAGTTATTAATCTTAGGCCTCATATTCCACATAAATTTTATTCCAAGCTGCTCAGAGTAATCATCAAGAACTTCCACCATATCATACAATCATACTTATGTCTTACCTCCTCTGGAGTTGTGTTGTCCAATGTTGTTGACAAGTTGCAATATACTGCACATATGTCTACCTTTTTTCGATAAATCCTAACATATCCCCCATTGCCAGCCTTCTCCAGTCTCAAATGATTTGAAAAAATATTAACTTGATCAAGAATGCATGTGTTCATTACTATAAAATGTCCACAAGATGTAGTAACCCTGAATCCAACCAATTCTTTATTCCAATTCATTATCAGTTTTGGAGCTCAATTCGCTGAAATGGACCTTGACTGGTTGCATCGATATCACTTTTTGTATCAACATTACAACTGAGGCATGCCATCTTCTTCATCATACAATTCCCATACATGCTTTGGTTGGATGCACTCTTCTGATATATCATTAGAAAAATTATGGAAGTCTGAGTCTAGGACTGATATTGGTACTGACTAAACATTCTTGAACGTTTGCTGTTGAAGCGGCCTCTATTAGATTATACCGACCATTCTTTTGTGTAATTATTTATGATAGTTAATTCTTTATTTTGTATATTTTGATTACTACACTTCATATTATAGTAGCACTTTATTAATCCTAAACCTGACCATCAATATCATGTTTTTGTCATCACGGTACAATTTAGGCATTGACATAATGCACTATTGAAGTTCTTATAATCGTCATTTGCTTAAGGCATAAATTCTATAAACGAAGATAAGACTCGCATTGATTTTATATTTTAATGACAACAATAGGTTCCTGTAATTTTATTTTAAAATGTCGATTAATCCTCACATTGATTTGAGATTTTTAATCCATCAATAGGTTCTATAGGTTTCTTTAAAATGGATGATTTATGTTTTTTTTCCATGTTTAATATTCTTTATATGTTCGTTAATATAATTAAGAGTTCACTATCTCTGAATTCGATATACCAATTAGTTTAATTTATGTAACATTTGACGTTTAAAAAATTGTCGGATAAGAAGCTTGCGTAGCGCGAGAAAAGGTCCCTAGTTATATATAATAGATGATGTCATGTTTGCTTATGTGTCAATTTCTCATTTAATCTCATTTTTTATATTGCTTTAAAATCCCATCTTTCATATCCTCTACTTCCCTCTCTTCACTCTCATGTTTCATTTCTCACTCATTAATCTCCACTCATTTTTATCCTCCCCATTTTTCATCCCCTCTAATCATAATTAGTCACTTATTTTTAATTTTTTTGACTGATTCACGATATTTTTTACCACACAATGTAAATCAAATATCTTTATATTCTTAAAATAAATAAAAAAATTCAGTTTTTAAATATTTACGCAAGATCAATGTTTTTTGTCAATTTAAAGCATATTTCATTAATAAAATAAAATAGACTCAATCGGAATAAACCCCCCAACTGATCATGCAACCAGATTGAAAAACAAATAAACAAGCTAAATAATTAGCTAATTTATTTTCAGATTGCTTAACTAACTGAATATAAATATTGTGAAAATTAAAAAAGAAGATAATGATTTTCTGAGCAATCCATCTCGCATTTCCCCTGAAAACAGTAGCTTCACAATTGACCCTCACATTAATTCCGTGGATAGTGCAATATTCGGAAGACTCAGTTAACATCATATTATGAACAATTAATTTTTGTGAGATGTGAGCACATGCGATTTTAACCACTGTTCCAAACGAACCACAACTATCTAACTGCCAAACACCAGCTATAAACATGTTGAAATGTTATAGATGGGAGATATCAGATCTTCCAATACACCATAAAATTTATTTTCAACACAATCATCACATCGCAAAAAGAGAGACACATCGCATAAAGCGAGACAATCAAACACACAAATAACTCAAACAAAATGAAACAAAAAAACCCAAAATAGATCCCGAAATAACACCAAATTATATGTTGTTAGACCAGAGATTTTGAATCCAAAACCTGATTTTTATTATAAAATCCGAGCTCTTATCTTAGTAGATCTGAAAACTAAAGTGAAGAAACTCAAATGAATTTTTCGAATTTTGTAAAACAAAACTTGATTTTATTGAAGAATTAAATAATAAAAATAAGTGAGAAAGAATTGAGATGGAAAAAACCGAATATAGATGAAGAGAAGGGGTGGAAAATAATACGAGGACAAGATTATAGAGAGATGGGACGACCGGCTCTCATGGGAGGGAGAGAGGGTTTGCAGAGAGGCGGAGTAGAGAGGTTTTTTTTACGTAAGATCAATTTAGGTACAATAATATTTATAAGTAAAATTTGTGAAATAAAAATATTTAAATAACATATATCTACATATATACACTATACTAAAATTGGGTATGGATGTCATAATTTCCGATGTGTCATACTATTATTTTATGTGATGACATATTTGCTTATGTCTCAATTTCTCATTTAATCAAATTTTTTATATTTCTTTAAAATCTCCTATTTCTTATCCTCTACTTCTCTCCTTTCATTAATTTTTCTCTTATCCTCCATTTCTCACTCATTAATCTCAATTAATTCTCTTTCCTCCCCAATTTTTCATTCTCTTTAATCAGTATGACTCACTCATTTATCAAATTTGTAAAAATAAAAACCTGTATATAAAATACAAAAGAAAATACTTTTACCATATTCTATAAATATATAACTTTTTCTATTATATATACTTAAAATAAGTTTTTACTAAACTAATATATTCATTTTAAATAAACTAAATATTAACCGAGCATCAACCCGGGAACTAATCCAATATAACAATAAACCAATTAACATCAACACTCTAATTAATTTGGAACATGTAATTGTGATTGTCAATTGGGAAAGTTCAAGTTTTCTATGTAATTATATGTTAGATATATATGAGATGTCATGTCTAATATGATTCATGTTTAGTTTTCAGATCTTAACAAACAAGACATATCAGGACTTACTGAAATCAGGACTTACTAGAATTCAGAACTAAAGGTTATATCAGAAATTAAGTGCGGGAAGACTTTCATATAAGGAAGGAAGCTGATATACAGTAGAAGATCGAGACTAAAACAAAAGAAGATATGCATGGAAAGAGTTAGAAGACTGTAAGACTTGTAGAAGATATCTGATTGATATATTTTAGGAGACATAATTATATTCCATATTAATTAGAAGTTATCTTGTAACTGTGTACTATAAAAACACAGACTTAGGTGTTGTGGATATGCTGTGAACTTGATGATTTCATTAACAAAACACCTTAGTAGATTTAACTTAGTGAAAAATGTAGCACTCGATGGATAAGGAATATAGTCCCGACGGATGACTCAATATAGTCCCGACGGATGATAATTTATTATCCATCGAGTGAGTAGCTTATGTAACAATAAGTCTGTAGCACATTTCTGCATACACCTTTGTTTAGATTCTGTAGTAGCATATAAGTCATGTTGACTTTAATTAGATATGCAGAATATGTTGATTAATTGTACATAGATGATGTCTTGTAATTCTGCGTAAATGAAATGAAGTCAAGTGCCAAATAGCTACCCGAAGGATAATCAAAAATGCTACTCGACGGATGATCAACAAGGCAACCCGACGGATGATCATGTACCCGATAGATAATCAATTCAAACATCTGTTGACAGTGACAATACTGTCACATGCGCCGAGTGTATGCAAAAAGGAATGTGGAAGCCTAATCAACTGGGTTTTTGAGGACAAAGAAGCATTGCCATTTCCATGCTATTATGAAGATATTCAAAGATGCTGGAATAGAGTAATGAAGTAGCATAGTATTAGACTTGATAGGTTTGGTTTTATTATCTTGTCTTATTACTGTGTAATCTTGTTGATATATAAACCAAGAGTAGCAATTAGAACAAGAAGAAGACTAAGCAAGAAAATTCTCAGAGAAACATTTGTAAGCTGTATCTTTAGCATTTCTTTGTAAGTTTTAGTTGTTCTTATTTGTAAGCAGCTGTGAGCTATTCAAGCTTCACAGAGTTCTCTTGATATATATATATATATATATATATGATGGATACTTTCTAATCCACCAGAAAGTTTTAAAGACTTGTGTTTTTATTACTTTGTGTTTTAATTCTTATTTAACTTGTTATTCCACACTTTGCAAATCAGAACACTGTCATATATATTTTAGGTTAGAACATTTTATATTTTTGAAAAATGTTAGGTCACACACACTGTAGAAGGGGGTTGAATACAGTGTATAGCACAATCAAATCGAATTCAAATAACACAAGTAACAGAAAACAAACTTTATTCAATGCAATAAACTCTGTTATAATATGGAACTGTCCTCTCTCAGTAATGAACAAATATCACGAGAGCTGCTAGGGTTACAATGAATAATATTCTCGATAATGATAACACTTATAGTATAAACCCTATGTCTGTGTTTATATACTACACAGTTACAAGATAATTGCTAATTGATATGGAATATAATTCTGCTTCCTAAAATATATCAATCAGTTATCTTTTCTACCAAGTATTCCATTCTTCACAGAATTCCTTCTTTATGCATATCTCTTCTTACGTTTGTCTTGATCTTCTTTCCTTTCAATCAGCCGCCTTCCTTATCTGAAAGTTTCCTTTAAGTCCTGATATTATCTCCTGATAAATATCTCCTGAATCTTAAGTACTGATAACTTAAGTTCTGACTTCAGTATAAGTGCTGATTTCAGTTAAGTACTGATTTGTCCTGTTTAAGTAAGATCTGAAAACTAAACATAAATCATATTAGACATGACATTATCAAATATATCTGACAATCTCCCCCAACTTGTAAATTAGCATAATATACAAGTTTAACAGATATTTGATGATGTCAAAAACATTAAGTACAAATGCACAAGAATTTGACTAGATAACTACAACTTACAGTCCTTAAAGCTTTACCAACTTTAACTTCTGATAACAACTTCAGTCTGTATACATATCAGAATTTGAGCAGTTGTAGATCTTGACTTGGCTTCACTTTCTGATCTTTTTGATGTCAGGAGTTGTTCTGAGATAGTTCTTTAACAAACATCTCTCAGCATATCTAAGTTCATCAATCATCCTCCTTTTAGCATCTTTGAGTTCTGCAGTATCTTCACCAGTTTGGAAGATAGCATATCTGAGATCATTAATTTTTGCTTTTCTCAACTCCTGATCTAGTCTTATGATATAGGCTTTGTTAGACTCTAGATTGAATTCAAGTCCCATAATACCAAGATATGTTCTAATCTGTGCAGTATTAGGCTTCATATCAACAATATCACCCTTGTGATCTCTGTACTTTGGACAGTATGTGCTGTCAGACTTTACAGAATAAAGCCTTTTCTGTCTCTGAATTTGAGTCTTCAAATAACTTGCAGCACTTTCTGTTATTCTGTCATTCACTTGAAGTAAGAATAAAACATGTTCTAGTTCCTCAAAATACTTCAGTGGTATAGCATTTTCCCTTATATGGTAAACCCTACCATCTGTCATGAAATATAACAAGATGTGTTCCTTCAAGAAGGTATGATAGACCATCTGTACAGAATCTAGTTGATTCAATCTTTCAGGAGTTGCTCTAACACCTGGTTCACTTAAGGAAGTTGGATCATTGGTTGTGTTCTGCACTCTTCTTTCATCAGCACTACCCAATCCAGATTTATCTCTTGCTTCCTTTCCAGTAACCACTCTTGCTTTAAAACCACTTGTTGCAGTCTTCAAAGGTTGAGTCTGTTTGGCTTTAGTGAATCCTGGTAGGAGTAACTTTGAGGATTTAACATGAGCAATGTCAGAGGTTTCTTTTGACTTATCTTCTGATATCAAGTCAACTTGAGCTATGTCAGAGGTTGCTTGCTTCATTGTTATATCAGAACTAACTATATCTTGACTCTAAACAACTTGAGCCATGTCAGAGGTTGTCTTAGAAATCTTCCTTGAAGTCAGAGTAAGATCATCATCTTCAACATAAATTTCTTCATCCATAGGAGGCACATAAACCTTTATAGGTTCACCAACTTTTTCTTTGCCCTTGGACCTTGGATCTATCTGCAGTTGTGATTTGGCCTTGGTTGCCACATGATTTGGCCTTTCTTTTATCACAATGTCTTTAGCCGTAGGAAGTTTCTTTTTACCAATAGAAGCTTCAGATTTGGAGTTGACTTTTTCTGACTTAAGTCTAGCTTCTTCTTCCATTAGACTCTCAAAGTCCATTCCTGGATTTTCTTTCAGAAATAACTGTCTTGAAATTTCTTCATCAAGATCCAAAAGTTCATCAGAACTTATCCTTTTACCAGTATCAGAAGTTATTCTTCTCCCAGTATCAGAACTTGTTCTATGACTTGTAGTTCCAGCTCTTCTTGATGAGAGACCTCCACCTTGACCACGACCTCCACCCATTCCAGAGTTTCCCGGATCATTACCATCATCCTTTTTCTTCAGTGTCTTATCAGGTTTGCATTTGGACTTAATTACTTTCTCCCTCTTTTTGGCATCAGCAGGTAAAAGAAGAGAGAGAAGCAATTCCACTGAGGATTGGATCTCATTGAGGTGAGATTGCTGAGAAGCTTGATTTTTCAAAATTTCATCAATCTGAGATTGTTGCTTCTCTTGGGTTTTTTCAATGTAGGCAACTCTGTCAAAGGTAGGTTTGAAAAAGTTTTTCTTTTCAAGTTTCATAGTTGTTTTTTGCTTGAGTAAAGCCTCTTGAATTTTATGCACCTCGGCATGAGTTGTTGAGTGTTGACCTTGAATATGTCTAGTACTCAAAGCAGTAACTCTCAACTGTGTTTTGAAATCATCATTAACTAACATCTCATCAGCTTTTGCCAAGTGATCAGCAAGAATCTTTTCAGAAGGAATAAAACTGACTGAGTTCCATTCCTTAGTCCACTCCTGTCCTCTAGGAGTTTCACTCCAAGGTACTGGTGCATCTCCTCTAACAAACTTTTTAACTAGTTCAGCTTTTGAAGGAGCTTGTAGAGGTGCATGTCCAGAAGGACCAGCTTCATCAGCATCTGCATTTGTAGCAGCATCACCAGTATCATCAGCATTTGCAGCATCAGAACTTACAGAGTCAACATCCTCTGATATAAGAACAGTATGAGAGGCTATAGAGGCTTCAACATCATCCTCTAAGTGCTAATTTGCTTCCAAATTCTAATCAACAGCCATATTCTGATGCTCACCTATAGTCTGATCTTCAATGTCTAGATGCAGAGAAGGTGTTGTAGACAATTCTGTAGTTTCATTAGCATCGGGAATTGGTGTTGTTGATGGATTAATTTGAGCTAGTGGAGCTTCTAAATAGAGAACCTCAGGCACAATTAGGTTGTGAATATCAATTTCAGCACTTGTGCCTGGGTCTACAGTAGATACTGTTTCATTTACAGGAGACACAGGTGGTGTAGATACTTTATCTTGAGCAGTTTCTTGAGTTGGTGACAATGGAGGTGTAGATGCAGTAGCTTCAACAAATTCTGGCTCTTTTGAGATCAGAGATTCCTGATCTCCTTCCTTAGCTGCTGTTTCCTCATCCTCTGAAACTGACTCAGCCCTGTACCTTTGTGCTCTCTGTTTCTTGTATCTCTTTGAAGGTGGAGAATCCTTGGGAGTTTCATCAGAATACATCCTTCTAAGCCGTTTGAGAAGCTTAGAACCCCCAATTCCAATATCCTTCTGACAATTAGGTGGTGTTTGGGATGTGCTGGTGGGTTGAACATCAGGGTAGATAGATCTGTAGGCGTGAGGATCAGTATTTACCAGGATCTGTTTTACAGACTGAGGTATCTGTAAGGGTCTAACCACTTTTTTCTTAAGGTCAGCATTTACCAAGTCATTAAAAGCCCGTTTTGCAAGCTTAAAAGGTGGAATTAAGTCAGTGGTAGGTTGGGGTTCATCAGCACAACATACGTTATATATAAGCTGACAGAATCTAGCAAAGTACACTAAATTCCTATCTTCTGTCATCCTATCCCCTATAAAACCTAGCACAACACTTGCAAAATCAAAATGAGTTTGGTGAATAATAGCATACCCGATGTGTTGACTCATAATTGGAATGGCATCAAAGTTGGAACACTTATTGGTGAATGCCTTAGTGATACAGTCGAAAAAAAAGCTCATTTCCTTCCTGATATGTGCCATTTTTAACTATCCAAGGTTGGCCAAACTCTTCTCATAACCCAAACTGGCCATGAGCTGCTGTAGAACAGGTTCCTCCGCTGTTGAAAAAATGCAGCCTTCTGGTAAGTGGAGAGCTTTACGAACTGCTCCAAGAGTTATCACATGCTCAACATCATTCACCTCAAAAATAATGCTTGGAGTACCAGTAGCACCACCATTATCAAAATGCCCAGTCCGCCAGAACGTCAGAACTTGTTGGCTTGAAATGACTTGAGGTTGGGTTAACGCATATCCAGCTCACTATTTTCTAGAAGATCTTGCACAAAGTGCAAATCAGATGAAGCTTCAGCCTTGTTCAAGATTGCAGCATAGTTGTTGGGTACAAACTTGGCTCAATCTATAATCAAATCCTTAGGTGCCATGAGAAAAAATTGAGAAATAAGGTTGCCTGTAAGGTGTTTGATAGAATGTCTGTATGAAAAAGTGTCAGTAGATGAGAGAGAATAAAAGTAAAGAGAGAGATAAAATATGAAAGTAAATAAAAGATTTTACAATCTTTTCTCTCTTTTACTTATACACGGTAGAAAAATTAACCGTTGGGACACCTGTCAGACATGCAGCAGTAAAGGATAATTAATGGGCACGGAAATTTAGTAATCATTACTTATCACATGCAGTTTTTCAAGGAAAAACCGTTTCACTTACCAAGTAATCCCATTAATCAAGGTAGTTCAGTTTTATTTTAAAATTTAAAACTGTTCCCACTTAATAAATTATTTTTACTGCGAGACCAATATTCTGTAAAAATATGACCAATGAGAGAATGACCATAAAGAAACCAAGTAAACAAATACTGCCACGTCAGAATCAGAACTTGATTTGTATCAGAGATATAAAGGTCATCAGAATATGGGTAAATCAGGATTTAAAAATGCATCTTAATATCAAATGACTCAGAGACAAAATCTTGCATAAATATAAAATTTCATTAATATATTGAGCAAATACATTTCATGAAATTTAAATTACATCACAAAATTATAAGATTGTCCTAAGCTACAAATCCTAACATCAACAGCTTTTATCCTAAGCTAAGAAGCCAGACAAAGCTGACGGTGAAGAGAAACAGGTATGAGAAATTATTTCTTCTTCCTACTCTCAATAAAAAGAACAGCAAGATGAATAGTACGCTCCTGCTGTCAGAGAGCTTCCAGCCGTTCCTCTTCCAGTCGCTCAAGATGGCGATGGTAGTCCATGTAGAAGAACAAGAGATCTGTGAGGACCTCTTGGGGAACCGAGTCCCAAATATCATCAGGAATGACAGTGACATGCCATTCCTGCTGCCATTCTGTACACCTCATGGTGAGAGTGAAAGTATCATAGTTCAGAGCTAAGTCGTAATGAACCATGGTTATGATGAGAGAAAAAGAAATGAGTTTGAGAGTTTGAGAGAAAATGAGAGATGTGTTGGCTGGAATGAAGTGTTGGTTTAAATAGGCAATAGAATGCCAAGAGACACAAAGAAAATTGAATGGTTACAGGTAGAAATAATTCTACCTCGTCTCTCTAGACGGAGGAGAATAATAACAGCGATTGGAAGTGTAAAATAGGATTTAATGCGCACACGAAACAAATAAAAATTACTGTGCATAGACGTGTACCACTAACCCAAATTATATTGACTGTTAATATCTCACCCAAACATATTCTGATTTTAAATAAGACTGTTTCAGATTTTAACCACAAATAAGTCAAGTAAAGAATCAGAGTTTAATATCAGAACTTAGACTTATATCAGAACTTAACAGTCATCAGAACATGATTTCTTAACTCGAAAACTGAATGCCTATTTCTGTAAATCTTCACACAAATTCTGATTTCATTTCTTCAGAACTTAATCATCAGAACTTCCATCATAACTTGTCCTCAGAATTTATGTAACTGACATTTAAACAGTCATCTAAAGCAACATTTATCACCACGGTAATTTTCATTATTCATATGGAGTGTATGTGTGTGCAGTAAGCTAAATATCAGATAAAGATTAAAGTCTGATTCACTTCAGTACATCTTAGAAATAAGGCATAACTAAGAACTTTGCTCAAAATCTGTCATGATTCTGAAGTCTACTTTAGAATGAGTTAATGCGTGAGTCCACCTCAACTATTTTGTGCTCATTTTATGCATCTTTTGAAATTCCATTTTACAGTGGCTTCTCAGTGTAAGTGAGTCACGACTGCTTATCAGAATTTATGCTATAATCAGAGTATTTCTCCAGTAATCATAGAGTGTGAAAGGTCACCAAGAAAAATATTTATTTTTGCTTTTCTGATGCATATTACTTAATACCAGCAATGCACTTGGGTCTTCCCTTCGACAGTTTTTACTCTAGATCTCAAAGGAGTACCTGATTTTGATTTCTTTTTCTTTTCCTTTTCTTTTGATAAGTGAGGCTTATCAGCACTTAGTACATTCACAAGATTTACTAACATCAGAACTTAACAGATGAGAAGCACTATTCTAGTTGTTGACTTAGTAATAAGATAGACAAAGTAAACTTAACTAAGCTCAATATCAGAATTTGCTTGTGTCAATAGATTTTCACATAAATAATTACTTCTAACATGGGATTTGTTAGTATATTAAAGACTACTAGGTCAGCATCTAGCATATTTATCCTCATTGGATTCAATAATCACAAAAACATTAATATCACTATCAGAGTTTAGAAATTCACATCAGACAACAATCAGTACTTAAGCAATTTGCAATTAAGCATAGAATACACAAAGATAGTAATATCTGTAAATACTGATCATAAAGTCTGATTCATCAGAACAAAAGCTAAGCAGATTTAGAAAAAGAACCTGAAACCATTCCAAGTTCATTTACCAATCTTGTAAAAGTAGCTTCACATAGTGGTTTTGTGAAGATATCTGCTAGTTGTTGATCTGTTGGAACAAAGTGCAATTCCACTGTACCCTCATCCACATGTTCCCTTATGAAGTGGTACCTTATGCTGATGTGCTTTGTCATTGAGTGTTGAACTGGATTACCTATCATAGCAATAACACTTTGATTATTATAGTAAATAGGGATTTTAAAATATGTTAACGCATAATTCAGTAACCGATTCTTTATCCAAAGAATCTGTGCACAACAGCTTCCTGCAGCAATGTACTCTGCTTCTGCAGTTGATGTGCAAATTGACTTTTGTTCCTTGCTAAACCAAGAAACCAATCTGTCTCCAAGAAATTGGCGGCTTCCATTTATGCTTTTCCTGTCAATTTTGCAACCTGTAAAATCTGCATCTGAGTAACCTATTAGTTTAAAGTCTGATTCTCTAGGATACCATAATCCCAGATCAGCTGTTCCCTTAAGATACTTGAAAATTCTTTTCACAGCTGTTAAGTGAGGTTCTCTTGGATCTGCTTGAAATCTTGCACAAAGATAGGTAGCATACATGATATCAGGTCTACTAGCAGTTAGATAGAGTAGAGAGCCAATCATACCTCTGTAATAAGTAATATCTATTGATTTACCAGTTTCCTTATCCAATTTTGTTGCAGTGGCCATTGGAGTGGATGCACTTGAACAATCTTGCATTCCAAATTTCTTCATCAAATTTCTGGTGTACTTGGTTTGACAAATAAAAGTGCCTTCTTCATTCTGCTTGACTTGAAGGCCCAGAAAATAGCTAAGTTCCCCCACCATACTCATTTGATATCTTGACTGCATCAGTTTGGCAAACTTCTTGCAAAGTCTGTCATTTGTAGAACCAAAGATGATATCATCAACATATATCTGAACCAAAAGTAAGTCCTTTCCATGGTTGAGGTAGAACAGTGTTTTGTCAATAGTTCCTCTGTTAAATCCACTCTCCAGAAGAAACTGAGCTAAAGTCTCATACCATACTCTTGGAGCTTGCTTAAGGCCATAAAGTGCTGTATCAAGCTTGTAGACATGATTTGGATATTTGGGATCTACAAAGCCTGGAGGTTGTTCAACATATACGTCCTCTTCCAATTCTCCATTGAGAAAAGCATCTTTTCACATCCATTTAAAAGACAGTAAACTTTTTGTGAGCAGCATAAGCCAAAAATATTCTTATGGCTTCTAATCTAGTAAATGGTGCAAATGTTTCATCATAATCAATTCCCTCCTGTTGAGAATATCCTTTTGCAACCAACCTTGCTTTATTCCTTGTAATTATGCCATCACTATCAGTTTTGTTTCTGAACACCCACTTTGTACCAACAACAGATATGTTCTTTGGTCTTGGCACTAAGGTCCAGACTTTGTTTCTTTCAAATTCATTTAACTCTTCCTGCATTGCTTGCACCCAATCAGCATCTTGAAGAGCTTCTTCCACTCTCTTTGGTTCAGTCTGAGAAAGAAAATAATTATAGAGACATTCACTTGAAGTAGCTGTTCTAGTTCTGACACCTGCAATAGGATTTCCAATAATTAAGTCAGGTGTATGTGATTAAGTCCACTTCCTTGCAGATGGAAGGTTTTCTCTAGAACTGCATGCTCCCCCATGATCCATGCTATCTTCATCAACATTTTCTGATGCTCCCCCTGAAACTATGCTCTCTGAGTTTGATCCTTCAGAATTTGATTTTTCAGAATTATCAGAACTTGGCTTATCAGAACTTGATGAATCAGAACTTGAAGGGCCAGTTGTATGTTCTGATGCTTCCTGAGATGTGGTTATATCTTCATTATGCTCCCCATGCATAGGTGCATCTTCCTTTGGCATAGTTACCACAGTTTCAATAACATCAGAGTTTAATCCATCAGAGTTTGCAGTATCAGGATTTAAACTGTCAGGATTTTCAGTATCAGAATTTAAGTCTTCATTTTCGAATCTCAGCTGATCATGATCATTGAAATCTTCAAGTACAGTAATCTTCTTATCATCAAAGGAGACATTGATAGATTCCATGACAACCCTTGTTCTTAAATTGTAGACTCTGAAGGCTTTTATGGAAAGTGGATATCCAACAAAAATTCCTTCATCAGCTTTTAAATCAAATTTGGATAGCTGTTCAGGATGAGTCTAAAGAACAAAACACTTGCATCCAAATACATAAAAATACTTCAGATTTGGTTTCTTTTTCTTCACCATCTCATATGGTGTCTTTCCATGCTTGTTGATGAGTGTTGCATTCTGAGTAAAACAAGGAGTCTGCACAGCTTCAACCCAAAAATTGGTTGGTAGCTTTGCTTCATCAAGCATTGTTCGTGCAGCTTCAATAAGAGTTCTATTCTTTCTTTCAACAACTCCATTTTGCTGTGGAGTTCCAGGAGCAGAAAATTCCTGCTTGATTCCATGGTCTTTGCAGAACTCTTCCATTGTCAAATTCTTGAACCTAGTGTCATTATCACTTCTTATGATCTTCACAGAATCTTTGACCAATTTATCCAGTTGCTTGACATGATCAATTAAGATAGATGCAGTTTCACTTTTTGTGTGCAAGAAATACACCCATGTGTATCTGGTGAACTCATCCACTATGACCATATCATATTTCTTCTTTGCAATAGACATGACATTTACTGGACCAAATAGATCGATATGAAGTAGGTGATAAGGCTCAAGAATTGATGATTCAGTCTTGCTATTGAATGAAGATTTTCTTTGTTTAGCCTTCTGACATGAATCACAAAGGCCATCAGGAGCAAATACTGATTTTGGCAGTCCTCTCACAAGATCTTTCTTGACCAGTTCATTTATATTGTTGAAATTTAAATGAGAGAGTTTCTTGTGCCAATTCCAGCTCTCTTCAATTGATGCTCTACTCATCAGACAGATTGCAGAACCATCAGTACTTGTTGAAAGCTTGGCTTCATAAATGTTACCATGCCTGTATCCTTTCAGAACAACTTTGCCTGTAGATTTGCTTATAACTTCACAGTATTCTTCAAAGAAATCCACATGATAACCTCTGTCACATATTTGACTAACACTCAGCAGATTGTGTTTAAGTCCTGAGACCAGAGCTACTTCTTTAATGATGACATTCCCAAGATTGATATTTCCATATCCCAATGTTTTTCCAATGTTGCCTTCTCCACAAAGTCTGATAGCAGGGCTTTATTTCCAGTCATATGTCCTGAGCATTCACTGTCCAGAATTAGGATGTTTTTCCTGTTGCCTGCAATCACAAAGACCACTAATGATTAGTTTTAAGGACCCAGACTTGCTTGGATCCTGTGGCCTTATTAAGTTTGTTAACATTTGCAGCGGATTTAGCATCAGAGTTTATGTTAACATTTTTCTTATCAGCATTTATACTATCAGACTTTGTATCAAAACTTACACTAGAAGGAACAATGCTAACTTTCTTTAAAGAAGGTTTTATTTGATAATAATCATAGTACAAACTATGATATTCCTTACAAGTATAAATGGAATGCCATAAACTACCACAATAAAAACAAGGATTTTGTAGCCTATATCTAACAGACTGACTCTTAACTCCTGTCTTTGAAGGTAAGGAGTTTATGTTCTTATTCTTCCTGCAAAAAGAAGCCAGATGGTTAGAACTTCCACAGTTATGACATGTTTTTCTAGGAGCATTAGGAACAGGCTTATAATCATTGCTTTTATTCACACCTTCCTTTCCATTCCTATTTTTCCTAGGTAACTTTACCTTGTTTATATTCTTTACATCTTTCAGCTTATGTTTATGCTGCTTCTTTTTCATTAAGCCTATGTTTAATTCAGTTGTCTTTTCCTGTTTTAGTTTGTCAGAAGTTAATTCCTCTTTAACTTCTGATTTCTCAGTATCAGACTTTACAGCTACAAACTTAACAGGTTTTAACTTTGGCTTTTGTTTAACAACTATAGGCTAAATTTCTACAGTTCCTTTATCATTCTTATCATCTCCATAACCTAAGCCCTCTTTCCGGTTTCCACTACTTAACAAATTCTGAGTTGTTCTGCCAGAGTTAGTCCAAGTCCTGATAATCTCTCTTTCCTTTTCTAACTCAGTTTTTAGATATTCATTCATTTTAAGTACTTCATCCCTAACTTATAAAGCATCATCTCTATCTTTCTGAGTTTGATGGAACATGACTACCTCCTTTTCTAAATAATCATTCCTCTTTTTACAAGCAAGATTTTCAGAAGTTAATCTTTCACATGTTAAAGTTTGATCTCTATAACTGATGAACATGGTTTTAAGATAACTTCTCAACTCATTAATATCATCAGTATGAAAGGCATAAGTAGTTTGAGGTACCTTTAACTCAGCAGCTTCAGGACTGCTATCGGCATTTGCCATATCAGCATTTGCCATCAAGGCATAGTTCTCCTCACTTTCAGAATCTGAAGTGTCTGTCCAGCTTTTCTTCTTTGTGATAAGAGCCTTGCCTTTGTCACTCTTCACTTTCTTGCAATCAGGAGATATGTGGCCTTTCTCACCACATTTGTAGCATTTGACATTTATGTAATCTCCTATGTCAGACTTCCCTCCTTTGCCTTCAGATTTTCTGAAATTCTTCTTATCAGAACTTGCACCTTTCCTGAAAAACTTCTTTCCCTTCCTGAACTTTCTGTATACAATCCTTGTGATTCCTTTCACCATATGAGCACACAGCTTCATCATCTCTTCATCAACATCCATCTCAGGCAAGCTTTCAGTTTCTGAGTCATCATCACTATCAGAACTTGATGACTCAGTATCAGACTTTATGATGAGCGCTTTTCCCTTGCCTTTCCTTGAGGTAGCTGCCTTGGGGGATTCTTCTTCAGCCTTAAGAGCAACTATCCTTGACTTTCCTCCTTTCCTCTTGCTTCTTTGTTCCATCTCAAGTTCATGAGTCTTGAGCATCCCATAAATTTCATCAAGAGTTGTTTCTTCAAGATTATACTTGTCTCTTATAATTGTTGCCTTCAAATCCCAACTTTTAGGAAGAGCTAACAGGAATTTAAGGTTTGAATCTTCAAGATCAATCTCCTTATCAACCAGTGACAAATCATTCAAGAGTTTGACAAATCTGTCATATAGATAAGTCAATGACTCATTAGGCTTTGAGTCAAAATGTTCATACTCTTGAGTGAGTATTGTCTTCCTGTTCTTCTTAATCGAATCAGTTCCCTGGCACCTTGTCTCCAAGGCTCCCATATCTCCTTTGCAGTCTTGCAGTTAATTACCCTGTTTGACATTACATTATCAATGGCACTATGCAGCAAGTGTCGTACCTTAGCATCCTTAGTAATTGATGCGATATCTTCAGCAGTGTAATCACTCTTCTCCTTTGGTATAGACTTTGCTGCTTCACCTGCAACTACAACAACGAGTTTTGTTGGCTTGTGAGGTCCTTCATGGATTCTGTCAAGATATTCTGGATCAGTAGCTTCACTACTAGAAATAGTAGATACGACATCGGTGTTTAGACATCGGCACGTAATGCACCCGATGTTAAAAGTTTTTTTAACATCGGTTTTTAATTAAGCGATGTTGAATAAGAATATTGACATCGGTTTTTTATACTAGCCATTGTCTATGTTTGAAAATAAAAACTGCCAAATATACATTTTTAACTTTGACATCGGTCATTTTTACAAACCGTTGTCTATGACCAATTTTAAAAAATTTAAATTAACTTGTCCTTTTTCCCCCGTTTCAGTGCCAAAATTTCCCCCCTTTTTTTATAGAAAAAATTATTTTCCCCCTTTACATATAATTTTTTCCCTCTGACTGAAACTATATCCCCTCTTTTGCTCACACCCCCGATTCTCTCTCTCTCTCTCTTAAGATGGAAACTCTCTCTCCCTCTCTGTGAAACCTCAACTTCATCTCAAACCCTCCGACTCTCTCCCTCGTCTCTATGATCTTTCTCTCCTTTCTCACCATTCCTTTTTATAAACCCTAATTTAGAACTGGTACAAAAAATCTCCTCTCTCATCGTTCTCTCCTTTCTCACCACTCCCTCTTACAAACCCTAATTTAAAACTACAAAAACGACACTGAAATTTGACCTAATTAAGCATCAAATCCAGCATCAAATTGGTAAGCTTAGTCCTTGATAGCAGCTTTAGAGCTTTAAAGGAGACCTGGGTTTCGTCCGATTAAGTTCCAATTTTAAAATTGTTTTAGTAAATTTTAATTTTATAGATGTCAATATATATATAGTTGGTTAATTTATATGTTTACCCCCTCTCTTACCTTCTTTCTCTCTCGTTCTCTTTTTTCATGTTTTACTTTGTCTCTCGATTGTTGCAGGGAACTCTCTTCCATTTGGTTTCGAGAAGGTGTCATATGGCTCTGACAAGTTAGAAAGAATAGCTTTATGCGGGTCAGGTGTTTTAAATTTTTTATGTGTAAATCTGAAAAATTTGTATGTTTATTGGAGATATTGATGCATGATTTATTCACTTGATATTTATAGTGTTGCTTATAAGAGGAAAGAGGCGGTCGAAAGTACTCTTAATATTTACAAGGCTGCTTAGTAAATATGTTTTATATTGTGTATTTGACTTCTTATGTATATATTTAAATCATTAGTCTTTATGATCTCTAGTTATTTATAATGTTGTTAATATTGTGACACTAATTATTTTGAGATCGCAGATGAGGAAGAAGCGTTTCACTTCAAAGAAACGATAATGTAAGTATAATATTTTACCGATGTAGCTGAAATAATATTTCTGTACTTGCTGTTTTTACCTCCATTTTGGTCTGTGTACTAGAGCTACATATATATATAAATTGAAACTAAGAGTAAACTAGAAGTCTATTTCCACATGACTATTAAATCTTTAAAAGGTATAATCCACATGCAATGTTTTTATTAGATTTTTTCATGTCACTTCAATTACTAAACTATAGTTTAATCTTGCATGGTTCAATTTTATATGATCTGTTTGTGTGCAAGGTTTGTAATTTTTTTTCCTGATTAGCTTATGAACTTGGAAATGAGTAGACTATAGCCATGTAAGGAGTACATAATTGACTTTCTATTTGCCTCTTTTCAGAGGATGTTGCTCCAATCCCCACTGATAGCACTCGCAGAAAGGGTGGTTGAAGAGGAAGGAGGCTGTGAGTTCTGGTACAGCAGCACAGAGCAAGTTGCTTTTGGTTTTAGTACTTAAAAACTGTATAGTATGAGTTGGCTAATGGAATGCTTGTATTTTATTTGAAATGTATGTATAGTATGGTATGAGTAATATTTTGGTATTAGAATTGTAATTTGGATGAGTACCTTTATGCTTCTGTTTGAATGTTTTTTGTTGGGATGTTGCATTGTTTCGGTTCCTTGTGGCTGTAAATAGTACCAGGATGGCATGCAATTTACAGAATATTAACATCACAATGGTACATATAAACCGATGTAAAAAACTATACAAAAGACATCATGTAAAATAATATTAAATGAAAAAGAACTAAAAAAACCGATGTGAAATAGTCATTTGACATCGGTTCTGAAAAGAAACACAATATATTTTAAGTCAAATAACATCGGTTAGAGAAATTGGCTGATGTTAAACAAAAAGATTTAACATCGGTTTCATGAATAAAACCATGTCTTATCCATCATTTCAAATCGGGGGCTAACTTAACCGATGTCTGATCAAACATTTCACATCGGGCAACTAATCTAACCGATGTCTGATCTAGCATTTCACATCGGTTTGTTCGAAAGAATTTTAATAAATGGCGTTTAGAGCTTGTAGATTTCATGTTTTAATGGATAAATACCTCATAATATACCCATATTCACCTATAAATACTGTAATATAAGATGAAATTTGTTGCAAAGACATCACATTTAATCTTAAAACCGATGTATAGCACTGTAATAGACATCGGTTGTTAACCGATGTCAAAGGCTGATGACATTTAACATCACACGCGAAGACATCGGTTCAGATTTTTTTTAACATCGGTTCTGAACCGATGTCTGATCCCATATTTCTAGTAGTGCTTCCAGAAACATAGTCATCCTCACCTTCCATATAGGATATTCAGATGGCTTCAGTATGGGAACTCTAATAGCCTCATATCGACTATGGATTTGAGTCTTTGGTGGTTCTTCAGTTTTGGTGCGCTTGGTTGGAGTTTCCGCTTCAGACATGATTGTTTTTGGATCTTAAACTGTTTGTGTGTTAACATATAGGCTCTGATACCACTTGTTAGGTCACACACACTGTAGAAGGGGGTTGAATACAGTGTATAGCACAATCAAATCAAATTCAAATAACACAAGTAACAGAAAATAGACTTTATTCAATGCAATAAACTCTGTTACAATATGGAACTTTCCTCTCTCAGTGATGAACAAATATCACGAGAGCTATTAGGGTTACAATGAATAATATTCTCGATAATGATAACACTTATAGTGTAAACCCTATGTCTGTGTTTATATACTACACAGTTACAAGATAATTTCTAATTGATATGGAATTTAATTCTGCTTCCTAAAATATATCAATCAGTTATCTTTTCTACCAAGTATTCCATTCTTCACAGAATTCCTTCTTCATGCATATCTCTTCTTACGTTTGTCTTGATCTTCTTTCCTTTCAATCAGCCGCCTTCCTTATTTGAAAGTTTCCTTTAAGTCCTGATATTATATTCTGATAAATATCTCTTGAATCTTAAGTACTGATAACTTAAGTTCTGACTTCAGTATAAGTGCTGATTTCAGTTAAGTACTGATTTGTCCTGTTTAAGTAAGATCTGAAAACTAAACATAAATCATATTAGACATGACATTATCAAATATATCTAACAAAAAAGGTTCAAGAATTCCATTCAACCCTCCTTCTGTAATTCTTGTTGCATTGTTAGGGACTAACAATTGGTATCAGAGCAAGCTCTTAAAGAACAAAGAGTTTAAAGATCACAACAAACAGCAAGATGAACAAGAAGGATGTTGGAGTCAAGATTCCTTTTCTAGACAAAGATAATTACCATCACTGGAAGGTAAAGATGCATCTTCATTTACTTTCTCAAGATGAGGCCTATGTAGATTGCATAGAGAGAGGCCCTCATATACCAATGAGAGCTGCAACTGGAAATGAGCCATCAGTTCCCAAGCCAAGGCATGAATGGTCATATCCTGATATTGAACAAGTCAGGAAGGATAAGAAGGCCATGAATATTCTGTTTAATGGAGTTGATGGTGACATGTTTGACAACATCATCAATTGCAAATTGCCAAGGAAGTTTGGGATACAATTCAGATCATCTGTGATGGCACTGAACAAGTTAGAGAAAATAAGATGCAGCTACTAATTCAGCAATATGAGCATTTCCATTTTGAAGAAGGTGAAACTCTCACTGATATCTTTAGTAGATTTCAAAAGCTACTAAATGCTCTAAAGCTGCATGGAAGAATCTACCAAACTAAAGATTCTAACCTCAAATTTCTGAGGTCCCTACCAAAAGAATGGAAACCAATGACAGTATCCTTAAGAAACTCACAAGAATACAAGGAGTTTACACTAGAGAGACTGTATGGCATTCTAAAGACTAATAAGCTTGAAATAGAGCAAGGTGAAAGAATGGAGAAAGGGAGAAAGAAAGGAGGGTCCATTGCACTGGTTGCTGAGTTAGAGAAAGAGAAGGTAATGAAGATAAAAGCTGTTGAGTCTACTTCAAAGGTCTGTGAAAACAAGGGCAAGGGGATGGTAGCAGAAAATGAAGATTCTTTGAGCCAAGATGACATGGAGGATATTGATGAACATCTAGCATTTCTTTCCAGAAGATTTGCCAAGCTCATGTTCAAGAAGAACTTTGGAGCAGCTAAGCCAAATAGAAACATGGTGGATAAATCAAAATTCAAATGTTTCAAATGTGGCTTGGCAGGGCACTTTGCCAGTGAGTGTAGAAAGTCAGATTCCAGCAAGAAGAAGTTTGAGCCTGTGGATTATAAGCAGAAATATTTTGAGTTGCTTAAACAAAAGGAAAGGGCTTTCATTATACAAGAAAATGACTGGGCATCAGATGGTCTGGATGAGGATGAGGATGTCAGCTATGTCAATCTAGCCCTAATGGCCAAGTCTAATGAAACAGAGACAAGTTCTTCAAGTAATCAGGTAATCACCACTAACCTTGCATATTTATCTAAAGATGAGTGTAATGATGTAATAAATGACATGTTTACAGAATTATATCATTTGCGTGTTACACTTGAGTCTCTTACTAAGGAAAATGCTAAAATCAAAGAAAACAATTTGTTTTTAAGTGAGAGGAATAATGTGCTAGAGTCTCAATTTATTGAATTTGAAAAATTGAGAATTGAGTGTAAAATTGCTAATGATGAATTAACTGAGTCCTTGAAGAAAGAAGAGATCTTGAGGAAGCAGCTTGAACGAGAACAAGAGGTGATTAAAGCATGGAAAACATCTAGAGATGTTCATGCTCAAATCACTAAAGTTCAAGGTATTGAGTCCTTTTGTGATGCAGCCTGGAAGAAGAATAAGGAGAAGTTGGAATCCAATTTGGTTGAAGGATTGCTAACAGATGTGGACTCGACGGATGATGAGAGTCATCCGTCGGATAATCAAAAGGATTATCCGTCGAGTGATATAAATCCTCATCCATCGGCTGTGAGCAAACCTGTGAGTAAAGCCAAACTTGCCAAGTTAAATGAAAAATATGGATCAGTTTCTAAAAACTTCATTACAGGAGAATCTAGTCAAGTGAAGAAGGAAAAGAAAGTGAATGTTGGTCATCTGTCTATCAAGCAATTGAATGACAGACTAGAAAAGATTGAGGTTAAAACAGAGGCTAAAAGGAAAAACAATAGAAATGGTAAAGTAGGGATTAACAAGCATAAAAACTACACACCTGATAAGTATGCTCCAAGGAAAATCTGTGTTAAGTGTGGAAGTGTAAATCATCTGTCTGTTAATTGCAAAACTTCCATGCCTACTTCCATATTTGTGCCACCTCCTTTTTCCAACATGAATGCCATGCCTTCTATGCCTATGAATGCTATATCTACACAGAATATGAACGCATAATTTGCTAATATGCCATTTGCACCTAATCCTTATTATGCTGCATTTAGTATGCCTCAAATGCTATTTAGCATGCCCTACTGGAATAACATGTTTACTAATAGCATGCCATTTCCTGTTAATCAAAATGTGCATGATAATTCTGTTGTAATGAATGGTTTCAAAGGTCCAACTCAAATGACTAAGGATGAATCTAATATCCTCAAGTCAAATGAGATCAAACCTAAGAAGCAGAAAAAAAAAGCTAACAAGGCAAGACCCAAGGAAACTTGGGTACCAAAATCAACTTGATTTTATTTTAATGTGTGCAGGGAAACCGAAAGAATTTATGGTACTTGGATAGTGGTTGTTCAAGACACATGACTGATGATTCTACCCTGCTCACATAGTTCAAGGAGAGAGCTGACCCAAGTATTACTTTTGGAGATGACAACAAGGGTTATACTGTGGGATATGGCTTGATTTCAAAAGACAATGTCATCATTGAGGAAGTTGCCTTAGTGGATGGTCTCAAGCACAATTTGTTGAGTATCGGCCAGCTGTGTGATAAAGGCAATTCAATTTCCTTCACCTCAGAAGCATGTGTTGTGACAAACAAGAAAAGCAACAAAGTGGTTCTCACTGGTGTGAGAAAATAAAATGTGTACTTAGATGACTTCAACTCATCAAATGCAAAATCTGTTACTTGTCTTCTCAGTAAAGCAAGTCAAGATGAAAGTTGGCTATGGAACAAGAAGCTATCCCATCTAAACTTCAAGACCATGAATAAACTTGTAAAGAAAGAACTGGTTATAGGTATTCCTCAAGTGGAGTTTTCTAAGGATGGACTGTGTGATGCTTGCCAAAAGGGAAAGCAAATTAAAGCATCATTCAGAAAGAAGCTTGATTCAATAATTGAAGAACCTTTGCAACTGCTACACATGGATTTGTTTGGACCAGTCAATGTGTTGTCCATCTCAAGGAAAAGATTTTGCCTAGTAATTGTAGATGATTTCTCAAAGTTCTCTTGGAAATATTTCCTTAAGTCCAAAGATGAGGCTAGTGAAATCATCATCAATCACATAAGTCAAGTCAACAATCATCCTGATTTCAAAGTTAGAAGAATCAGGAGTGACAATGGAATTGAGTTCAAGAATTCTGTCATGAGAGTATTTTGTGAAAAAAATGGGATTTTGCATGAGTTTTCAGCAGCAAGAACTCCACAACAAAATGGAGTAGTAGAAAGAAAGAACAGATCACTTATTGAAGCTGCAAGGACAATGCTTGAAGAGTCTAAGTTACCAACATATTTCTGGGCTGAAGCTGTAAATACTGCATGCTACACTCAGAATATTTCTCTAGTTAATCAAGCAAAATGCATGACTCCCTATCAATTGTTCAAGAACAAGAAGCCAATTCTAAACTTTCTTCATGTCTTTGGCTGCAAATGTTATATCTTGAGAAATCAAACTGATCAGAATGGGAAGTTTGATGCTAAAGCAGATGAAGGAATTTTTGTTGGATATGCTATTGGTAAAGCATATAGAGTCTACAATCTGAGAACCAACATTGTTGTGGAATCAATACATGTTGTGTTTGATGATAAAAAGATTGAAGGTCTGCAAGATGGAGATTACCATGAGAGTCTAAAATTTGACAAAATGGAGATGGTTAGTGATGACAGTGATGATGAAAGTGATCAAGAAACAGTATCAAAGGATAATGCAGAAAAATCTACTACTAATGAAGCACAAAATTCAACATCTGTTGAGTTTCATAATGCTTCATCCATCAGAAGACAATCTTCTTTATCCATCGGGAGATAACCAGCTTCATCCATTGCTACTCAAAATTCACCATCCGTCGGGTCATCAAAAGAAGCTGAAAGTCAGAATAGATCACTTACAGAAAGTTCCCCTTTCTCAAATCAAAGATCCATAAACTCAGGGGGAGTTTCTAACAATCGAAACTCAATCATACATCAAGACAACAATAAGGCCTCTTCATCTAGAGCTAATCTACCTCAACAAAGGAAATGGACAAAGGATCACCCCTTTGAGCTCATCATTGGTGATGAATCTTCTAGAGTTCAAACAAGGAGAGCGACTTAGGAAAAATGTTTATATAGCAGCTTCTTCTATAAGGAAGAACCAAAGAAGGTAGAAGAAGCTTTGTTGGATCCTGATTGGATTTTAGCTATGCAGGATGAGCTAAACCAATTTGAAAGGTATAAGGTATGGAAGCTGGTACCCAAGCCTAAAGGAAAGAATCCAATAGACACCAAATAGGTATTCAGAAACAAGATGGATGAAAATGGCATAGTAGTCAGGAACAAAGCTAGATTGGTTGCTAAGGGCTACTGTCAACAAGAAGGAATAGATTTTGATGAAACCTTTGCTCCTGTTACAAGACTTGAAGCCATCAGAATCTTCTTAGCCTATGCAGCCCATGCCAATTTCAAGGTCTATCAAATGGATGTCAAAAGTGCCTTTCTGAATGGAGATTTGGAGGAGGAAGTCTATGTTAGTCAGCTTCCTGGTTTTGAAGACCCAAATTTTCCAGAATATGTTTACTATCTGTTAAAAGCACTTTATGGATTGAAGCAAGCACCTAGAGCCTGGTATGACACTTTGTCAAAATTTCTTTTAAGAGAATTACTTCACTAGAGGCAATGTAGACAAAACTTTATTCTTTAGAAATGTTAATGGCTCTAGTATACTTGTTCAAATTTATATAGATGACATTATTTTTGGCTCTACAGATGAAAAAACTTTGTAAAAAATTTGCCAAATTGATGCAAAGTAAGTATGAAATGAGCATGATGGGAGAACTAACTTACTTTCTTGGTTTACAAGTTAAGCAAGTTAGTGATGGAATATTCATTAGTCAAACTAAATACATTTATGATCTTTTAAAGAAGTTTGATCTAATGGATTGCACATCTGCAAAAACTCCCATGGCCACTGTAACTAAGCTTGAATTAAACACTACTAGACTATGGAGTATATTGTTGCTGGCAGTTACCGTGCACAGATTTTGTGGATGAGAAACCAATTGCTAGACTATGGTCTGCAGGTGGAAAAAACTCCTATTTTCTGTGATAATACAAGTGCAATTGCCATCACTGAAAATCCAGTACAACATTCAAGAACAAAGCACATAGATATCAAGTACCACTTCATAAGGGAACATGTAATGAATGGTACTGTGGAACTATATTTTGTTCCAAGTGAAAAGTAGCTTGCAGACATATTTATCAAGCCACTGGATGAATCCACCTTTTCAAGGTTGGTAAGTGAGTTAGGTATGCTAAATTAATCTTAAATCTTTATGGATATTTTGCAAGTTGTAATGCAGCCAGAAATTTAATTGATTTTTTTGCCTTGGATGAAATTTTGGCTAAGTCAAAACTTACATCTCGACGGATGATCTTTATCCATCGAGTTTGATCATCCGTCGGTATACATATTGTTAATAAAATCAATTATTTTTCTAGAATATTTTATGTCTCGACGGATAACTGATTTATCCTCATCCGTCAAATTGTCTTATTTTTAGTCGTTGATTCTCTGAACATTATCCATTGAGTATACTTACAGTTTGTAAGCATAACACGACGGATGATTGATGGAATTTTTACAGCTTATTTTTAAACGGTTATTTTGGGTAATTCTTATTGGTCACTTTATTTTACTTTATTATTTTTGACAGTTATTTTTTGAGATAGTATAAAAGCATAATTCATTTTTATTGCTTTTCTTTTATCATTCTCAAATCATCTGCTCTAACTTCTCTCTTTCTCAAAGCACTTACTCTCTCTGCAAGTTTTTACTCTCTAACAATGGCACCGGTCATCAAGATAATGTCTCAAACTGGATTTATCTATGAGAAGAACAACTTCACTGCTTTTGTGAACAAGACGATTCAACAGTCTGGCGACTATCACAAGATGATGGATTTTGTGAAGAACTGCAAACTCAACTATGCCATGCTCGAATCACCTACCATATACTGTGAAGTTGTTGAAGAGATGTGGACAACTGCAACATACAACTCAGCTTATAAGACTATCACTTTCACTATTAAAGGTAAAGAATTCTGTGTTAATAGTGACATTGTTAAAACATGTTTCAAAATTCCTGATAATACTGTAACTTCACCACACACAGACACTGACATTGTTAATATGCTTAACTCCATGGGCTATGCACTCTCTACTTCTAAATTAAGTGAAATTAGGAGGTTGGGTCTTAGGAAGGAATGGAGTTATTTATGTGATGTAGTTACTAAGGTATTTTCTGGTAAAATCAGTAATTTTGATTCAATTAATATCTCTATGCTTAACATGCTTTACATGCTTGTAACTGATAAATTTTTCAACTTTAGTGATCTTGTTATAATTGAGTTGGGGTGTAAGTTAGGGGAGCTAAATAAGAGGGGTAAAAATATTTACTATGCTAGATTTTTAATGATGATTGCTAACCACCTCTCTGAGGATATTGTGCTTGAGAACCCAACCAACAAATTAGATTGTTGGGTTCAAGAAAGGATAATCATTGCAGATTTGAACAGGGCAATCCATCACAAAGAGGTGTCACTCTTATATTTTCCTATTATGGAGGCACCTCAGGTAAGTTCATCTGTCTCTACTCTTCCAATCTCACACACTTCTTTGCATTCTAGTGTAACTATGGCAACTGTGTCATTGACCCAATAGTTGCCTACCCAAGCTGCCAAAACCAAAATTTCAAAAACCAAGACAAAGAAAGCCCCCTCTGGTGTCTCTCAAAAGATACCAGTTGTAAAATCCACCAAACCTAAAGAGGGGAGTGTGAAGGTGGGTAAGAAAAGTGAGGGACAGGGTGAACATCAAGGAAACCCTAAGGATAAGGTTGGAGAGGTGAGTGTTTCCCAGCCTAGCCACACTGCAGTTTCCCAATAAACTGCAGTGCTTAATAAGGATATAAGCTCATTGCTAGTTGCATCCTCCCAAAAGGATGTGACTATTGAACAAAGCTCTCAACCAAGAGCATAGGCCAAAAGGGTAAGGGACACAAGCTCACCCCAAACCTATACTAGAAAGAAGAAACCAAAGACCCTTGGGGATGCATAGGGTTCACAAACTGTGCAAACTGGTGCTACAGACATAGTCACTGCACCTTCTCAAAGTCAGTTTGATGTGGCTCCAACAAATGTGGAGTCACAGCCAAAATCTCTAACAATTGAAGCCCCTGAAACACCAAACTCTCCCACACACTCCTTAGATGTTGACATGATAAACACATCACTCCCAAATTCTCCATCTTTAACTCTCTTGGAGAAGCCAAAAATCCAAGTAAGTGAGCATCATCTTTTAGATGATTTGTTGGCTCACTTGCCATTTCTTTCTGAGATTGGTGAGACATCTGTGTCAAAATTTTCATAAATCTGCACAGAGTCTACAATAGTCTCCACTCCAAACTCATTTATTCCTACTCTCTCGATGGATATTGTTCATCCATCGAGTAGTGATTGTATCCCGACGGATAAGCTTAACAGCAGTTATCCGTCGGATAGTCAAACTGCTAACCCGACGGATATTCCTTATCCGTCGAGTGTCTCTGCACAGCTTCAAATTTCATCAATTATCACAAGTGCAGAAGACTTAGTGGTAGTGCAGTCACTCCTAGGATTGAGGGAAGGGAGTGAAATGAGTGAGAGTCTGGGTTGCTCCCAGGAAAAAGGAGAGAAAAAGAGTGAACAAATGCAATCCATTTTTTCAGGATTGGCAAAAATGAGTGTGAGGAGTCCCACCTTAGATGGTGAAGGTGAGGGTGTGAGGGTGGGGAGCCAAGGTGAGACCTTGATGCAACAAAAGAGAGATCAAGAGAGAAATGCAGGTACATGAGTGATAAGGATGGAAACCATTGCAAGTGAGTCAATGAGTGTTAATGATGTAGAAAGGAAAAGGCTATTTCAGCAAGAATATGAAGCTGTTATAGATTCCATTTCCCTGGATGCTGAGACATTTACTCACCCTGTAATAGCTTACCAAACTCTAGCTGTACAGGGCAATGATGAGGCTGAAAGATTGCTGAATTTGGTGCATACAACAAAATCTTTACAAAGAGCAAATGATGCAATCACTGCTATGCCTTCCAATATTGGCAGTGATTTGGAACTGGATGAGACTTCTTTTGGGGATGATGATGATGATGATAAGGAAGATAGCATGGACATAGGGGGAGATGCAAATATTCCTTCCTGGATGCTCACAAAAGAATGCTCCTACTCACATCTCCAATCAACACTTTTCAAGCTGATTCATGACACCCAAGCTACCATTCAGGCATCTTCCAATGCTAGCACAAAGCAACTACTCAAAGCACATCTTGAAGCACTCCAGCTGCATAAGATTCAAGCCCTCCAACACAGTCAGAGTGTGGATGCCATCAAGCAGGAAATTTTTGAAGTCAAGCAGGATGTTATAAAAAGGATGGATGCTAGACTCCCTGCAACCACCATGACTGAAATTGCTCACAAACTAAGGAAGTAGGCTGATTTAAACAGGAAAGTTGAGGCTATGGACTCAAGACTATCTGCTGTAGAGAAGTCAATGGCCAAGATACTAAATAATCAAGAAGCTCAAACTGCATTACTCCAACAACTGGTGGCAGCTCAACTCCCTCCCACACAACTTGATGATAACAAAAAGGGGGAGAAAGGATCAAGTGAGGGGGAGAAACAACTTAACATTTAAGTCAGTAAAGTAATTGTGCCTACAATTGCTTTCACCAAGCCACCAACAAGAAACAGTATTGGTCTCATAAATGAAGCAGCAACCACATTGAGAGCAGCTGAGAAGAAGCAGTTGAGTCCAATCAACTGGGAGAAAATAGATGAGGATATATAAAAGAGATTTGGGTTAGTAAAGAAGCCAGAAAAATCAGTCATTCATCACTCTCAAGTCAGGAAAATATCTGTGAATGAAATGAGCATGAAGAATCTGGAAAGAGGACAACCATCCTGCATCAAGTCTCCAAAGGCTAAGCTAATTTTGAAGCCAAGGGTGAACTATCCAAAATCTTCACTAAAGAACCCCTTGGACACAGTGTATGAGACACCAAAGCCTGATGAAAAGAAGCTGTTGGCCAGGTCCATAGCATTCTACAAGGATCCAGCTGATTCAACATTAAAAAGAATTGCTAAAGTTTTTAGAAATGGTAAAGAAATTTGTGTGGTGGTTGGACACCCTCAATTTGCTGAAGCAAAAAGAGAAGAAAAGGAAAGATTGAAGCAAGAAAAGAAGCAAGCTACTTTAGATGCTAAAAAGGTCAAACAAAAGAAGGATCAAGCTGCTATCTTGGCCAAGCTACAAGCTGTGAAACCTACACAACAAGTTTCTGCACAACCATCTGAAACAGTTGAATCTCAAGATCAAGTAATGCAAAATGAACCTCCACAGACAAAGAAGCCAAGGTACAAGCAAAGAATAAAGAGAAAGTTGGATTTCAGTGATGAGGAGATGGAAGGGTACTTTCCCAAAGAGTCTACATCTGCAACAACTCAAACATTCATGCCCTTTGTGGCACTTGGAGAATTCAAGATTGATCCATCCAAGAACTTTCATGGTGAACCTATCATTCCAAAGGATGAGCCAATAGACTGGGATAGTCTACCAATACCTGAACTCAATCTACCTCAATTCATGAAACCAAAGAAGACAAAGACCAGAGCAGTCAAGAAAGTGAAGCCCTCAACTCTCAGATCCAAATCCCTAACCAAATCTCAAACCAAAATCAACAAAGGAGACATCATGTACATCTGTGACATCAAGGAATTCTCAGATTTAAACCTCTATCTAGATGAACTGGAAGAAGTTAGAGGGATTGATGCTTATAGGAATCTACCTGAAAGGTTAGTATTCAAGTACAAGGGAGGAAAAGAGATACAGTGGCTACATCACAGGATCCTTCAAGAAAGCCAATTTGTACTGATAAAGGTTTATTCATCCTTCAAGAAGAACTTTGGATTCAATGTGACAACTAGAAGACCTGTTCTAAAGATTGAAGAACTGAGGAGTATTAGAGCTAAATATGCACTCCCAAAGACTCTAATTATTCCTTACACAGGGAGTAGAGTATATCTAAGGCCCTACTGACTGATGGAATTCATGGATGATAAAGGAGTTAGAAGATTCTTCAGATTAGAAGACCAATTGAGCATCTCTAGCAATGAGACTCTTTTGGAAATGCAAGAAATGTTAAATCTCTCAGAATCTGATGAACTGGAATTCCACAAACAGCTCCAAAATCAGATAGAAGAAAACAACAGAAAGCTTGGAAAGAGATCCAGATCTTCAAGGAAATAGATTAATCTGCTCAGGCTAGAGGAGCACCTTGAAAATGATTGTGAGCAAATCTTTTTACATCTTATTAATTGAAGCACTTTACAGTTTTATCTACGTCCATTTAAATTTGTATTTTTAGGGTGTTTTGTTATCATCAAGTTTCTCTTAATTTATGGCTATATTCTAGTAGACATAAATTGGGGGAGATTGTTGTGGATATGCTGTGAACTTGATGATTTCATTAACAAAACACCTTAGTATATTAAACTTAGTGAAAAATGTAGCACTCGACGGATAAGGAATATAGTCCTGACGGATGACTCAATATAGTCCCGACGGATGATAATTTATTATCCATCGAGTGAGTAGCTTATGTAACAATAAATCTGTAGCATATATCTGCATACACCTTTGTTTAGATTCTGTAGTAGCATATAAGTCATGTTGACTTTAATTAGATATGCGGAATAGGTTGATTAATTGTACATTGATGATGTCTTGTAATTCTGCATAAATGAAATGAAGTCAAGTGCTAAATAGCTACCCGACGGATAATCAACAATGTTACTCGATGGATGATCAACAAGGCAACCCGACGGATGATCATGTACCCGATGAATAATCAATTCAAACATCTGTTGACAGTGACAACACAGCCACATGCGTCGAGTGTATGCAAAAAGGAATGTGGAAGCCTAATCAACTGGGTTTTTGAGAACAAAGAAGCATTGCCATTTCCATTCTATTATGTAGATATTCATAGATGCTGGAATAGAGTAATGAAGTAGCATAGTATTAGACTCGATAGGTTTTGTTTTATTATCTTGTCTTATTACTGTGTAATCTTGGTGATATATATAAACCAAGAGTAGCAATTAGAACAAGAAGAAGACTAAGCAAGAAAATTCTCAGAGAAACATTTGTAAGCTGTATCTTTAGCATTTCTCTGTAAGTTTTAGTTGTTCTTATTTGTAAGCAGCTGTGAGCTATTTAAGCTTCACAGAGCTTTCCCTATCTCTCTATATATATATATATCTGGTGGAACTTTCTAATCCACTAGAAAGTTTTAAAGACTTGTATTTTTATTACTTTGTGTTTTGATTCTTATTTAACTTGTTATTCCGTACTTTGCAAATCAAAACACTGTCATATATATTTTAAGTTAGAACATTTTATATTTTTGAAAAAGGTTCAAGAGTTCCATTCAACCCCCCTTCTGTAATTCTTGTTGCATTGTTAGGGACTAACATTAAGGTTTATACTATATGTGTTATCATTATCAAGAAGATTATACATTGTAACCTAGCAGCTCTTAGTGATATTTGTTCATCACTGAGAGAGAACAACATTTCTTATTGTAATAGAGTTTATTCAATATACTTGATCTTTGTTACATACTTGTGTTAAATCGATTTGATTGTATTAACACTGTATTTAACCCCCTTCTATAGTGTTGTGTGACCTAACAATTGGTATCAGAGCTTATCTGTTAACACACATACAGTAAAGATCCAAACAATCATGTCTGAAGAAGCACAAACTCCAACCAAGCCCACCAAAACTGAAGAAACTCAAAAGACTCAAACCCACAGTCGATATGAGACTATTAGGGTTCCCATACTGAGACCTTCTGAGTATCCCATATGGAAAGTGAAGATGACTATGTTTCTGGAAGCTACAGATCTAGAATACCTTGACAGAATTAATGAAGGACCATATAAGCCTACCAAGCTCTCTGTTGTAGTTGCTGATCAACCAGCAAAGACCATACCAAAGGAGAAATGTGAGTACACAGCTGAAGACATCTCATCTATTGCCAAGGATGCAAGGGTAAGGCATTTGCTGCATAGTTTCATTGATAATGTCATGTCAAACAGGGTAATTAATTACAAAACTGCAAAGGAGATATGGGATGCTTTGCAAACAAGATGCAAGGGAACTGATGCAATCAAGAAGAACAGGAAGACTATACTCACTCAAGAGTATGAGCACTTTGACTCAAAAGCTGATGAGTCATTAACTGATTTATATGACAGGTTTGCCAAACTCTTGAATAATCTGTCACTGGTGGACAAGGAATATGATCTTGAAGATTCAAATCTAAAATTCCTTTTAGCTCTTCCTGAAAGTTGGGATTTGAAGTCTACTACCATAGAGACAACTATGATCTTACTGAAACTACTCTTGATGAAATTTATGGTATGCTCGAGACTCATGAACTTGAGATGGATCAAAGGAGCAAGAAGCATGGAAGAAAGTCAAGGACAGTTGCTCTTAAGGCTGAGGAGGAATCTCCTAAAATGGCTGCCTCAAAAAGGGGCAAAGGAAAGGCTCTCATCATATAGTCTGATTCAGCGTCATTATATTCTGATGATGATGATTCAGAAACTGAAAGTTTACCTGAGATGGATGATGATGAAGAGATGATGAAATTGTGTGCTCTTATGGTGAAGGGTATCACAAAGATAGCCTACAGGAAATTCAGAAAAGGCAAGAAGTTTTCCAGGAAAAGTGAAAGTTCTGATAAGAAAGGGTTCAGAAAGTCTGAAGGTAAAGGAAAGTCTGACAGAGGAGACAACTTAAATGTCAAATGCTACAATTGTGGTGAAAGAGGCCACATATCTCCTGACTGCAAGAAAGGAAAAAGTGACAAAGGCAAGGCACTTGTCACAAAGAAGAAAAGATGGACAAACACTTCAGATTCTGAACATGAGGTGAACTATGCCCTGATGGCAAATGCTGACAACAGCCCTGAAACTGCTGAATTGAAGGTACCTCAAACAACTTATGCCTTTCATACTGATGATATTACTGAGTTGAGATCGTATCTTAATACCATGTTTATTAGTTATAGAGATCAGACTTTAACATGTGAAAGATTAACATCTAAAAATCTTGCTTATAAAAAGAGAAATGATTATTTAGAAAAGGAGTTAGTTTTTCTTCATCAAACTAAGAAAGAAAAAGATGATGCTTTATATGTTAGAGATGAAGTGTTAAAATTGAATGAATCTCTAAAAGATGACTTAGAAAAGGAAAGAGAGATTATCATAACTTGGACTAACTCTGGCAGAACAACTCAGAATTTATTAAGTAGTGGAAACTGGAAAGAGGGCTTAGGTTATGGAGATGATAAAAGTGAAAAAGGAACTGAACAAATTGAGCCAATTGTTGTTAAACAGGCTGCTAAACCAAAGGTAAATCCTGTTAAGTTTGTAGCAAAAACTGTAAACTCTGATTCTGAAAAGATGAAAGAGTCTGTGACAGAAGTGAAGGATAAGTCAACTTCTGACAAATTAGAACAGGATAAACCAGTTGAAGTAAACATAGGCTTAATGACAAAGAAGCAGCTTAAGCATAAGATGAAAGAGATTAGGAATGTCAACAAGGTAAAGGAAGCTAGGAAAAATAGGAATGGAAAGGAAGGTGTGAATAAAAGCAATAATTATATGCCTGTTCCTAATGCTCCTAGAAAGAAATGCTATAAATGTGGAAAATCTAACCATCTTGCTTCTTTTTGCAGGAAAAATAAAGATATAAACTCTTTACCTCCTAGTTCAGGAGTTAAGAGTCATTTTGTTAGGTTTAAACCACAAAATCCTTGTTTTCATTGTGGTAGTTTATGACATTCCATTTATACCTGTAAGAAATATCATATTCTGTACTATGATTATTATCAAATAAAACCTTCTTTGAAGAAAGTTAATTTAATTCCTTCTAGTGTAAAGTATGATGCAAAGTCTGATATAAACTCTAATAAACAACATGTTAACATAAACTCTGAAATGAAATCCGCTGCAAATGCTAACAAACTTAAAAAGGCCAAAGGATCCAAGCAAGTCTGGGTCCTTAAAACTAACCATTAGTGGTCTTTGTGATTGCAGGGCAACAGGAAAAACATCCTAGTGCTGGACAGTGGATGTTCGGGACATATGACTGGAAATAAAGCCCTGCTATCAGACTTTGTGGAGAAAGCTGGCCTAGGAGTTTCTTATGGAGATGGAAACCTGGGAAAAACTCTGGGATATGGAAATATCAATCTTGGGAATGTCATCATTGAAACAGTAGCTCTTGTCTCAGGACTTAAACACAATCTACTAAGTGTAATTCAAATATATGACAGAGGTTATCATGTGGATTTCTTTAAAGAACACTGTGAAGTTGTAAGCAATTCTACAGGCAAAGTGATGCTGAAAGGTTACAAGCATGGTAACATTATGAAGCCAGACTTTCAACAAGTTCTGATGGTTCTGCAATCTATCTGTTGAGTAGAGCATCAATTGAAGAAAGCTGGAATTGGCACAAAAGACTCTCTCATTTAAATTTCAACATAAATGAGCTTATAAAGAAAGATCTTGTAAGAGGATTGCCAAAATCAATATTTGCTCCTGATGGCCTTTGTGATTCATGTCAAAAGGCAAAACAAAGAAAATCTTCTTTCAAGAGCAAAACTGAATCCTCAATTCTTGAGCCTTATCATCTACTCTAACTGATCATGTCAGACAGCTGGATAAGTTGGTCAATGATTCTGTTAAAATAATAAGAAGTGATAATGGCACTGAGTTCAAAAATTCAATCATGGAAGAGTTCTGCA
This sequence comes from Apium graveolens, assembly GCF_009905375.1. Taxonomy (NCBI): domain Eukaryota; kingdom Viridiplantae; phylum Streptophyta; class Magnoliopsida; order Apiales; family Apiaceae; genus Apium; species Apium graveolens. Next base: position 65,545,137 of record NC_133657.1, read on the forward strand.
AAGAGCATGGAATTAACAGGAATTTTCTGCACCTGGAACTCCACAACAAAATGGAGTTGTAGAAAGAAAGAACAAGACTCTCATTGAAGCTACACGAACAATGCTTGATGAAGCAAAGCTACCAACCTACTTTTGGGCTGAAGCTGTGTAGACTGCTTGTTTTACACAGAATGCTACACTCATAAACAAGTGTTTTGATCTTAAGACTCATCCTAAACAACTGTCAAAATTTGATCTAAAAGCTGATGAAGGAATTTTTGTTGGATATCCACTTTCCACAAAAGCCTTCAGAGTCTATAATTTAAGAACTAGAGTTGTCATGGAATCTATCAATGTATCTTTGATGATAAGATGATTACTGGACTTGAAGATTTCAATGATCATGATCAGCTGAGATTTGAAAATGAAGATTTAAATTATGATTCTGTAAATTCTGATGACTTAAACTCTGGTCCTGTAAGTTCTGACGGGTTAAGTTCTGATGTAATTGAAACTGTGGTAACAACTCCAAAGGAAAATGCACCCGTCCAGGGGGAGCAAGCTGAAGAACCTACCACAACTCAAGACTCTCAAGAAGTATCAGAACCTGTCACTGGCTCTTCAAGTTCTGATTTATAAAGTTCTAATGAGCCAAATTCTGATAATTCTGCAAACTCTGATACTTCAAATCCTGATGGATCCAACTCAAATTCTGAAGTGTCAGAGAGGATAACTACAGGGGAGCATCAGAAAATGCTGATGGAGACAGCATGGATCATGGGGGAGGATCCAGTTCTAGAGAACAACTTCCATCTGTAAGAAAGTGGACTAAATCACATACACCTGACTTGATAATTGGAGATCCTGAAGCAGGTGTCAGAACTAGAACTGCAACATCAAAAGAATGTCTCTATCATTCTTTTCTATCTCAGACTGAACCAAAGATAGTGGAAGAAGCTCTTCAAGATGCTGATTGGGTGCAAGCAATGCAGGAAGAGTTAAATAAATTTGAAAGAAATAAAGTCTGGACCCTAGTGCCAAGACCAAAGAACAGATCCATTGTTGGCAAAAAATGGGTGTTCAGAAACAAAACTGACAGTGATGGCATAATTACAAGGAACAAAGCAATGTTGGTTGCTAAAGGCTACTCTCAACATGAGGGTATTGATTATGATGAAACATTTGCACCAGTTGCTAGATTGGAAGCCATAAGAATCTTTTTGGCTTATGCTGCTCACAAAAAGTTTAAAGTCTTTCAAATGGATGTGAAAAGTGCTTTTCTCAATGGAGAATTGGAAGAAGAGGTATATGTTGAACAACCCCAGGATTTGAAGATCCAAAATTTCTAAATCATGTCTACAGATTAGACAAAGCACTTTATAGCCTTTAAGCAAGCTCCAAGAGCATGGTATGAGACTTTAGCTCAATTCCTTCTGGAAAGTGGATTTCACAAAGGCACAATTGATAAAACACTGTTCTACCTCAACCATGGAAATGACTTACTTTTGGTACATATATATGTTGATGATATCATATTTGGTTCTACAAATGCCAAACTCTGTGAAAGGTTTGCAAAGCTAATCCAGTCAAGATATCAAATGAGTATGATGGGAGAACTTAGTTATTAAATGGGACTTTAAGTCAAGCAAAATGAAGAAGGTACTTTTATCTGTCAATCTAAGTACACCAGAAATTTACTCAAGAAATTTGGAATGCAAGACAGTTCAACTGCATCCACTCCCATGGCCACTGGAACCAAGTTAGATAAAGATACTGGTTCATCAGTGGATATTACTAACTACAGAGGTATGATTGGCTCTTTACTCTATTTAACTGTAAGTAGACCTGATATCATGTATGCTACCTGTCTTTGTGAAGATTTCAGGCTGATCTAAGAGAACCTCATCTAATAGCTGTGAAAAGAATTTTCAAGTACCTCAAGGGTACAGCTGATCTAGGATTGTGGTATCCTAGAGAATCAGACTTTAAGCTAATAGGTTACTCAGATGCAGATTTTGCAGGATGCAAAATAGACAGGAAAAGCATAAGTGGAAGCTGCCAATTTCTTGGAGGCAGATTGGTTTCTTGGTTTAGCAAGAAACTGAAATCAATTTCCACATCAACTGTAGAAGCCGAATATATTGCTGCAGGAAGCTATTGTGCACAGATTCTTTGGATGAAGAATCAGTTACTGGATTATGGGTTAGAATTTTCTAAAATACCTATTTACTGTGATAATCAAAGTGTTATTGCTATGACAGGTGTAACGACCGAGAAAATTATGCTTGTATTATATTATAATAAAGATAATTATGTGTATTGTGATGTAATTAAATGTGTTGAGTCATAAAACCCTAATTGCTATGTGTTGTCTGTCTTGATCAGAATGTGATTCGGATATTATTGAGTGTTTTATTGTAAGTTATATGTTTTATATCAAACCCGTACAACTCAAACAGTATTTTAAAAGCCCGTATTTCAAACAAAAATCATTGGCCCTATTTTTCCAAGTATGGCCTATACCACATTGATATTATGAATATCTATACGTTTTACAAATTTACCTCTTTCGCGAAAAACGACATTTACGGACCCCTTCGGGAGTTAAAAACCCCACAAAAATCATATTTTTATTTTTATATGATCATAAAATTATCAAACATCATTTTTCTTTGCATTTCTGTAATATTCATAATTTTTGGGAATTTTTGACATTTATTTTGTATTTATTTGATATTTAAAAATTCATTATTGATACCCAAAAATTATAAAAATTGGGGCCAAATATTTTTATTAGATGTGTAATTATCCCCTTAATTTTATTTAGGGGTATTATTTTCATAAATATAAATAGCTGATTTATTATAATTAATTAGTTAATTAATCATAAAAAAATCAGAAATATCAAGAAAATCCCCAATTCTCTGAAATTAGGGTTTCGAGTTCTTGGAATCAAACCAGATTTTGAAGGTGATTCTGTTAACCAAATCGAACATGTAAGTATCCGTTGTGAAGCTCTTTTGATTCCCTATCTAATTATGCAATCGTTTTTAGTATTTGATTATTCGATTTTTAATTCGTATTTTCGGGTTTAATATTCGAATTCGGGTTTTGATTTTGGTTAGTTGTTTGATGATTATGTTATTAAAAATGTGTAGATTGTCGAAATTCCAGTCGAACGACACCGATTTTGCGTTCGTTGGTTTCGGTTTTATGCTCGCCGGAGAACCACCGATAACAGCGGTTGTTCTTCGTTGTCCGACAGCGTTCGACGAGGAAGGAGGAGGAGGGACGTATCTGTGTTGCTGTGAAACATAAACAGTGAAGAAACAAGGTTGATATCACCCGAATCGCCGTATTTCAGCCGTGTTTCGCTCGCCGAAAAGCCACCGGCGTCGTTGCCGGCGGCGTGTTCTTGATCGACCCGAGGTCGACCCGGTTTCGACCCGGGAAACGACCCAGGTTTGATCCAAGAAAACCCAATTTGATTCCCTGTTTGCTGTTTGTGTATTTTTAGTTATTTATTTATATTTTATAAAAGTAAAAATCAGTTTTATAAATTCTAAAAATCAATAAAAATTAGTTTTAAATTCTGAAAATTATTATTAATAATTTCTAAATTGTTTTATTAATTTAGAAATTTGAAATTGATTATTTATTTATTTATTTATCTATCATTTAATAATTAAGTAATTAATTATTAAATAAGGTTAAAAATATAAAATAATATGATTAATAATTCGATAATTAGTAGAATAATGCGAGTAACTTGTAGTTGTACGAGTAGTAGTTCGATAAGTTAGAGTTAGTGTTCGAGAGTTCGTTTAATTATTCAAAGAGAGTTGTAATAGTTATCAGTATCGAATAATTATTCGTAAATAGTTGATTTAATCGTATAATTGATAATAATTTGTAATAAATTGTAATTAATTGTAATAATTTGTAATTAATTCTAAAAATTAGGGATTAATTATTTTAAATTATAATAAATATTAAATAATTATTTAAAAATATAATTAAGGTTTATTTAATTATAATCAATTATTTATAATTGATTATTAATTAATTAAATCTTATTTATTGCATAGTAATTAAACCATTAGTCCGATTTGAGTGAAACGAAGACTCTTAGACTCAGAAAAATGAAACGAATCCATTAAAAATAATTATAAATCATAATTTATTCTAAAAGTGAGTCGTCCTGTGATAGTTAATTGCTTATAGACCTTATTAGGATCAAATCGAGATTAACGAATTTCGAGAAATTATAAATCGAACCAAATAATATTTGTTAGTGCAATTGTAAGTCTATTATCGATTCTAAAAATAATTAAGAGTCTAAAATCAATTATGTGCCTTATGTGCTATGTGCTTTACTTGATTATGTGAACCTTATGTGCTATATATTTATATATTTATATATGCAAGTCTGATAAAATCGTATGGGTAGACGATTAGGGCTACGTGGTATCAATTCGAGATACGCGTATGTAGTAAGTTATCTAAATGAATATCTTTCCATGATAGATTCACTACCGATAAGGCGAATCAAGCAAGAGATAGAAGGCAGTTAAGCATACGAGGTGAAGTGCACACCATGCAAGTTTTTCCCCTATTCTAAGTTCAGAATAGTGAATCGCTTCACAATTTTCATGACAGCTATATCTTGATAATTCCTGTTCACAAACACTGATACACTATTATTATTTCTTTATCCTTAATTCATTTCGATTCTTGATTTCTCCTAATTCATTGAATCCTTTATTCCTGTTTCAATTGTTATACATACACCTATACATATACTCTGATATATTCTGATGTTGGGAATACATCGAAAGCATACCGATTGTTCAGGATGCTAAGCTTTGGACTGGATGGTTACGATACGGGACGGGTATAACCCGAACCCTTGATTATGAGGCCATAGTTGCCGGGGTACCCCTTATGTTAGTTGGGTCTATGCAGTTGGGTATAGATCCGCACTGTATCCTGACTGATCAGCAGGTTATAGTGCATTGGTTAGTTCTTGTTTCAAGTCTTGTTCATTTGGCACTCGCCAGTAATGGCAAATTATCATTCTATACAGAAACAAATGGTTCAAACTAGCAGATTATCGGTTCATTTATTCTTCTCTCTTTACACTATATATATTATTGCAGGCTTGTTGAGCAATTTTGGCTCACCCTCTTTTATTGTTATTCATATTGTTTTTCAGTTAAGGTAGAGAATGAAACCCATCAGAACCCGAGTAGTCAAGAAGCGAGTCAAGCAGCGGGACCCTCTTATACCAAGGGTGTTTGTCCCTATCCCAGAAGAGAGCTTTGAGTTACCAGATCAGGTGTAGTAGGATAATTAATAGTGATAGTTTGAATAAAAAGTTGTTTAGTGTGAAATGTAAATAGAATAAAGTTTTGTAACAAAGAGAGTTCTTGAGACAGTTGATTTAGTTTGGTTTGTAATAAAGTTGATTTGCCGTTCTTGTTTTTAATCCTTAACCTTGAAGATAACCTGAGTAGTAGTAGTTCGGGGTAATTATTTTATTTATATTATGCTTGTACAGGTTTAGTGAGTAGTTAGTGTTAGTAATGCCCCAAATCTATATCCCAGATTTGGAGGGTGTTACAGTTGGCATCAGAGCTTAGGTTTTGGCCCTTGAAAACAAGAACATTAGAGTTAAGATAAGATAGGAAGATCACATGAGATAGGAGTATTGGTATTAGGGGTTGTTTGTTTATTAGATTAGGAGTTTGTGAGTTCTAGGAATGTGATTTGATCTTTTCTTGTGTTATGGTTATTATATTGGATGGCTTCTTCAACGTCGTCTTCCGAGCGGACAACCTCAGACCCAGTGATACCTCTAGCATCAGTTCAGGAGTTTCCACCATAGCCACCACCAGCACAATTGCCACAGGGACCCGCACCAGAGCAGTTAGCGGTACCCCCTGCACCAGAATGGGAGGAGTTGGAGTCACAGATTCCAGCGCCACAGCCAGAGATTCCATAATTTCAGCCAGAGCCACCTATGTTTGCACCTCTAGAGCAGCCTGTCTTATTTTCCGCACAGTTGGCTATTTATGCACCTGTAACTGAGATATACCAGTTTCCTCAATAGGGGTTTATGGATGAGATAGTTGTTGACCAGCCAATAACTACTCGAGGTTCCCGGACTGATCTTCGAGAGCCCCATATGGTAGCTTACCAGCAGTTCCAGAGTGAGAGGGAGGATATGTTGAGGTAACATGATCAGTGTTGTGAGATACTTGGATTGTTTGAGACTAGAGAGGATGGACCGGTCAGAGTACTCCAGCCGGATTATATACTGAGGGATAGACTCCGTCAAATACTTAGAGCCGGATCTCAAGAGATGGTTGATTTGAGATAGCAGGATGTGCGCACCGATGTCATATATCGTAGGGCGATGATATTGACTGAGGCCATACTAGAGGCGCTACAACAGGAGTTGGGTCGTGTGCCACCCAGATTTTGATCTCAGCTGACAGTAGGATGTTGTACCATGTGTATTATATGTAGATAGATGCAGTATAGTATAGTTTGAATTTTTTTCATGATCAGCTTTATAAGGTGATTGTTGAATCCCTTTCAAATCATTCCTTCTTCAAAATATTGTTTTCTAATTGGGACAAGCAGTGATGTGATGTGACAATTTGTCGAAATGACAAAGAGTCTGGTGGGACGCCACCTAATCATGTGCTGTATGCCATATGGTATGACAGACTTGCCATCTTGAGTACTAATATGGTTGTCTCATTCATATTTAAATTATTATTCATTCTTTCTTCCTCACTTCTGATTTGTTTATTCATAAATCCTTTCGATTGTTTCCTTGTACTCTTATTCCTTACAAAAAGTTTCCAATCATAATTATATACACAAATTCCTTCTTGTGTAAGGTCTATCCTTTGAATATTTTAAAAAGGAAGTAAAATGAACCCGTGTAGCAGATAAAGTTACGTAATAAGTATGGACAATTGCAAGCCGATGGATGGTGGACATTTACGTACAGAGAAGAATGATTATGCCGATAACGGGATAGTTGCGAGGACATCAAATCAAAGGCGGGGATCTGCATACATGATACATTGCAAATATGATATTTTGGCGTGAATTGGAGTAATTAGCAAATCTTATGAGGTAAATTAATTAGAGAAACAAGAAAGTAAAGCTACATGTATCAGATGGGGCAAATGATCGATTGGACAACGGAGACGAATGAAGAAATCCTTAATAATAACCAGATAATCGAGTAACACGTTGTGAAAATGAAGCATACCTCAATCATGTGGGAGATATTTGTCATGACGATTCAAGATCGAAGTAATGCTGGTTACAAATAAACTTTGAGTGCGTTCTTCAAGGAATGATTGGGCTTTCCCATTCAAGTAAGTGAGTTGTGGTAACATTAATGCTTGTAACTGGGTCAGAAAAGAAGGTTCAATATGGAAAGACATAAGGGGAGATGAAGGTATGGTAGTTTGACTGCAACAATTTTTAAGATGTGAAGCTTTAAAACTAAATGAACTCATTCGCAAGATTATAAGAGGGTTAGTCGAGACCAGGTGTTGGTCATCAGAAGTTGAACAAGTTAATTAATAAGAACAAGTCTATATTGCCAATGATGGACGAATTGTTAAATAGAGAGTTTGATTTGAAACATGAACTACAAGAATTCTAGAATAAACTATAATTATACTCAGTATTGATATTCTGTTATAATCAGAAGATATGAGAAAGGTCATGGTATCATCAGAATTATTCGCTATAATCCTATATTGAACTAAAATACAGGTTGTATTGGTTAGTGGCAGTGGTGACATAATAAGTTTAGAAGGTGGCAGTGAATTGGTATATTTGAAGGTTGATTGTTGTTTGTTTGAATGACTGTTGGTTGCTTGATTGATTGTGGTGTTGGCTTGAGCCCGACTGGTAGTCAATAATATAAAGGAGATGCTGCCCAAATTTTCAAAAATTACCCTACTTTTGAAGATCAAAAGTATACTTCCGTATGTTATTGATATGCATGTTGGTACTCCAAACAATTGTGATCTAGGTTCTTGAAAGAGATTGTTACAGCCAATCCGACTATATATAATTGGTCTTTGATTTTGTTTAGCTAGTCATCACTTGGTGTAATTGATCAATTAAGTAAGTTAATTGGTTAATTTTACCAATTAATGGTTAGTTAGATGGAAATCGATTCCAATTAGATTAAGTTAAATTTTGATATGACTTTCTAATCCGAAATCAAAGCAATGAGGAATTTGGAAAAGGTATGAACACGAGTAGAATTCAGAAGTTGCTGCAAGTGCATGAGGCTTTACTTGGATGAATATGCCTTTATAATAGACAAAAGAAATAATAAGTTATTTGTATGGACAAGTGAGAAAAATGTTTTCAAGAACTAAAGATTGAAGATAAAGCAAAAGAGAAGAAAAGAAAGGAAGAAGGGAGGCGGACTAAAGAGGAGATTAATAATCACACAAATATGGATTTTATTAGACAGTCAAGGAGATGTTATCATCTGCAACAAAGTTTTATCAAAGGACGTCTTGTTTCTAAATTATTTTGATAATCATACAATAAATGATTTGTCAAGTATTTATGTTTTGGATAAAGTGTGAGATACAGTTTTAATTCAGTTTCCGATTGATGTTGATAATTAGGTTGTTAAATATCGAAAGTGGTATTAATATAGATGATTGATGTTTACTTCAGAATAGGATGTTATGAGCATCAAAGTTCGTATTAATATCTAATTTGATATGACAACAAAATGAGTATTAATGTCAAGAGTTCGGTCTCGAAGGAGCTATGAGAATGAAGGACGGAAATAGGAAAGGAAGTGGAATCAAAAAGGGTGATGAAGAAACTTTATAAGATTCCAGGATTATCTCTGGATTGAGAAATCAAATTCACTATTGATTTGGCAACAGGGACTGAACCAATTTCAAAAGCTCCATATCAAATGGCGCCTGTTGAAATGAAAGAATTGGAAAAACAATTGAAGGATCTTCTCGACAAAGGAATCATAAGGCCCAGTGTATCCCCATGGGGCGTACCAGTGTTGTTCGTGAAAAAGAAGGATGATAACATGCGACTATGTATCGATTATCGTGAGCTGAATAAGTTGACTATTAAGAATAAATATCCTTTATCCCGAATCGATGACTTATTTGATCAACTGAAAGAAGCGACATGGTTTTCGAAAATCGACTTACGATCAGGCTATCATTAGTTAAGGATCAAGGCAGAAGATATTCCAAAGACTGCGTTCAGAATGAGATACGGACACTATGAATTTCTCGTGATGGCTTTTGGATTAACTAATGCACCTGCAGCATTTATGGATTTGATGAATCGAGTATTCAAGAAGTATCTACATAAGTTTATCATTGTATTTATTGATGACATCTTGATTTATTCGAAGACGGAAGAAGAACATGCAGCGCACTTAAGAACGATATTGGAGACATTACGAAAGGAATAGCTCTATGTGAAATTTTCAAAATGTGAATTTTGCTTGAAGGAAGTGCAATTTTTAGGACACATCATCAGTATTGAAGGAATTCAAGTGGATCCAACAAAGATTGAAGCTATTCTAAATTGGGAAAGACCGAAGACTCCAACGGAAGTCAGAAGTTTCTTGGGATTAGCAGGTTACTACAGAAGATTTGTTAAGGATTTTGCAAAGATAGCCACCCCATTGACGAAGTTGACACGAAAGAATGAAAGGTTCGAATGGAACGAGAAATGTGAAGCAAGTTTCCAAGAGTTGAAGAATCGATTAGTAACCGCACCTGTACTTGTTTTACCTGACGATCAAGGAGATTTTGTCATATACAGCGACACTTCTTTTCGAGGATTAGGATGTGTTTTTATGCAACATGGCAACGTGATCGCATATGCTTCTAGATAGTTAAGGCCGCATGAACAGAAATATCTGACACACGATCTCGAACTAGCAGCAATTGTATTTGCACTGAAGCTCTGGAGACACTATCTATACGGTGAAAGATGTGAGATTTACACAGACCATAAAAGCTTGAAGTATATTTTTACTCAGAAGTAACTCAACATGCGACAGTGACGCTGGCTAGAATTAATCAAGGATTACGACATTTCAATCAATTATCATCCAGGCAAAGCGAATGTAGTAGCAGATGTGCTAGGTCAAAGGAACGATTGAATCTGTTAACATCTTCAGAAAACTTAATCAAGGAATTTGATAAACTGGAGATTGAAGTTCGTGTTCCGGAAAGCTCTACTGAAATGATTTACGCCATGACCTTTCAACCAGAATTATTGGAGAAGAGAAGAAGGTGTCAAGAAGAAGTAATGGATCATGAAATCGACAATTTGTCAGGAGAAGAGATTACCAGTCAGAAGGATGCCAAAGGAATTTTTTGAGTTGCTTTGAGAATCTGGATACCTAATGTACCAGAATTGAAAGCGGAAATTTTACAGGACGCTCATAGCTCAAGATATTCGATTCATCCCGGAAGAACAAAGATGTAGAGAGACCTGAAGGAAAACTTTTGGTGGCTAGATATGAAGAAAGATATAGCGGAATGGGTCAGTAGGTGTTATACGTGCCAAAGAGTTAAAGCTGAACATCAACGCCCGAGCGGATTACTACAACCACTAGATATTCCCGAATGGAAATGGGAGCACTTAGCCATGGATTTTGTAGTGGGACTTCCAAGGACGAAAGCAAATCATGATGCAATTTGGGTTATTATCGACCGATTAACGAAATCAGCACATTTCCTTCTAATCAACGAAAGTTTTTCACTTGACAAGTTAGTACATTTATATCTCAAGGGAATTGTGATGTGTCATGGAGTACCTGTGTCCATTGTATCAGATCGAGATCTCCGTTTTAATTCGAGATTTTGGAGACAATTCCAGGAAAGTCTAGGGAACAAGTTAAATATGAGCACCGCTTACCATCCACAAATAGATGACAAAGTGAAAAGGACTATTCAGACAATTGAAGATATGTTACGTCTATACGCGATAGATTTTGAAGGCAATTGGGACGGGCACTTATCGCTAGTGGAATTCTCTTACAACAACAGCTATCATGCGAATATCGGAATGCCACCTTATGAAGCTTTACATGGAAGAAAATGCAAATTACCTACATGTTGGGATGAAGTGGGAGAGCGTAAGATTCTAAGTCCATAATGGATTCAGCAGACCAGGGAAAAAGTAGAACTTATTTGAAAGTGACTCGAAGCAGCGCAGAATCGACAGTGTAAATATGCAGATCCATCCAGAAAAGATGTGGACTATCAAGAAGGAGAACATGTACTGTTAAAAGTCTCTCCATGGAAAGGATTGACAAGGTTTGGCAATAAAGGCAAGCTAAAGCCTCGTTATGTCGGACCATTTGAAATTCTGAAGAAAGTTGGAAAAGTTGCGTACGAATTAGTTTTACCACCCCATATGCAGCATATTTATAATGTATTTCACGTGTTCATGCTTAAGAAATATAACCCTGATACAAGGCATGTAATAGAATATAAGCCGATGGAGCTTCAGGCAGATTTGTCGTATATAGAGCAGCCGGTAAGAATTTTAGATCGGCAAGAGCGAGTATTAAGGAATAAGTCTGTACCATTAGTGAGAGTTTTATAAAGAAACCCAGTGGTTGAAGAATCAACCTGGGAACTTGAGAGTGATACGTTAGAAAAGTACCCTCAGTTATTTGCATAGTGTGATTCTGAGGACATAATCCTATTAAGGGGGAAGAATGTAACGACCGAGAAAATTACGCTTGTATTATATTATAATAAAGATAATTATTTGTATTATTATGTAATTAAATGTGTTGAGTCATAAAACCCTAATTGCTATGTGTTATTTGTTGTCTGTCTTGATCAGAATGTGATTCGGATATTATTGAGTGTTTTATTGTAAGTTATATGTTTTATATCAAACCCGTACAACTCAAACAATGTTTTAAAAACCCGTATTTCAAACAAAAATCATTGGCCCTATTTTTCCAAGTATGGCCTATACCACATTGATATTCTGAACATCTAGACGTTTTACAAATTTACCTCTTTTGCGAAAAACGACTTTTACGGACCCCTTCGAGAGTTAAAAACCCCACAAAAATCACATTTTTAATTTTATATGATCATGAAATTATCAAACATCATTTTTCTTTACATTTTTGTAATATTCATAATTTTTGGGAATTTTTGACATTTATTTTGTATTTATTGGATCTTTAAAAATTCATTATTGATACCCAAAAATTATAAAAATTGGGGCCAAATATTTTTATTAGATGTGTAATTAGCCCCTTAATTTTATTTAGGGGTATTATTTTCATAAATATAAATAGCTGATTTATTATAATTAATTAGTTAAATAATCATAAAAAATAAGAAAAATCAAGAAAATCCCCAATTCTCTGAAATTAGGGTTTGGAGTTCTTGGAATCAAACTAGATTTTGAAGGTGATTCTGTTAACCAAATCGAACATGTAAGTATCCGTTGTGAAGCTCTTTTGATTCCCTATCTGATTATGCAATCATTTTTAGTAATTGATTATTTAATTTTTAATTCGTATTTTCGGGTTTAATATTCAAATTCGGGTTTTGATTTTGGTTAGTTATTTGATGATTCTGTTATTAGAAATGTGTAGATCGTCGAAATTCCAGTCGAACGACACCGATTTTGCGTTCGTTGGTTTCGGTTTTATGCTCGCCGGAGAACCGCCGATAACGGCGGTTGTTCTTCGTTGTCTGGCAGCGTTCAACGAGGAAGGAGGAGGAGGGACGTGTCTGTGTTGCTGTGAAACAGAAACGGTGAAGTAACGAGGTTGATATCGCCGGAATCACCGTGTTTCAGCTGTGTTTCGCTCGCCGGAAAGCCACCGGCGTCGTTGGCGGCGGCGTGTTCTTGATCGACCTGAGGTCGACCCGGGTTTGATCCAAAAAAACCCAATTTGATTCCCTGTTTGCTGTTTGTTATTTTTAGTTATTTATTTATATTTTATAAAAGTAAAAATCAGTTTTATAAATTCTAAAAATAAATAAAAATTAGTTTTAAATTCTGAAAATTATTATTAATAATTTCTAAATTGTTTTATTAATTTAGAAATTCGAACTTGATTATTTATTTAATTATTTATTTATTTATTTATCTATCATTTAATAATTAAGTAATTAATTAATAAATAAGGTTAAAAATATATCGAATAATATGATTAATAATTCGATAATTAGTCGAATAATGCAAGTAACTCGTAGTTGTACGAGTAGTAGTTCGATAAGTTAGAGTTAGTGTTCGAGAGTTTGTTTAATTATTCGAAGAGAGTTGTAATAGTTATTCGTATCGAATAATTATTCGTAAATAGTTGATTTAATCATATAATTGATAATAATTTGTAATTAATTATAATTATTTCTAAAAATTAGGGATTAATTATTTTATTTTACAATAAATATTAAATAATTATTTAAAAATATAATTAAGATTTATTTAATTATAATCAATTATTTATAATTGATTATTAATTAATTAAATCTTGTTTATTGCATAGTAATTAAACCGTTAGTCCGATTTGAGTGAAACGAAGACCCTTAGACTTAGAAAAATAAAACGAATCCATTAAAAATAATTATAAATCATAATTTCTTCCGAAAGCAAATCATCTTGTGATAGTTAATTGCTTGTAGACCCTATTAGGATCGAATCGAGCTTAACAAATTCCGAGAAATTATAAATTGAACCAAATAGTGTTTGTTAGTGCAAGTATAAGTCTAATATCGATTCTAAAAATAATTAGGAGTCTAAAATCAATTATGTGCCTTATGTGCTATATGGTTTACGTGATTATGTGAACCTTATATGCTATATAATTATATATTTATATATGCGAGTCTGATAAGATCGTATGGGCAGTCGATTAGGGCTACGTGGTATCAATTCGAGATACGCGTATGTAGTAAGTTATCTAAATGAATATCTTTCCATGATAGATTCAGTACCAACAAGGCGAATCAAGCCAGAGATATAAGGCAGTTAAGCATACGAGGTGAAGTGCACACCAGACAAGTTTTTCCCCTATTCTAATTTCAGAATAGTGAATCGCTTCACAATTTTCATGACAGTTATATCTTGATAATTCCTGTTCACAAACACTGATACACTATTATTGTTTCTTTATCCTTAATTCATTTCGATTCTTGATTTCTCCATTGAATCCTTTATTCCTGTTTCAATTGTTATACATACACCTATACATATACTCTGATATATTCCGATGTTGGGAATACATCGAAAGCATACCGATTGTTCTGGATGCTAAGCTTTGGACTGGATGGTTACGATACGGGACGGGTATAACCCGAACCCTTGATTATGTGGCCATAGTTGCTTGGGTACCCCTTATGTTGGTTGGGTCTATGCAGTTAGGTATATATCTGCACTGTATCCTGACTGATCAGCATGTTATAGTGCATAGGTTAGTTCTTGTTTCCAGTCTTATTCATTTGGCACTCGCTAGTAATTGCAAATTATTATTCTATACAGAAACAGATGGTTGTTCAAACCAGCAGATTATCGGTTCATTTATTCTTCTTTCTTTACACTATATATATTATTGTAGGCTTGTTGAGCAATTTTGGCTCACCCCCTTTTATTGTTATTCATATTGTTTTTCAGTTAAGGTAGAGAATGAAACCCATCAGAACCCGAGTAGCCAAGAAGCGAGTCAAGCAGCGGGACCCTCTTATACCAAGGGTGTTTGTCCCTATCTCAGAAGAGAGCATTGAGTTACCAGATCAGGTGTAGCAGGATAAGTAATAGTGATAGTTTGAATAAAAAGTTGTTTAGTGTGAAATGTAAATAGAATAAAGTTTTGTAACAAAGAGAGTTCTTGAGACAGTTTATTTAGTTTGGTTTGTAATAAAGTTGATTTGTCGTTCTTGTTTTCAATCCTTAACCTTGAAAAGATCCCAAGTAGTAGTAGTTCAGGGTAATTATTTTATTTATATTATGCTTGTACAGGTTTAGTGAGTAGTTAGTGTTAGTAATGCCCCAAATCTATACCCCAAATTCGGAGGGTGTTACAACAGGTAATCCAGTTCAACACTCAATGACAAAGCACATCAGCATTAGGTACCATTTCATAAGGGAACATGTGATGAAAGGTACAGTGGAATTGCATTTTGTTCCAACAGATCAACAACTAGCAGATATCTTCACAAAACCACTATGTGAAGCTACTTTTACAAGACTGGTAAATGAACTTAGAATGGTTTCAGGTTCTTTCTCTAAATCTGCTTAGTTTTTGTTCTCATGCATCAGACTTTATGATCAGTGTTTACAGATTGTCTTATCTTCGTGTAATCTATACTTAAATTGAAATACATTAAATGCTGATTATTCTCTGATGTAGATTTATATACTCTGATAGTGATTTGAATGTTCTGTGACTATTCAATCCAATGAGGATTACTGTGCTAGATGCTGGTCTAGTAGTCTTTAACATACTAGAAATCCCATGTTTGAATTAGTTGTTTATGTGGAAATTCATTAACACAAGCAAATTCTGATTTTGAGCTTAGTCAAATTTACTTTATGTATCTTATTACTAAGTCACAAACTAGATTCTTACTTCTTATATGTCAAATTCTAATGTCAGTAAATCTTAAGGATGAACTAAATGCTGATAAGCCTCACTTATCTGAAGAAAAGAAAAGAAAAGAAAATTAAAGTCAGGTACTCCTTTGAGATCTAGAATAAATATGTGGAAGGGAAGACCCTAGTGCATTGTTGTTATTAAATAATATGCATTAGAAAAGCAAATAAATTTTTCTTGCTGACTTTTCACATTCTCTGATTACTGGAGAAATACTCTGATAATAGCATAAATTCTGATAGCAGTTGTGACTCATTTACACTGAGAAGCCACTGTGAAAAAGAATTCTAAAAAGATGCATAAAATGAGCACAAACAGTTGAGGTGGACTCATGCATAAATTTATCCTATAGTAGACTTCATTATTAATGACAGATTTTAAGCACTTTTCTTAGTTATGCCTTATTTCTAAGATCAACTAAAGTTTATCAGAATTTAATCTTTATCTGGTATTCTGCTAAACGCACACACTCTCACTCCATATGAATGATGAAAATTACTGTGATGATTAAGTTGTTTTTGATAAATATTTAAGTATCATTTGCACAAATTCTGAGGACAAGTTCTGATGGAAGTTCTGATGATTAAACTCTGAAGAAACAAGTCAGTATTTGTATGAAGAATCACAGAAACTGATATTCACTTTTTGAGTACATAAGCCATGTTCTGATGACTGTTAAAATCTGATAATAGTCAAGTTCTGATATTAAATTCTGATGGAAACTCTGATGCTTACGTGGAATTATTCTTTACTTGACTTATTTGTGGTAAATACTGTAACGGTCATATTTAATCAGAATATAATTAGGTGAGATAAACAGTCATAAACATTTGGGTTAGTGATAAACGTGTTTGTCTTGAAAAACTGCATGTGCACGTTAATTATTGCTTGTTTCTCGTGCCCACTAACTCTGCTTTAACTATTTACTGGCTGACAGGTGTACAAGTATCTGTGTTACTTCTAAAAAGGACTGTTGAGTGGAGAGAGTATATATATGGGAGTTAAAAGATTTTCTAATCTTTTACCTACTTTTCTATTCTTAATTTCCCTTATTCTCACTCTCTCTAATATTCTCTGAAGCTTTTTCATACAGGACTTTTATCAAACACCTTGTGCACAATATATTTTCTCACTTATTTCTTACAGAAATGGCACCAAAAGATATAGTTTTCATTGGAGCTAAGTTTGTCCCCAACAATTACTTGGATATTCTTAGCAAGAGTGAAGCCCCATCAGATCTTTATTTCATTCAGGACTTCCTTGCTAACTCTGAGATTGGGTATGCTTTGACCCAACCAGAAGCCATGTAACACCCCCAAATTCGGGGTCGGGGATTCGAGTTGTCACGAGTTCCATTTCCTTTAATAATACTTAATCTTAACAATCAACCAACTACTGCGTACTGTGACCCCACAATATACACACACACACCACAAGTTATAGTCTCAGAGATGAATACCAAAAATAACACAAGTCATTTTATTCCACAATTATAAGTCATTACACCTCAAAAGGGTTTCTGAATAAATTTACAGATTCCTTGCCATTATTACAATTCATAATATACATAAGTCTGGTACATCAATAGTTGAAATCCTAGCCTATTGGTAGTTCCTACCTCAGCTACAACGGCATCAACGCCTACAGGAAACTGGGAAACGTTTCCTATCCGCTCACGAATTGGGAGCTTGGTCCTCTTCATCTTGTCTATCTGTTGTTGTGTGATGAAAGAAGAAAGCAAGGGTGAGCAACAAGCCCGCCGAAATAATATATATAATGATTAACAATATATGAGCATTCTCATAGTACTCATGAAAGTCTTGGTTAAGCTGATATGAACCAAGTTTGATATCTTAACGCGACCAAGTCACAAAATATTCAGTATATATGTATATATATACTTTTCAAAATCTTGGAAGTCCTCTTCCATGCATAATATACACAGAGTTCCAGTTTATAACTGTATAAAAATATCGTTGCAAGGTGATCTCATATATCTAACCTCGTCTCAACGTTTTTGTGAAAATCTTTGTCATGCATAAGATAATCATTAACCAGATATAAGTTGAAAAGATGAAGTTACAAGATACTCCAATATACTTATATCTTTTCCGAATACTACTTGAACTACCACCGTTCAAGATATAATCAGTTTCAAAAGTTCATCACATAGATGAGACTACAAGATAAGATTTGAATAGATTCAATCTTTGAAATATCATTCAAAAGAAATGAAGTTACGAGATACTTTATTAAGTCCTGATATATATATCCATATATATCTCTCATACATTTCCTGAAAACCTCTGTCATATAAAGTATGAACAGAGTTGCAATATCCAATGAATTTTGGAAAGAAAAGAATTTTGGCATAAACCCGATATCTTGCTGATCAGGCAAAGATACCAATAAGTAACCTTTTCTACTAGTAGATGGATGAACCCTTCACCGGTCATCACCCTGGCCTCATTAGGACCTTGTGCTGGACCGCCACCCGGCCTCTTACGCGTTGATGGATTGCCACCCAGCCACTTACACTTTGATAGACCGTACCCCGGCCTGTCGCTTATGCCGACTCAATTAGATGGGCTTACTTCCCGAACGTTGGGTAAGTAATCAATTCATTTGTCAAAACAGCAACCTCGTTGCGAATATAAAATACACCACAGAGCTGGATCCCTCAATTTTTAAGCGAGTATTTAAATCCCCTTCGAAAGGAAGATCTTAAATTTGAAAACGAGTTTTGGGATCCGCCCTAACTTTTAAAAATCATTTTGAAGACTCGAAAACATTTTTTAAGAATATTTGGAGTAATGCTGATTTAATAAAATAAATCAGTCCCAATATATTAGAAAATATATGAATATTATTACTTAAATAATATTCCCATAAAGAATGATCTTTATAAGTCCTCGAATGAATATTCAAAATAATATTCATTAAATAAAATAAACGGAGTCATAAGTCCTCAGATGAATATTCAAAATAATATTCATTAAATAAAATAAGCGGAGTCATAAGTCCTCGAATGAATATTCAAAATAATATTCATTAAATAAAATAAAGTTATCGAATAAACCTTATTCGATTAATAGTTTTGAAAACTATATCTATATATATATATATAAATATATATATATATATATATTATACTCGGGAACATCGACTCCCGGTTTAGAAATATGTTCACCTTTGGTCCCCAATACTAAGGGTATACGCAACTACTGCTTATCTCTACCATAGGTATTATGCAACTTATAAGCATTTGAATCAACAATTAGATATCAAGATTATGAAACAGACATGCATATATACCATATCAGCATGCTCCAATATATCGCAAAATTTTCTAATAACAATCATGCACTTATCACAAGATAATGCATTACATATATTTACATCACAACAACAGTATAACGGGTAGAAAACTTGCCTGAGCGACTGGGGGTGGTAAAAGACCTGGGACGAGTCTGGTAACCTATAAACAACATATAAGTTGGAATTAAACCAAAGTCGCTTAAGAATCTAGACTTTAACCAATGAGACTCTAACGCTCGCTTTTGCGCTTAATGATTCACTTAAGTCGCTCGAGTACCCTCGGCTCCATCATTTTTAATAAATTAACCATTAAGAATTTTAAGGCGATTCTTTCGCGAGTACGCTACCAACTGCCTAATCCACTTTACATAATTGTTTCATACTCCAATTAGTAATTTAAGGGCCTTAACCAAGGTTTTAAAGTAAGGCGATGGGTAATGGTTCGTTCGCGAAATGCCGTTACTTAAAACGGTCGTTTCCCCTAAACCGAACATCGGATTCAAGCGAACCACATATCAAAACGAAGATTACGACATAATCTAACTAAACATGGCAAAGTCACAGATTCAATAGTTAGCTCTCTCTCCCGAACACTAAGAACAAGCAGTTGTATGAAATTGGGCATTACGACGACCATGTTTACGCGATTACCAAGTTTTAAACCACTCCAAACAACCACCATTCAACTCACAACCAACAATACAACCAACCCTCATCCAAACCTTACTACATCAGTCCCCAAACCTCAAGATTTTCCAATTTATACAATCCCACACATGAACTACTAGCTATACTTAAGTTTCATTAACTATAAACAAGATTTCAACATCCAAATCACTACAAATCCAATCCAAACTCTAAACACACAAGCATCATGCTTCTCATTTATTATAACCATCAAAACCATCATAATACTCAAAGTAAAGTTAGGGTTTGGAGGTGTTATACCTTCCTTGGAGTGATTAGAGTAGCTAGGAAGTCTTAGGGAGCCTCCTACAAGCTTGATCTTTAAAAAGAAATCAAGAACACAAAGTTAGGTTTTGAAGTTTCTAAAAGTCCGATTGAAAGAACTGTAAAAATGAGGGTCTTAACATGATTATTTGGACGAGACTTGTGAACAAGAGTTGTAGGCCATCTCAATACCTTTCCAAAGAGATATAGAACATACTATTTGAGTGAGTATTGAAGGAGATATGGTAGTTTGAAGTTGCTGCTCTGGTTTTGGCCGAGAGCTTTTGTTCTTGGAAAGCAAAAGTCAACTTCTAATTTGTGTTTTGTGATTTGTTTTGCCTTGGCTTGGTTGCTACCTTTTGTTTGTTAATTAAATTGTTACCATGGTAAAAATTGTGTGGCTCACAATCAACCAACCAATCCTTCCCACTTTGTCATGCTCATGTCATCTGCTTATGTCATCTTGTTACACTTGTCTTCCTCTTGTTGGTGTGATGACATCATCGTCCATTAACCTCTTTGATTAACCCCTAATTACTTGGCTAATGACCGCTGATCTGTTATACGGTTGGCTTAACTTTCGTTCTCGTTTATCATTTGAGGGATCATACCCGGGATCTTATTACTTGGGTTCCCCTAAACCTTTCTCAATATTTTATATTCCTTTTATGATCCTCTCTTATGATCCTTGAATTAAATCCTTTTAATCATGTTACCTTATACTCAATTCTTTCGGTATCTGGTGGATTTTCGGGAAAAATCAAAGTGTTTGAATTTTGATTTTGACGATCTTTACATACACTTATTTACTTTATGGAATACTAATACGATCTTAGAATTTCCATAACAGTACTCCTATATAGCGTGGTCTAATAATTTTCCTTAATCAGTATTATCAACAAAAGTTACTATTCATCTGTGTTTCAAAAATTCCAAAAATTGGGGTTATTACAGTCTCCCCTCCTTAAGAGGATTCCGTCCCAGAATCGGATAGAAAATGAATAGGGATGCTCTCTTAGCATTGCACTTTCTAACTCTCAAGTAAATTTTCCTACATTGTGGTTCTACCATCGAACTCTGACTAGTTTGATAACCCTTCTCCTAAGCACTTGTTCCTTTTCAATCTATAACCCTTCCTGGTTGCTCCATATAGGTTACGTCTGGTTGCATGTCTATGCGCTCATATGCCCCTATTTGTCTGACATCCGAATTACACTTCCTTAACATTGATACGTGGAACACGTTATGAACTTGCTACAAGTTCGGGGGTAGGGCTAGCTCATATGCTAACTTCCCAATACGTCTTAATATATCCAAGGGTCCAACAAATCGTGGACTTAGCTTTCCTTTCTTTCTGAACCTCATCAATCCTTTCCAAGGGAATACCTATAACAACACTAGGTCCCCTACTTCCTATTCTTTGTCCTTTCGTGTCAATTCAACATACTTCTTATGTCCATCTTGGGCTACTACCAGCCGTCCTCTGATTAGATCTATTATATCCCTGGTCCTTTGGACCACTGCTGGTCCGAGCATCTTGCGCTCTGCAACATCATCCTAACATAAGGGAGGTCGACATTGCGTTCCCTCAAGGATCTCATAAGGCGATGTCTCGATACTGACATACGATCTATTATCGTAAGAAAACTCAATCCGCGTTAAGTGATCATTCCAAATTCTTTCAAGTCTATTACACAGACTCTCATCATAGCCTCTAGCATTATAGCTTTTTCTTCTCAATACCCACTCTTTTCCAGTTTGTAATCGCTACTATCTTCCGTTCCTAATATTTATACTGGTTATACTTTTGCTCGTTAGCATTCTATAACCTTTTAATAATCGCGTCCACCTTAGTATCACGAACGCGTTAGAATCAGAATACCACCATACTTGGTACCACTTCATCTCTAGCTGCCTCCATCTTCGAAAGCTTGGTCCTTCATATAGAAGTAAAATAATTTATTGAGAGATCACTATGATCATGAACACTTGTTAAATTGCATAGTTAGTACAGAAGGTGGCCAGCCTTTAGTACTTGACAAGCAATTAAACAATAGATGGTATCCTACCAGGCTTCTATCACACAGATAGATAGTCATTCGGCAATACCTCCCCTTCTGGAAGGGTTGTTCTTCTCAGCTTATATGAAATGAAAAGGAGAGAAAAGAACAAATTGAAGAGATTTGTATATATATAAAATATACTGCCACAAAATATCTGGCTTGGAATCTACCTCTGAACTATAGAGGTTTGTCATAGGAGAACAAAACATATACGTATATATATCAACATCAAGTATTATAGCATCGTATTTCAAGTGTCTGAATATTTACTATTCCGTCCATCATTCTATGGACCCATGCTCTTGCTCGAGCTTATAAACAATCACCTTTGAAACTCCCTCGACATCGAAAATCGAATTTGGGATCTCATTCTAGACATCATCATTACTAGAATTCTATGCTTGCACCGCAACCTTCCTTGTATAGTAATACGACTCTCTATTGATAAGAAAGAATAAGTATTCAATAGGTAGATAATCTACTTAATTAGTCTATCAATGATAACTTATACACCACCACGACCCGATTAGTGGTACTTAATCTCAACATCCATTCCAATACAACTCTCACAGTTATAAGCAATCGGCTCATTACTCATAGAATCATTCTTGCATTACTATAGTCCACCATTGACCTACTGTAGTCATTCGTTTTCCATGAAGTCTTAATAGCTAACCATACGGAGTCCATACATATCGTATCGAATTCTTCGAAGGAGGTAACATGATCACCGTTCATGATTCATGAAGAACACTCCCTAACTTGACGTACATATGACATGAAGCAGATAAAATTGCAGAAGAGTTTCAATGAAAGCAACGATATCAGGTTAATACCATTATTAACCATATGTCTTTATTAGGAGACATGAAGCTCAAAGGTTCATTTAGTCCTTTCGTAACATGCTCCTGGCTTATCTCAAGATAGGACCTTCTAAGATAGAAAGCCCGCTCACGGCGATTACATGAATTAAATCTTTACCAAACTACTATTACGGTTGAGTACCGCACAGTCATCAGAAGGAATGTCAATCTTTCACACCATAATACAACCTTCACGGAATTAACCATTATCACTGTATTCCTCTGGCACGAGTGCCGATAATTGTCCTCTTACACTTAAAGTGTTGGCCACCTCTTTGGCCTTTCCTGATAGTAAAATTTCCTTACAATCAATGTCATTTTAACCACCTCCAACTAAATTTTCTACCTCATTTCAATCACTACTTATGTGAAAATGCTCTTCCTTACGCTTTGGTAAAAAATATATCACCATTTTTCCATAAGTTATTGCCTCGGTCTTTTAGAGGTTAACATTGTCACGACTGACTCTTGATCATACTTCAGACGTCTCTTATCTTGGGTCCTACTTGTTTTCACCAATCTCGACCCTCATTGGATCGATCTATAATTTCTTATGGTTCAACACGTGCCCCACCTGGCATTATTATAATTACGTCATATTTCCTTTATCAAAATTTCTATGCTTGAGAACTTTGAATACTACCTTTCTCCTTGTAAGACCTCTAAGGTTATCCTTGAATCGTTCCTCCTGTATTCCCTAGATACAGGGTATATCAAAATACCATTTACTAATACTAGAACCATTGTCTATGTACTTCTGAAAAATTTCTCTACTGATCTTTAAAGGTTGTTGTTACCTTAGTCCTTCGTTTCATACTACCCAAACTCATAATGTCCCTATTAAGGGTGAAATGCCATCCTTTATGCATCCCCCATGGTTCATCTCAAGCTATTGAGGTTATGTCCTTAATTCCACCTTTTAAAAAGGTACTTGCATCCTTACATGGATAAATCAAGTCATATATCCCTGATAATGGTATCTTATTCAATCATTCCCATCTCAATAGTATATGCCTAATTTCACAATAACATCTGTATTCAAAATGAGGTCAATCAATATGGCCTCCAAAAGATAACAACGGTTATCTACTTTTCTTGCCTGATTCAGTAATGATAACAGGGATGTTCTAGAAGATATTGGTCGTGTTCAATGTGAACTTCTCTTTTTTTTTTACTAAATCCTCATTTACTTTTGTTGTTTATCTCAACAGTCATCTCATTGTTGAGATATCTTCTATACTTGGTGTCTCCCTTTTTGGGTATCAATTCACATGCGTTACTTACACTTCACATTCTTGAAGGTCACTTCCTTCATCCAATTTTCCTAATTTTTTACTTTCTTGTCTCCTTAGTCTATCCGCGTCTCATTATTTATCCTTCGAACTATCTCAAGGTTTACTCGAATCCTCCCAACTTAAAGGGGATAAAATATATGCATCTCTTATGCCTTCAACCGTCAACTTTAACTCTTGGTGAATCACCCTCATCCTGACGATCATATACTTTTCTATTTCTATTACTATACGTCTTTAGGGTTTTCTCATACCCAACTCCCTTATCATTCCTCAAACTCTATTGCCTTTATATTCCTTTCCACTTCAGTTTCTTTTTTATTTTCCTTTCTCTTACAATCATTTCATGAACCCACTAATCATTTACTTCAAACATCAAGTCGTTCTGGGATTCGTGTCCTCAGGATGAATCTTGCCAACTATTACAACTTAGATTCATAACTCATCATACTCGTCCGCCTTTGTTCTGGCTCTAAAGCTTTTACACTATCTCTATAACCTTGGGAAGTACTTTCCCGAAAACAATTGACTGAACTTTAATCAGTTTATTATAACCTCTGGCCCCGTGTCTTTCTTCGCCTTTCACCAGCGAGTGGCCTCTCTATTAGGAAGGTAAGTGACAAAAATAGTCTGTTGCGCTTCATCAATCATTTAGAATATAAAATCATTCATCTATTTCCTTTGGCCAAGCTCTTTCCTCGGCTAGGTCAGCTTGTTCCTTGGAATTCTGAGAGCTTAGCGAATTAAAGGTCCTGAAAGAATTTCCCCCCGCACTGTCTCCTCAGGGCGGTGGTTGGGGAAAATAGTCTAAGTTCTTTTTAGACAGGTCCATGAATTCCCGTATAGGAGTACCGTCTCGGGTCTCCTTTCCTTACTCGACTTTCTGTTTTCTTAGTATGAAATGTTTCATCCTTTTCCCATACTTGGAGTTATCTTATACATTAAAATCCTTGTTTTCCACTTCATTATGTTCCGGGCACCTTATATCTTAATTGCGACCTCCCTGACATCACATTCAGGGTTTGCCCTAAATCTTAATCCTCGAACTATGGATTTCATCTAAGATCCAGTCCTTAAGCTCTTAAACATTTGGAACCCAAATTCTGTAGGAATACCTCATTATTCCCTTATCATCTTTCTCGGTATGGATCTCTTCTCCAGTCATTGACACTCTGCCTTCATTCATTACTTTTTCTTGGCACAATCTAATCTTTTCCAATAACTAGAGATGCATCGAGATCTCAAACAGCTTTTCAGTTCTGGCTTCGGTTACCTTTACTTTTGTTTCCATTTCCTCAAAATCTCTTATCAACTCTCCCAAGGACATTATCATCTTGAGTCTCTCCTTTCTACTAAGGGCGTTAGCCACCATATTGGCTTTCCCTGGATGATAAATAATCTCATAATCATAATCCTTGATTTAACTCTAACCACCTCCTATGGCGCATGTTAAGCTCTTTCTGCGTGGAAATATACTTGAGCTCTTATGGTTTGTGTAAATCTTGCACTTCTATCCATACAAGTAGTGCCTCAAATCTTTAGGGCAAAACTATTGTCGTGAACCCAAGATCATGGGTGGGATATCAAATTTCATATTCCCTTAATTGTATTGACGCGTACGCGATTACCTTGTTGTACTGTATAAGAAGCACCCTAATTTCTTATGCGAAGCGTCACTACACATCACAAAATCTCCTTTTCCATCCGGCAACGCCATCATAGGGGCCATCACCAACCTTTGCTTCAATTCTTAAAAGTTGTTTTCGCATTTCTCTGTCCATTCGAACTTCTCAGTCTTACGAGTAAGCCGCGTTAAAGGGGCTACTATCTTTACAAACTTGAACGAACCTCCGGTAGTGACCGGCCAATCCTACCTTTGGTAGTCGCTCTAACCATGGTTATCAATTCTCAGTGGTCCTTTATTCATTCTTTTCAGGATCCCCCACGGGATCCTCCTCAGCAACAATCCCTTCTAGGACAACATCCTCAACCGCTACATCCTCAATATGAACATCATCCGGTCCTGCGTTAGGACACTCTATCGGATCCACAATCTGATCTCCAATAAGTAATAAAACATCATCGCGTTGTTGCTCCTCAACCTCAGGGTTCGGAGTCCCGCTACCATATACGATAATGAACTACGCTTCTATCACGATATTTATAAGGGTTCCCATAAGGGTTTTAACTGTCAGTACTAAGTTAGGTAGTCCGACTATGAAATTGGCAAGAGTTCTTGTTATCTTAGTGAACTTATTATTTTAACGTCATATCATCTCTGAGGTTTATAACGCTTAGCTCTGATACCATTTCTGTAACACCCCCAAATCTGGGGTCGGGGATTCGACTTGTCACGAGTTCCATTTCCCTTAATAATACTTAATCTTAACAATCAACCAACTACTGCGTACTGTGACCCCACAATACATACACACATACACCACAAGTTATAGTCTCAGAGATGAATACCAAAAATAACACAAGTCATTTTATTCCACAATTTTAAGTCATTACACCTCAAAAGGGTTTCTGAATAAATTTACATATTCCTTGCCATTATTACAATTCATAATATACATAAGTCTGGTACATCAATAGTTGAAAGCCTAGCCTATTGGTAGTTCCTACCTCAGCTACAACGGCATCAACGCCTACAGGAAACTGCGGAACGTTTCCTATCCGCTCACGAATTGGGAGCTTGGTCCTGTTCATCTTGTCTATCTGTTGTTGTGTGATGAAAGAAGAAAGCAAGGGTGAGCAACAAGCCCACCAAAATAATATGTATAATGATTAACAATATATGAGCATTCTCATAGTACTCATGAAAGTCTTGGTTAAGCAGATATGAACCAAGTTTGATATCTTAACGCGACCAAGTCGCAAAATATTCAGTATGTATGTATATATATACTTTTCAAAATCTTGGAAGTCCTCTTCCATGCATAATATACACAGAGTTCCAGTTTATAACTGTATAAAAATATCGTTGCAAGGTGATCTCATATATCTAACCTCGTCTCAACGTTTTTGTGAAAATCTTTGTCATGCATAAGATAATCATTAACCAGATATAAGTTGAAAAGATGAAGTTACAAGATACTCCAATATACTTATATCTTTTCCGAATACTACTTGAACTACCACCGTTCAAGGTATAATCAGTTTCAAAAGTTCATCACATAGATGAGACTACAAGATAAGATTTGAATAGATTCAATCTTTGAAATATCATTCAAAAGAAATGAAGTTACGAGATACTTTATTAAGTCCTGATATATATCCATATATATCTCTCATACATTTCCTGAAAACCTCTGTCATATAAAGTATGAACAGAGTTGCAATATCCAATGAATTTTGGAAAGAAAAGAATTTTGGCATAAACCCGATATCTTGCTGATCAGGCAAAGATACCAATAAGTAACCTTTTCTACTAGTAGATGGATGAATCCCCCACCGGTCATCACCCTGGCCTCATTAGGACCTTGTGCTGGACCGCCACCCGGCCTCTTACGCGTTGATGGACTGCCACCCAGCCACTTACACTTTGATAGACCATACCCCGGCCTGTCGCTTATGCCGACTCAATTAGATGGGTTTACTTCCCGAACGTTGGGTAAGTAATCAATTCATTTGTCAAAACAGCAACCTCGCTGCGAATATAAAATACACCACAGAGCTGGATCCCTCAATTTTTAAGCGAGTATTTAAATCCCCTTCGAAAGGAAGATCTTAAATTTGAAAAAGAGTTTTGGGATCCGCCCTAACTTTTAAAAATTATTTTGAAGACTCGAAAACATTTTTTAAGAATGTTTGGAGTAATGCTGATTTAATAAAATAAATCAGTCCCAATATATTAGAAAATATATGAATATTATTACTTAAATAATATTCCCATAAAGAATGATCTTTATAAAAATAATTGAAGTAGAAGTTTTAACACTCATACTTGAAATGAATATTAAATAACCAAAGATATACTTATACGAAAGTACGATCGTTATTTGAATAATCGAAAATAAGTTTGATTATCGAAACATTATTCTTTAATAAAATAAGGAATATTATTTAATAAAAGAAGCGGAGTCATAAGTCCTCGAATGAATATTCAAAATAATATTCATTAAATAAAATAAACGAAGTCATAAGTCCTCAGATGAATATTCAAAATAATATTCATTAAATAAAATAAGCGGAGTCATAAGTCCTCGAATGAATATTTAAAATAATATTCATTAAATAAAATAAAGTTATCGAATAAACTTTATTCGATTAATAGTTTTGAAAACTATATCTATATATATATAAATATTTATATATTATACTCGGGAACATCGACTCCCGGTTTAGAAATATGTTCACCTTTGGGTCCCTTATACTAAGGGTATACGCAACTACTGCTTATATCTAGCATAGGTATTATGCAACTTATAAGCATTTGAATCAACAATTAGATATCAAGATTACGAAATATACATGCATATATCATATCAGGATGCTCCAATATATCGCAAAATTTGCTAATAACAATCATGCACTTATCACAAGATAATGCATTACATATATTTACATCACAACAACAGTATAACGGGTAGAAAACTTGCCTGAGCGACTGGGGGTGGTAAAAGGTCTGGGACGAGTCTGGTAACCTATAAATAACATATAAGTTGGAATTAAACCAAAGTCACTTAAGAATCTAGACTTTAACCAATGAGACTCTAACGCTCGCTTTTGCGCTTAATGATTCACTTAAGTCGCTCGAGTACCCTCGGCTCCATCATTTTTAATAAATTAACCATTAAGAATTTTAAGGAGATTCTTTCGTGAGTACCCTAAAAACTGCCTAATACACTTTACATAATTGTTTCATACTCCAATTAGTCATTTAAGGGCCTTAACCAAGGTTTTAAAGTAAGGCGAGGGGTAATGGTTCGTTCGCGAAATGCCGTTACTTAAAACGGTCGGTTCTCCTAAACCGTACATCGGATTCAAGCGAACCACATATCAAAACGAAGCTTACGACATAATCTAACTAAACATGGCAAAGTCACAGATTCAATAGTGAGCTCTCTCTCCCGAACACTAAGAACAAGCAGTTGTATGAAATTGGGCATTACGACGACTATATTTACGCGATTACCAAGTTTTAAACCACTCCAAACAACCACCATTCAACTCACAACCAACAATACAACCAACCCTCATCCAAACCTTACTACATCAGTCCCGAAACCTCAAGATTTTACAATTTATGAAACCCCACACATGAACTACTAGCTATACTTAAGTTTCATTAACTATAAATTAGGTTTTGAAGTTTCTAAAAGTCCGATTGAAAGAAATATAAAAATGAGGGTCTTACCATGCTTATTTGGACGAGACTTGTGAACAAGAGTTGTAGGCCATCTCAATACCTTTCCAAAGAGATATAGAACATACTATTTGAGTGAGTATTGAAGGAGATATGGTAGTTTGAAGTTGCTGCTCTGGTTTTGGCCGAGAGCTTTTGTTCTTGGAAAGCAAAAGTCAACTTCTAATTTGTGTTTTGTGATTTGTTTTGCCTTGGCTTGGTTGCTACCTTTTGTTTGTTAATTAAATTGTTACCATGGTAAAAATTGTGTGGCTCACAATCAACCAACCAATCCTTCCCACTTTGTCATGCTCATGTCATCTGCTTATGTCATCTTGTTACACTTGTCTTCCTCTTGTTGGTGTGATGACATCATCGTCCATTAACCTCTTTGATTAACCCCTAATTACTTGGCTAATGACCGATGATCTGTTATACGGTTCGCTTAACTTTCGTTCTCGTTTATCGTTTGAGGGATCATACCCGGGATCTTATTACTTGGGTTCCCCTAAACCTTTCTCAATATTTTATATTCCTTTTATGATCCTCTCTTATGATCCTTGAATTAAATCCTTTTAATCATGTTACCTTATACTCAATTCTTTCGGTATCTGGTGGATTTTCGGGAAAAATCAAAGTGTTCGAATTTGGATTCTGACGATCTTTATATACACTTATTTACTTTATGGAATACTAATATGATCTTAGAATTTCCATAACAGTACTCCTATATAGCGTGGTCTGATAATTTTCCTTAATCAGCATCATCAGCAAAAGTTACTATTCATCCGTGTTTCAAAAATTCCAAAAAATGGGATTATTACAAGCCATCTCTGGAACTCAAGTGCTGGAGTTTTGGAGAAGTGGCATGCATGATGATGGTGGTGCCAATGGGTCCCCAAGTATTGTCTTTACTACAGGGGAGGATGCTCATGTGGTGACTTTGGCCACATTTTGACAAGCACTTCATCTGCCAGATAACTGCACATTTTCAATAGTTGAAGAGCCAGTTCTTCAACAACTAATGGCCAATCTGGGCTATGAGAAAACTCTGGCAAAGCTGGGACAGTTGAAGAGACCCTACATAAGGAGGGAATGGAGTTTCTTCTTTGACTGTATCACCAGGACTTTTGCAAATAAGTGTTCCAATTTTGATGCAATTCCTATCGAAGTCAGCAAATTGGGTATGCTTTAATTACTCAATCTCATTTTGATTATGCTAGTGCTATACTAGGTTTTGTTGGTGATAGGATGACAGAAGATAGAAATACAGTCTATTTTGCTAGATTCTATCAGCTATTATACATTTTTTGTTGCTCTGATGCATCACAACTTGAAAGTGAGTTAATTTCACCTTTTAAACTTGCTAAGAGAGCATTTACTGACTTATTATCTAGTGATAATAAGAAAACTGTTTTGAGACTCCTCCAAATTCCTACATCTGTCAAACAGTTTTTGG
Organism: Apium graveolens; assembly: GCF_009905375.1. NCBI lineage: Eukaryota > Viridiplantae > Streptophyta > Magnoliopsida > Apiales > Apiaceae > Apium > Apium graveolens. Next base: position 65,576,091 of record NC_133657.1, read on the forward strand.
TAAACTCTGACCCAAACACATACACCTCCATATATACTGATGTCCATCCAACCCAACCTCCATCAGCACCTACCACCACTACACAAACACCTCAAACTTCTCAACCTCAACCAACTCAACCCTCCATCAGGACATATTTCAAACCAACACAATCATCTCAACCTCAACCATCAGCACATACCATCAGACCTTCATCTTCCAGGCCAAAAAGGGCTCAATCTGTTCCTAAATCTCCAATAAAGAGAAGAAGGATGCTTTTAAGGGATGAGTCTGATGATGAGGAGGAAGCACAGGTTCATGCATCAGAACCTATGACAGTTGAAGCTAAAATAGTGGATTTTCAGAAAGCAACTACAGTTGAAGGTTCTGATACCTTGAAGAGGAAAAGAACTTTAAAATATGATGATAAAGAAACTCCTTCATTGGCAAGGAGGTTAAAGAAAATGAGGGCTAAGAGGCATTTGGCTAAGCCTCCATCAGAAGATACTGAAGAAGCTGAGGAAGGAGATCGGGAATCTCTGATTTCAAAAGAGCCAATTATCATTGAATCTCTGCCACCTCCAGCTAAAGACCAATACACCGTTCCTGATACAGTGGTTACACCTCCAGTCTCTCCTCTTCATGAAGATATTACAGTTGAAGATTCAGGCTTAAGTCCTGCAATTGACATCAACAGGCTGCACACTCCTACCATTCTATATTTGGAAGCTCCACAGCAGCTCAGATATCTCCAACTCATTCTCCAATCTTAAATGCTGATGCTGAGATACCATCTACACTAATTCTGGATCAAGAACCTGAAGATCAGAATTTAGATGAAGTTGAATCAGAAACTCCTATAGCCTCACACACTGTTGTATTATCAGAGGATAATGAGTCTTGTTCAAGCTATGGAGCCAGTGTTTCAGTTCATACTCCAGCTCCTGTACTTGGAAAGGAAGCATTGGTCAAGCAGTTTGTTGAGCAAGCTACACCTGTATCTTGGGATGAAACTCATAGAGGAGTAGAGTGAACCAAGTAGTGGAATGATTCTGATTTCATTCCAAGCTCTAAAGTTCTGACAGAGCACATTGCTAAAGCTGATGAGCTTGTGATAAATTCTGATATCAAGACACAACTCAAGATCACTGCTCTATCTACCAAGAACCTTCAAGGTCTAAACTCACAAACTCAAGAAAAGGTTGATAAGCTTCTTGAAAAAGCTGAAAAGATAGAAATGGAGACCAAGATTGACAAAAAGAGGTTTATCAGACCTATTTCTGAAAAGGTAGAAGCAATTGAGAAAGCTCAGAAGAAGCAACAGGCCCAAATCTCTGAGGTTCTGGAAAATCAAGCTTCTCAACAGGCTCAATTGAATGATATTCAATCTTCAGTGGAACTTCTTCTCTCACTCCTATTATCAGATGATGCCAAAAAAGGGGAGAAGATAGTTAAGTCCAAATGCTCTAATGATCAAATACCGAAGAAGAAAGATGATGAAGCTGATGACCAGGGAAACCCTAGCAAGGGTATAGGTCAAGTTCAAAGTAAAGGGCAGAGCAACAAGGTTTCTTCAAGGAAACTAATTACTGAAGCAAGAAAATCTTCTACTCAAAAGAAGACAAGTTCTGAAGCTGCTCACACTCAAAATCTGATAGCAAGTACTGAAACTCAAAATCTGATATCAAGTTGTGATGAGCAAAGTCTGATGACAAAGCCTGATGTTCTGATACAAGATGGAAGTCAAGATTCTCAAAAGTTCATGCGAACTCTGAAGTTAAAGAGGAAGCAGACTACTGTCTACTACAAGGATCCCAAGATTCAGACACTTGATAAGGAAATTGCTAGAAGATTATTTATGAAGTATAATCTAGGAATGGATTTGGAAAATCTCAAGGAGGAAGAAGCTAGAAAAGAAAAACCTAAAACCTAAAGCTGAAAAGAAAAACCTAAAGCCAAAAGTTTCTGCTGCAAATAAACCTCCAAGGCCTAAGGTAAAAGGCATTGTGATCAAGGAGAAATCAAATACCGAGGCATCAAAGCCCAAAACAAGATCACAATCTTAGATTGATCCCAAAGACAAAGGGAAAGGAAAAGTTGATGAACCAACTAAGCCACTGGAGATGAAAATTCATCAAATTCTGATAAAGCCAGTATGTAAAATGGTTCAATTTACTGATGATATTCTTGCTGAAGATAAAGATGTTCAAACTCTGAAAAGAAAGAAGATTTCTGAAGAATCAAAGACAACCTCTGGTAAAGAACAACAAGCTATAACTGAAACAACAAATTCTGATAAAGTCATCAAGTCAACCTCTGACAGTGCTCAAGTTGATTTAGATAAGATGGAAGTAGCTGATAAAAAGAAACTTCTGTGGAAAAATTTTAAACCATCAGATCCAAAGAAAAGCCGATTGTTGTCTACTTTCATGACTATTGGGTTAAATGCTAGAGAACCAGGAGACAGGGCTGGACTAGATTCTGATGAAGCAAAGATCAAAACAGGAGTTGAAGTTGCTACTAGAGATCCATTTCTATTAACTGACAAACCTCTTGAAGATGTTACACAGAAACACCTTGATAAGGTTATCTCTGTTCAAGTGGTACTGGATGCTCATGACAAGCACAATGTTAAGGAAAATCTGATTTTATTTCTTGAAGATGGAAGGACACAACAGATGTCAGAATCAGATATGCTGAACAAATCATTGAAAGAACTTCAATTCTTTCATTACCTTTTAGAGGTAAAGTCTAATATTACCAGGAGATGGTTAAACTTCATATTGAAGACCATCAGAGATAAAGCAAGAAACTCTGGTTCAAGAATTACAGAATTCATTCCTAATATTATTGAAGATGATGGAAGTGAAACTCGAATGAAAAAGAATTCTGCTAAGCTTGAAGTGTTACTGAATGAGAAATATCTGTGCTACAATGAAGATTCTTCTCATCCTAGGGTAATAAGACCGAATGATGATTTAGAAAGAAACCATATCTTTTCTTTAAGGACTGCAATCTACCAGATTGGAAGTTAGCATGAAGAGATGAAGCAAGTCAAGACTACAATGTCTCAAGTCCTGAGGATTAAAGAAGAAAAGCTGATATCAAGCTTTGTTAAGAATTATTATGGATTCAGATTGACTCAGTGAGATTGGTAAAAGCTACAAGGACTGTAAGTTGTAGTTAGTTATCTAGTTAAACTCTTATTGTATTTGTACTTAAATGTTTTTGACATCATCAAATCTATTAACTTGTATATTTTGCATAATTTACAAGTTGGGGGAGATTGTTAGATATATTTGAGATGTCATGTCTAATATGATTCATGTTTAGTTTTACAAATCTTAACAAACATGACATATCAGGACTTACTGAAATCAGGACTTACTGGAAGTCAGAACTTAATATCAGAACTTAAGGTTATATCAGAACTTAAGTGCGGGAAGACTTTCATATAAAGAAGATCGAGACTAAAACAAAAGAAGATATGCATGGAAAGAGCTACAAAACTGGAAGACTTGTAGAAGATATCTGATTGATATATTTTAGGAGACATAATTATATTCCATATCAATTAGAAGTTATATTGTAACTGTGTACTATATAAACACAGACGTAGGTTTACACTATATGTGTTATCATTATCGAGAAGATTATACATTATAACCTAGCAGCTCTTAGTGATATTTGTTCATCACTGAGAGAGAACAACAGTTCTTATTGTAACAGAGTTTATTCAATATACTTGATCTTTGTTACATACTTGTGTTAAATCGATTTGATTGTATTAACACTGTATTCAACCCCCTTCTACAGTGTTGTGTGACCTAACATTATAAAATTGTCGGAAACAAATGCCTCTTTAGTTTGAGTATTTCAAGTCACGTGAGGTATAATGTTTGTTTAAAATAATATAAAATAATAATAAGCTATATCATAGAAAATAAAATATAAAATAATGTTTTGAATATCATCGGTTATCATATTTAGGCCAAAAGCCCATTTGTATTTGAACTTGACTGTTTGGCAACTGCAATGAGCAGAGCCGTGCCTGAGATTTCACGTGCCCTATGCAAATTAAAAAAATGTACCCCAAGTCCTAACAATAAAAAATATTAGAAAATACATACAATAATAAAATATTATTAAAAATTATTTTTTAATATAATTAAAATTAATTTAAAATTTAAAAAATATTACAAGTACATAAAGATAAATGATTATAAACAAGAAAATGATCACATAAAACCTAATTTATATGTGTAATTATTTAAATCTATATACAAATATTAATTCATTAACTAAAAATTTGAATTAAAAATTTATTGAATATATGTAAATACTATCATAATTTAAAATAAACTAATTACCTAAAAACGGTATCATTTAAAAAACAATATAATATACAGGTTATTTAAGAAAAAAATATTATTCCACTTATATTTTATTATCGAGACTAGTAGTCTATAGTATTTATAAAAAAATAGCATTCTTATTCCCCTAGTAATTTTTCCTAATTTTTTTGTAACTTATTTAATATTTAGGATAATTTGTTTTTTTATGATTTTGCTCAAGATAATAATTTATAATTATTTAATAATTACTATTTTCTAACCTTACTTCTATTTGTTTTTTATTAGAAAAGAAAGTTATACATTATTTTTATTTTTTCAAATAAAGAATATATATATATACACTTGAATCTAAAAAATGTGCCCCTCAAATTTTTGGGTACTGTTCCGTTGAACACTTGGAACACCCTCAGGCACGGCTCTGACAATGAGATGGCCATTTCTCACCGAATATGATGAAAAATAGAAAGTGAGCTGAAGGGCACATTCACGTTTTCATCCCATGTTTCTACTTTTTGTGATACGGAATGTCTAATTATCATATCTCGTTCTCCTATCTTTCATTCTCTAATTATAACTAACTTAAATTCCGTGAGATGCACGGGTTCCCGTTAATATTTAAAATTTTTATTTGTCCCGTCATATTATGTTTTTAAAATATTTGTATAAATGTATAATGATTATAAATTTATAATAAAAATAATATGATAACTTGTGGTCGCAATTTAGTAGAATAAGTAGAGTAGTTTAACACTTTAGTAGTTTAGCGAATATATAATACTATTTATTTATTTTTTAATTTTTAATAATAGGATAAGTTGTGGTCATAGTTTAGTAGGATAAGTAGACTATTATTAGTAATTTAATAATTTAGTAGTTTATTGGATATATAACACTATTTATTTATTTTTGTAATAATCAAAATTAGGGGATAACTGTTGAACCAAATAATACCCCATTCCGGTTATTATATTATAATATAGATACGTAACGAAACTTGATGAGATTGCTGCTCATTTTACATAAATATTGTAATTTTTACTCTAATTTTTTATTTTTAGTAATTTGTATTTAATATTTTATAGTAATGTATTAAATTAATATATTAAAAAATTTAATTATTTTAGAGAAATGATAACTTATAGGTTACCATTTATCAAACATATCACCAACTTAAAAATAAATTATCCAAATACCTAAATCACTTGTAAGTAATAATTTACAACTTATAAGTAAAATTATCTAAACACCCAAATCACTTATAAGTTACGATGTTCATATCACTTATATGACACTTTTCAATTTAGGTCATAAGTTACATTTTTTAAGAAATCCCGACGGGCCCAATGTAATGCAGAATTGGTCGTTATATATTAAAAATAATATTTTATTACTAATAATAAAATATAAATTGTGAGTTGCAATACAAGAAATCTAAAATATCAATTAAAAATGATAAAATTTATAAGTTGGAACATTATAGAGAATTGTAGCGGTTCTACAAATATAGCCAACCAAGCTAGGTTATCTATACTTTTTTTCTAAGTGCTTGTGGTTGGAGATGGTGATTATTTATTTTGGTTGGCTAATTATATTATCACGTAGAATTTAGTAAAGGGTTTTGAGTGCATTGGAGATGATTTAGGATCTTTTTTTTGCTTTTTAACCTTTTTACCACGTGTGTCCTTGCACTACAAGAAACACGACCTTTATCGACCGCCAAATCATTTGTAATAAGGCCAAAATCGGTCGATATTCACGAATATCGACCGAAACCAAAAGGGGCGGATTAACTCTGGTCGCTATTTAATTTTTTGGTCAAATTTTATATTGACTGATACGTGTACATGCCACGTTTCGGGCCCCCATATGATGTGACTTGCCCCACTGTCTAACATGTCAGTGCCATGTGGCTCTGTGGGCCCACATACACGTGGCTTGCACCTCAATTTAGCACACGAGCACCTACTTGTTATTCATACCATTTTTCGGTCATTTTAAATGTATTACGACTATATGTCGGTTAATATAGTTGGTCAGTATAAGAAGCAACTCAATTGGTCGTTATCAGTCCAGAGACTTTTTGGGGTAAAACCCAATAACGACCAACCCTTATCGAGCGGGTTGGAAATAGGCGGTCATTTTTCTTATAAATGTGATCGTTATTGTATGAATAAGGTTGGATTTGTTTGCCTAAAAAAACAATTGTGGTCGTTATTGTTGCCGTCGTCCAGAATTGTCTACAGCTTTTTTCCCCTGCTGCCCAGAAAAATAAATGCACGATACGGAAAATGGAAAAATATGTACAAAAAAAACTATCAAAAAATTCTTACATCTTCATGCTCTATAAAAGCTTTTGAACCGCCGCTATGCTTTGTTTTTTGCTTCTTCCGATTTTCGGCTGCAACAATTGAGCGATGTTGGTGGGATGAACTTTGCCAATGGTTCATCGCATCCTTCGACAATTCATCATCTCAATCACCGAGATTGACCTCCAACAGCAATAAACCCTTATTATCGGCATCATCGTATGCCTTTAATTTCATCTTGTTCATATTTTTTGATTCTTCATGTGTGTTTCAGGATCATTGTAAATTTTGATCTTGTTGAGACTCTTGTATGGGTTATAATACTGAGGTAAGTTGTTAATCCAATTATGATGTTCAAAATATGATGAAATACATACACACACATTATATATATACCTATATATATATATAGAGAGAGAGAGTCTTACTTAAATAAGAACCCATTTTAAAATAAGATATGAGATCTAATCTACACCATACAAATTTAAAGCTACTTAGAATCTACACCACTCATTTTAAATCTCAACATCATCTTCTCCAACCATCACCTCCTCCATCTTTCTTCTAAACCAACCCCCCAACCACCACCTCCAACCACCGGAGACCACCATTTCGGGCGACCACTACCGCCGTCGACCATAAAATCACCACTGTCAAATATAAAATTACCACCGTCAAAATAAGAAAACACCACCAGAAACACAAAAATACCCCTCTGGCCACCTGTAAACAACAAATCACCACCGGAAAATAAAAATCACCATAACTGGTCAATGTTTCTACCTACCAGATCTGACCACCAACTCCGTTCACCAACTACAATCACCAATATCATCACAAAAATCACCAAATCTAATTACAAAAACTAATGATAAAATTATAACCACCACATCACCACCACCAAATATTTCATAAAATCTTAGCACAAAAAGAGTGAAGTCGTCAGAGATAGTGGTTAAAAAAAGAGGAGAAAGAAAGCATGTGGGGGAGGAAGTGGTGACGAGGGGTCAGAGAAAGAAGGCCCATCGACGTAGGCAAGGCGGCGTAAGGTTGTGGGGCGGGATGTATAGCATAATTTGGGTGTTGTTAGTGGTGAAAGTAGAGGATGGTGGTGGTGAAGAAGAGAGAGAGATCTTGTGGGTGAGTGGTGATTATCAAGAGGGAGGAAAGTGCATGTGGGTGGTGGTTACCGGCGGTGCAGCGGAGCAAAGGCGGTGTGTGGTGGAGAAATACGGGGCATGGGGTGGGGGTGGAGATTAGAGAAGTGGGATAGGGTTGGGTAAATGAGTGGGATAGAGAAATGTATGGTGTGTATTAAAAATATGTAAAAAATGTTTTAAAATGGATGGCTGAGATTAGATCTCAGTTATCACAATAATATGAGTTCTCATTTGAGCAATTTGCTATATACATACATACATACATACATACATATATACATACATACATATATATATATATATAACATGCCTTAAACTCCTTAATCACAACGTCAATAAAAGTTGGCATCTTGTGCCGAATATTGGTGTATGTGAAAGTACCCAGTGGCCAATATACTCACAATATTTGTTTAAAGGTCCTTTTCGCATTGGAGTTCTTGATACTGCATTATAGTCAAAATTTTGCATTTGTCAATATATATATGCCAATAAAGAAGGAAAAAACTTAAATTGTGATTAATTGAAAAATAAACATTGCACAAATACATATACATTATCATTTTTCAATACCGATCTGAATTTGAGGGGGGCTTGTTTCCTAAGAACCTTTTGAGTGAGTCCTCGCCACCGGTATATACCTAGGTTTCTATGTTTATTCCGAGACTTGGCGCTCTATCTCTTCATCCGTTGTCAATATCTCATCACTACTTTTACCTCCACCAGTGCCAGTTTTGCCCCCACATCCCTTACAAGGCGTGTTTTTCTGGGTCCTTGATTATTTGCTTGTCTCAACCGCATGCCTCTTGCATTTATCTTTTTCCATGAACGTCGAGACAATGACAATGAACGTCTGATCACAACAACATGCCAAAGTACACGCTACATTGAATTAAACCAAAACCAAATTTTTAATACACACACATATATATATATACAAGTACATAACACTAATTAAAATGGCATAATTTAATTTTAAATTTTCCACATTCACACAAATAATACAATTATATTTGAAATTTGCCATATAAATACAAATATATAACTATTTTTTGAATTTTCCATATAAACATAAATATCTTACTATGAATTCATAATTTGACACAGATATTCACAAAATACAACAGTTTGACATATTGACACAAGATTCAACAAAATTGTAATAAAATGCAAAATTCAAGGAAGCCCAAATTTACAATTTTATCAAATCAACAAAATGACCAAAGTTAACTATATATTTTAACCCCTATACAGATCAACTATTTTTACACTTCAAGTCAACAAAATTAGTCAATGTCGAACAAATCAACTAAAAAAAATAAAAATTCACAAATCAACTTCACACAACATAAATACATCACATATAAGTCTATTACTTGATTTAAAACCACATACATGAAAAATAAAACCCACAAAAAAATATAAACACAACTTCAATACAAAACGTGTATACATTTATATAACCTCAAATAAATATACAAAACAAATACATGAATACATGAAAATTGAAGTAAAGAAACATGAATAAGTAGGACATAAGTAAGTTATGTGTGTATAAACCTCCGGAAGAGCCATTGTGTGATGATGGGAGCGAATTTTTCTTGGAATCCACAGAACGGTAAACGACATGGAGAGAAATGCGAGAGTAATCAAGATCAATATGTGATGAACGATTGACTGAAGATCCATAATTATAGAATTTGGTGTAACAAAGAGAGAGTGAATGCGATATGTTCTGAAATAGGGCGAGATAAGCTATAAATGGGGGGGTGAATAGCTTATCACCTTTTTAAAATAAGCTTATGATTTTTAAATTTTCTTTCTCACTTTAAAAATACTTCCTTATAATAAGCAAAGTAAAATACAAAAATTAAAAGCGAGAAAGATAAAGAGTATGACACAAGGGATTTATCCCGGTTCGCGGTGGCTGACTGGACAAACGGAGTCCACTCACCCCTACTCCAGTCCCCCAGGTCCTCCCCGGACTCGAGATTTTCTCCACTATAAAGAAACTCTTTTATAGCAGGCGGAGAAGCCTTTACAACACTATGTATTTCTCTCGGACCTTGACTCCCCGTTAACCCCTCAAAATATAATAACAATACCCCTACTCGACTTGTCTTGAAGCGTAACTCCTCGTTACCTTCTCAAAGTCTCGTAGCACCCCTTTGTGTACCATTGATGCTACCCTTGTTGGTCTTGGGTCTTAGATCTCCGGTCTCGGATATTTCTTCTCCCTCACGGTGCGAAGACACCTAACTCCTGGTTAGCGTATTCAAGACTTGGGTCTCGGAATGAAGATCACCTCACCTTCACTTTACCTCACTACAAGAATACAACAAGAAGCCAGAAAATAACCACAATATATATAAAGAGATATATATTAATAACACGCTATAGTGCGGTATAATTTTTGGCGAGTTCCACGTTTACATAGTGCGGAAAATATATAAAAAGCCGGGAGAAGTAACACGAGGGACTTTTCACACAACCGATGTAATGCGGGAAATTAAACATGAATGCAAACACCATGTATGGGTTATAAAATCACCACACTACACACGCTATATATATTTATCTTTCACCACACTATTGCGCATTAAACTATTTGGCTTTCTCCACGCTATTATGTGTTAAACTATTATGAAAAATAGATAAAAACTTGAACACATACGTACACTTAAATTAAACCATGTGCAATATATATCAACACTACATACACGTGCGGAATTTTAAATGACGAAAATTATATAACTAGTTTATCACTCTCCGGCTTTTCGAGTGGCACTTAAGCCTATAAACTAAAGTTTCTCTGAAAGAGAAACTCAAAAGAGGTACGGACTAGAATCTGAGACTATATATATACATATAAACAAAATATAACTAACAAAACAACCTCTTGAGATTCAGAGAGAAAACAAGATGAAAATGTTAGGATCGAAACCGAAAAACCACCATTTAGAAGCCGAAAAATGTCAAGATATATGACTATCAAATGGGATCAGTTTGGGTGACTAAAAGGGATTTCTAAACACCTTTACGGACTGCCTAAATTTGTTCTAGGAACTACCTAAACAAAGAGGTATGTATGGTTTAGATTTGAGCAAGAAATGATGGTGAAAATAAGCTTAAAATATGGTTAAAATGTGAAGAACAAAGCTTATTTTCTAGAAACTTTTTATGGCATTTAGGATCCGATTTTATGGTGTTTTTATAGTTTAGAAGAAGCATTTATTTGGATTCTCTTAAGAAAAATGAATGGTTTGGGTGGGTATTTATAGCCAAAAATAAGGCTTAAGGACCAATGGTTAATGATGAATGAACAAAAGAATAAAGCGTATTCCAAGTTTATTCTAAGAATATCCTATGGCATATTCCAAGATGCTTTCCAGAAAATAAATATGTGGAAAAAATAATATAATAAAATATAGGAAGTGTTATGGATTAAAAACTAAGGTATAAAATTGCTGTGTTTATTACTAGGGAACGTGAGCTTCGATGCTCGATTTGACTGCTCTTATATTTCGTGACTCAATCTGTGTTAGGTCACACACACTGTAGAAGGGGGTTGAATACAGTGTTTAGCACAATCAAATTGAATATAAGAACTCAAGTAACAGAAAACAGATTTTATTCAACACAATAAACTCTGTTACAATATGGAATTGTCCTCTCTCAGTGATGAACAAATTATCACGAGAGCTGCTAGGGTTACAAAGAATAATAACTTCGATAATGATAACACTTATAGTGTAAACCCTATGCCTGTGTTTATATACTACACAGTTACAAGATAAATTCTAATTGATATGGAATATAATTCTGCTTCCTAAAATATATCAACTAGTTATCTTTTCTTCCAAGTATTCTATTCTTCATAGAATTCTTTCTCCATGCATAATTCTTTCTGTCTTAGTCACGATCTTCTTTCCTTTCAATCAACCGCCTGCCTTATCTGAAAGTCATCTTAAGTCCTGATATTATCTCCTGATAAATATCTTCTGATAACTTAAGTTCTGATAATTTAAGTTCTGATATCTTAATTTCTGTCTTCAGTATAAGTGCTGATTTCCAGTTAAGTACTGATTTGTCCTGTTAGGTAAGATCTAAAAACTAAACACAAATTATATTACACATGATATTATCAAATATATCTAACAATCTCCCCCAACTTGTAAATTTGCATAATATACAAGTTGAACAGATATTTAATGATGTCAAAAATATTAAGTACAAATGCATGAGAATTTGACTAGATAACTACAACTTACAGTCCTTTCAGTTTTACCATCTTTAACTTCTGATAACAGCTTCAGTCTGTATACACTTCAGAATTTAAGCAGTTGTAGATCTTTGACTTGGCTTCAATTTCTGATCTCTTTGATATCAGGAGTTGTTCCGAGATAGTTCTTCAACAAACATCTCTCAGTATATTCAAGTTCATGGACCATCCTCCTTTTAGCATTTATCAATTCAGCTGTATCTTCACCAGTTTGAAAAATAGCTGCTCTGAGATCATTTATCTTAGTTTTCTTATCTCCTGATCTAGTTTGATCAGATTTGCCTTATCATACTCTAGATTGAATTCCACAGCCTTATAACCCAGAAAAGTAGTTATAATCTTAGCAGAGTTAGGCTTCATATCGACAATATCACCTCTATGATCTCTGTACTTGGGACAATATGTGCTGTCAGACTTTACAGAATAAAGCTTCTTCTGTCTTTGAAATTGAGACTTTAAATAACCTGCAACACTATCTGTTAATCCGTCTTTCACTTGAAGTAGAAACAGAACATGTTCCAGTTCCTCAAAATACTTCAGTGGTATAACATTCTGCCTAATCTGGTATACCCTTCCATCTGTCATAAAATATAACAAGATATGTTCTTTCAAAAAGGTATCGTAAATCATTTGTACAGATTCAAGTCGATTCAATCTTTCAGGAGTTTCTCCAACACCTGGTTCACTTAAGGAAGTTGGATCATTGGTAGTGTTATGTACTCTTCTTTCATCAAAACTACCCAATCCAGATTTATCTCTTGCTTCCTTTTCTATAACAACTCTTGCTTCAAAACCACTTGTTGCAGTCTTCAAAGGTTGAGCCTGTTTAGCTTTGGTGAATCCTGGTAGGAGTATCTTTGAAGGTTTAACATGAGCAATGTCAGAGGTTTCCTTTTCCTTATCTGCTGATATCAAGCCAACTTGATCTATGTCAGAGGTTGCTTGCTTCAATGTCATATCAAAACTAACTACATCTTGAATCTGAACAACATGAGCCATGTCCGAGGTTGTTTGAAAAATCTTCTTTTGCATCAGATTAAGATTAGCATCTTCTTCATCATCAATTATTTCTTCATCCATGACTGGCATATAAACCTTTATAGGTTCATCAACTTTTTCTTTGCCCTTGGACCTTGGATCAATTTCAACTTGTGATTTGGCTTTGGTTGCCTCAGAACTTGTTCTTTCCTTTATCAGAATACCCTTAGGCTTTGGAAATTTCTTTTCAACAACAAAAGCTTTAGATTTTATCTTGACACCTTCTGCTTTGAGTCTAGCTTCTTCTTCCTTTAGACTCTCAAAGTCCATTCCTGGATTTTCTTTAAGAAATAACTGCTTTGAAATTTCTTCATCAAGTTCCAGATGTTCACCAGAACTTATCCTTTTACCAGTATCAAAACTTATTCTTTTTCCAGTATCATAACTTGTTCCTTGACTTGTAATTCTAGCTTTACTTGATGAAAATCCTTTGCCTTGACCTTGACCTCTACCCTTATCAGAGTTTCCCCGGTCATCATTTCCATCATCCTTTCCTTTCAGTGTCTGAATATATTTGCATTTGAACTTAATCACTTTCTCCCCCTTTTTGGCATCAGCAGGTAAAAGAAGAGAGACAAGCAATTCCACTGAGGATTGGATCTCATTGAGTTGATTTTGATGAGAAGCTTGATTCTTTAGAATTTCTTCAAATTGAGTTTGTTGCTTTTCCTGAGTTTTCTCAATGTAGGCAATTCTGTCAAAGGCTGGCTTGAAAAATCTGTTCTTTTCAAGTTTCACATTCATATCTTGCTGGATCAAAGTTTCTTGAATTTTATTCACCTTGGCATGAGTTTTTGAGTGTTGACCCTGAAGGTGCCTAGTACTCAATGCAGTAACTCTCAACTGTTCCTTGAAATGATCATTTATAAGCATTTCATCAGCTTTTGCCAGATGCTCAGCAAGAATCTTTTCAGAAGGAACAAAACTAACTGTGTTCCATTCTTTAGTCCACTCCTTTCCTCTAGGAGTTTCACTCCAAGGTACTGGTGCTTCCCCTGTAACAAACTTCTTGACTAAATCAGCTTTATTAACTGTTTGTTGAGGTGCATGTCCTGATGGACCAGCTGCATCAGCATCTAAATTAACAGCAGCTTCACCAGTAGTTTCTTCATTGGCAGCATCAGAACTTGTAGATCATGCAGTATCAGCATCCTCTGATAAAATAGCAGTATGTGAGGCTATAGATGCTTCAACACCATCCTCTAAATTCTGATCTGCAGCCAGGTTCTGATCAACATCCAAAATTGATGTTGTTGGTGGAGTGAGTTGAATTGGTGGAGCTTCCAAGTACAAAACCTCAGGCACAATCAAGTTATGAATTCAATTTCAGCACTTGTACCTAGTTCTTCAGTATGTACTGGATCAACTATAGGTGACATAGGAGGTGTAGGAATTCTGTCTTGAGCAGTTTCTTGTCGTGCAAAAGGAAATGATTCAATGAGTTCTCTGTTTCCACTACATCTAAATCTGATTCAACTATGTGCCTGTGAGTTCTCTGTTTCTTTAACTTCTTCAAAGGTGGAGACACTGTAGGAGCTTTATCATCAGAATTTAACTTTCTAAGCATTTTGAGGGGCCTAGAACTCCAGTGACAGTATCTTTCTGAGAAGAAACCTTCTCAGCTTCTATAACAACAGGTTCTGATATGGGAACCTGTTTCTCAGTTATTTCCTCAAATCAACAGAATTTAATCAAACCATTCATCACAAAATAAAATTAAAAGTCGATGAAGTAAAGATTAATAAATTGTAATTAAACATGCACAATCACATAATTTGAGAAACAAAGAACAAATCTTGCAATTAAAGAAAATTTCATTGATATATCAGATGATTATATTTGATGAAATTTAGAAATTACATGCAAAAATTACAAGATAGTCCTATTCTACGATTCTTAACATCAACAGCCTTAGTCCAAGTCTAAGAAGACCTAACGACTACTTCTTCTGCTGCTGACGAAGAGCACTACAAGACGGATGATCTGTTCTTGCTGACGGAGAGCTTGTCTCCTTTCCTCTTCCAACCTATCAAGATGGAGGTGATACTCCATTGATAAGAACAAGAGTTCTGTGTGAACCTCTTATGGAACTGAGTTCCAAAGCTCGTCAGGAATGGCGGTGACATGCCACTCCTGTTTCCATTCATCACAACTCAACTCGATGTTAAAGGTTTCATAGTTCAGGAACATGTTGAAATGGACCATTTTTGTTGGTATGAATAAAAAGAGAGTGAGTTTATGAGAAAATGAAAGATGTTTTGGCTGGAATGAATGGTTGGTTTAAATAGCCAATAGAATACCAAGGGACGCGAGGACTGGTTAAAAATTACAAGTAAAAATAATGACCCCTCGACTCCCTAGACTGATGTGTAATAATAACAGTTAGTAAAAGATCTAAAGCCAGAGTTAATGAGCACGGGATATAATAATAATTACTGTGCGCATACAGTTTTTCAAGACATACATGCTAACCACTAACCCATAATGATTATGACTGTTTTATCTCACATTAACCAATATTCTGTAAAAATAATATTGTTCAAGTAATGACCAAAAATAAACCAAGTAAATAAATACTGCCACATCAGCATCAAAACTTGATTATTATCAGGATTTAAAAGTCATCAGAATATGGCTCCTTTACTCGAAAAGTGAATGTTTATCCCTGTAATTCTTCACACAAATACTGATATGGTTTCATCAGAACTTAGTCATCAGAACTTCCATCAGAACTTGTCCTCAGAATTTATGCAATCTGACACATAAACTATTCATCTAAAACAACATTTATCACCACAATAATTTTCATCATTCATATGGAGTGTATGTGTGTGCATTAAGCTAAATATCAAACAAAGAGTAAATTCTGATTCACTTCAATACATCTTAGAAATAAGGCATAACTAAGAACTTTACTCAAAATCTGTCATTATTCTGAAGTCTACTGTAGAATGAGTTCATGCATGAGTCCATCTCAACTGTTTTGTGCTCATTTTATGCATCTTTTGAAATTCTATTTTACAGTGGCTTCTCAGTGTAAGTGAGTCACGACTGCTTATCAGAATTTATGCTGTTATCAGAATATTTCTCCAGTAATCATAGAGTGTGAAAAGTCACCAAGAAAATTTTATTTTGCTTTTCTAATGCATATTACTTAATACCAGCAATGCACTTGGGTGTTCCCTTCCACATTTTTACTCTAGATCTCAAAGGAGTACCTGATATTTATTTCTTTTCTTTTCTTTTTCTTTTGATAAGTGAGGCTTATTAGCACTTAGTACATCCACCAGATTTACTAACATCAGAACTTAACATATCAGAAGCATTATTCTAGTTTTTGACTTGATAATAAGATACACAAAGTAAACTTAAATAAGCTCAATATCAGAATTTGCTTGTGTTAATAGATTTCCACATAAACAATTACTTCAAACATGGGATCTTTAGTATATTAAAGACTACTAGGTCAACATCTAGCACATTTATCCTCATTTAATTGAATAGTCACAGAAATATTCATATCACTATCAGAGTTAAGAAATTCACATCAGACAACAATCAACACTTAAGAAATTTTCAACTTAAGCACAGAATACACAAAGATAGTAACATCTGTAAAGACTGATCATAAAGTCTGATGTATCAAAACATAAACTAAGCAGATTTAGAGAAAGAACCTGAAACCATTCCAAGTTCATTTACCAATCTTGTAAAAGTAGCTTCACACAGTGGTTTTGTGAAGATATTTGCTAGTTGTTGATCTGTTGGAACAAAATGCAATTCCACTGTACCTTCATCCACATGTTCCCGTATGAAGTGGTACCTAATGCTGATGTGCTTTGTCATTGAGTGTTGAACTGGATTACCTGTCATAGCAATATCACTTTGATTATCACAGTAAATAGGGTTTTTACAAAATTATAACCCATAGTCCAGTAACTGATTCTTCATTGAAAGAATCTGTGCACAACAGCTTCCTGCAGCAATGTATTCTGCTTCTGCAGTTGATGTGAAAATTGACTTCTGTTTCTTGCTAAACCAAGAAACCAATCTGCCTCCAAGAAATTGGTAGCTTCCACTTGTGCTTTTCCTGTCAATTTTGCATCCTGAAAATCTGCATCTGAGTAACCTATTAGCTTAAAATCTGATTCTCTAGGATACCACAATCCCGGATCAGCTGTACCCTTAAGGTACTTAAAAATTCTTTTCACAGCTGTTAAGTGAGGTTCTCTTGGATCTGCTTGAAATCTTGCACAAAGACAGGTAGCATACATGATATCAGGTCTACTTGCAGTTAGATAGAGTAGAGACATACCTCTGTAATCAGTAATATCTACTGATTTACCAGTATCCTTATCCAACTTAGTTGCAGTGGCCATAGGAGTGGATGCACTTGAACAATCTTGCATTCCAAACTTTTTTAACAAATTTCTGGTGTACTTAGATTAACAAATAAAAGTTCCTTCTTCATTCTGCTTAACTTGAAGGCCCAGAAAATAGTTAAGTTCTCCCATCATACTCATTTGATATCTTGACTACATCAGCTTGGCAAACTTCTTACAAAGTCTGTCATTTGTAGAACCAAAAATGATATCATCAACATATATTTGCACCAAAAGTAAGTCCTCTCCATGGTTGAGGTAGAATAGTGTTTTGTCAATAGTCCCTCTGTTAAATCCACTTTCTAGAAGAAACTGAGCTAAAGTCTTATACCATGCTCTTGGAGCTTGCTTAAGGCCATAAAGTGCTTTATCAAGCCTGTAGACATGATTGGGAAATTTGGGATCTACAAAGTCTAGAGGTTGTTCAACATATACCTCTTCTTCCAATTCTCCATTGAGAAAAGCACTTTTTACATCCATTTGAAAGACTTTAAACTTCTTGTGAGCAGCGTAAGCCAAAAATATCCTTATGGCTTCCAATCTAGCAACTGGTGCAAATGTTTCATCATAATCAATTCCCTCATGTTGAGAGTATCCTTTTGTAACCAGCCTTGCTTTGTTCCTTGTAATTATGCCATCACTGTCAGTTTTGTTTATGAACACCCACTTTGTACCAACAACAGACCTGTTTTTTGGTCTTGGCACTAGGGTCCAGACTTTATTTCTTTCAAATTCATTTAACTCTTCTTGCATTGCTTGCACCCAATCAGCATCTTGAAGAGCTTCTTCCACTTTCTTTGGTTTATTCTGAGATAGAAAAGAATGATATAGACATTCATTTGATGTAGCTGTTCTAGTTCTGAAACCTGCATCAGGATTTCTAATAATTAAGTCAGGTGTATATGCTTTAGTCCACTTTCTTATAGATGGAAGGTTCTCTCTAGAACTGGATGCTCCTCCATTATCCATGCTATCTCCATCAACATTTTATGATGCTCCCCTTGAAATTATGCTCTCTGAGTTGGATCCTTCAGAATATGAGTTTCCAGAATTATCAGAACTTGGCCCATTAGAACTTGACGAATCAGAACTTGAAGAGCCTGTTGTAGATTCTGATGCTTCTTGAGATATGGTTGGATCTTCAGTATGCTCTCCCTGCACAAGTGCATCTTCCTTTGGCATAGTCACCACGGTTTTAATGACATCAGAGTTTAATCCATCAGAGTTTGCAGTATCAGGATTTAGATTGTCAGGATTTACAGGATCAGAATTTAAAACTTCATTTTTGAATCTCAGCTGATCATGATCATTGAAATCTTCAAGTCCAGTAATCTTCTTATCATCAAAAGAGACATTGATAGATTCTATGACAACCCTTGTTCTTATATTGTAGACTCTGAAAGCTTTTATGGAAAGTGGATATCCAACAAAAATTCCTTCATCAGCTTTTAGATCAAATTTGGATAGCTGTTCATGATGAGTCTTAAGAACAAAACACTTGCATCCAAATACATGAAAATACTTCAGATTTGGCTTCTTTTTCTTCACGATCTCATATGGTGTCTTTCCATGCTTGTTAATGAGTGTAGCATTCTAAGTAAAACAAGCAGTCTGCACAGCTTCAGCCCAAAAGTAGGTTGGCTACTTTGCTTCATCAAGCATAGTTCGTGCAGCTTCAATAAGAGTTCTATTCTTTCTTTCAACAACTCCATTTTGCTGTGGAGTTCCAGGAGCAGAAAATTCCTGCTTTATTCCATGGTTTTTGCAGAACTCTTCCATAATCAAATTCTTGAACTCAGTGCCATTATCACTTCTTTTGATCTTCACAGAATCTTTGACCAATTTATCTAGTTGCTTGACATGATCAATCAAGATAGATGCAGTTTTACTTTTTGTGTGCAAGAACAACACCCATGTTTATCTGGTGAACTCATCCACTATGACCACAACATATTTCTTCTTTGCAATAGACATGACATTCACTGGACCAAATAGATCAACATGTAGTAGGTGATAAGGCTCAAGAATTGATGATTCAGTCTTGCTCTTGAATGAAGATTTTTTTTTTTTTGCCTTCTGACATGAATCATAAAGGCCATCAGGAGCAAAAACTGATTTTGGCAGTCCTCTCACAAGATCTTTCTTGACTAGTTTATTTATATTGTTAAAATTTAAATGAGAGAGTTTCTTGTGCCAATCCCAGCTTTCTTCAATTGATGATCTACTTAACAGACAGATTATAGAACCATCAGTACTTTTTGAAAGCTTGGCTTCATAAATGTTACCATGCCTGTATCCTTTCAAAATAACTTTTCCTTTAGATTTGCTTACAACTTCACAGTGTTCTTCAAAGAAATCCACATGATAACCTCTATCACAGATTTGACTAACACTCAGCAGATTGTGTTTAAGTCCTGAGAACAGAGCTACTTTTTCAATGATGACATTCCCAAGATTGATATTTCCATATCCCAGAGTTTTTCCAATGTTGCCATCTCCATAAGAAACACCTGGGCCAGCTTTCTCTACAAAGTCTGATAGCAGGGCTTTATTTCCAGTCATATGTCCTGAGCATCCACTGTCCAGAACTAGGATGTTTTTCCTGTTGCCCTGCAATCACAAAGACCACTAATGATTAGTTTTAACCTTTGGCCTTTTTAAGTTTGTTAACATTTGCAGCGGATTTAACATCAGAGTTTATGTTAACAGTTTCCTAATCAGAATTTGCAATATCAGACTTTGCATCAAAACTTACACCAGAAGGAATAATGCTAGCTTTCTTTACAGAAGGTTTTATTTGATAATAATCATAGTACAAACTATGATATTCCTTACAAGTATAAATGGAATGCCATAAACTACCACAATGAAAACAAGGATTTTATGGCTTATATCTAACAGACTGACTCTTAACTCCTGACTTTGAAGGTAAGGAGTTTATGTTCTTATTCTTTCTGCAAAAAGAAGCCAGATGGTTAGAGTTTCCACAGTTATCACATATTTTTCTAGGAGCATTAGGAACAGGCTTATAATTGTTACTTTTGTTCAAACCTTCCTTTCCATTCCTATTTTTCCTAGGTGGCTTTATCTTGTTTACATTCTTAACATCTTTCAGCTTATGTTTAAGCTGCTTCTTAGTCATTAAGCCTATGTTAACTTCAGTTGGCTTATCCTGTTTAGGTTTGTCAGAAGTTACTTTATCCTTAACTTCTGATTTCTCAATATCCGACTTTGCAGTTACAAACTTAATAGGATTTACCTTTGGTTTTTGTTTAACAACTATAGGCTCAGTTTCTACAGTTCCCTTACTGTTCTTATCATCTCCATAACCTAAGCCCTCTTTTTATAAGCAAGATTTTCAGAAGTTAATCTTTCACATGTTAAAGTTTGATCTTTATAACTAATGAACATGGTTTTAAGATATCTTCTCAACTCAGTAATATCATCAGTATGAATGGCATAAGTAGTTTGAGGTACCTTTAAGTCAGCAGTATCAGAACTGCTATCAGCATTTACCATCAAGATATAGTTTTCCTCATCCTCAGAATCTGAAGCATCTGACCAACTTTTCTTCTTTATGACAAGAGCCTTGCCTTTGTCACTCTTCCCTTTTTTGTAATCAGGAGATATGTGGCCTTTCTCACCACAGTTGTAACATTTAACATTTGAGTAATCTCCTCTGTCAGACTTTCCTCCTTTGCCTTCAGATTTTCTGAAACCTTTCTTATCAGAACTTGCACCTTTCCTGGAAAACTTCTTTCCTCTCCTGAATTTCCTGTATGCAATCTTTGTGATTCCTTTCACAATAAGAGCACACAGCTTCATCATCTCTTCATCAGGGTCTATCTCAGGTGTACTTTCAGTTTCTGAGTCATCATCACTATCAGAACTTGATGATTCAGTATCAGACTTTGTGATGAGAGCCTTTCCCTTGCCTTTCTTTGTGGCAGCAACTTTGGGACTTTCCTCCTCAGCCACAAAAGCAATTGTCCTTGACTTTCTTCTCCTCTTGCTTCTTTGTTCCATCTCAAGTTCATGAGTCTTGAGCATCCCATAAATTTCATCAAGAGCTGTTTCATCAAGATTATAGTTGTCTCTTATTATTGTGGCCTTCAAATCCCATCTTTCAGGAAGAGCTAACAGGAATTTAAGATTTGAATCTTCAATATCATACTCTTTGTCAATTAGTGACAAATCATTCAAGAGTTTGACAAATCTGTCATATAAATCAGTTAATGACTCATCAAGCTTTGAGTCAAAGTGCTCATACTCTTGAGTGTGAGTATAGTCTTCATGTTCTTCTTGATTGAATCAGTTCCTTGACACCTTGTTTCCAAAGCATCCCATATCTCTTTTGCAGTCTTACATTGAACCCTATTTGACATAACATTATTAATGGCACTATACAGCAAGTGTCTTACCTTTGCATCCTTCACAATCGATGAGATATCTTCAGCAGTGTAATCATTTTTCTCCTTTGGTACAGACTTTGCTGGTTGACCGACAACTTCCACAGAGAGTTTGGTTGGCATATGTGGTCCTTCATTAATCCTGTCGAGATATTCTGGATCTGTAGCTTCCAGAAACATAGCCATCTTCACTTTCCATATGGAATACTCAGAAGGTTTCAACATGGGAACTCTTATAGTCTCATATCTACTATGGGTTATGGTTTTTGGAGGTTCTTCAGTTTTGGTGGGCTTGGTTGGAGTTTCTTCTTCAGACATGATTGTTTTTGGATCTTAAACTGTTTGTGTATTAACATATTGCTCTGATACCACTTGTTAGGTCACACACACTGTAGAAGGGGGTTGAATACAGTGTTTAGCAAAATCAAATCGAATATAAGAACTCAAGTAACAAAAAACAAATTTTATTCAACACAATAAACTCTGTTACAATATGGAACTGTCCTCTCTCAGTGATGAACAAATTATCACGAGAGCTGCTAGGGTTACAAAGAATAATAACTTCGATAATGATAGCACTTATAGTGTAAACCCTATGCTTGTGTTTATATACTACACAGTTTCAAGATAAATTCTAATTGATATGGAATATAATTCTGCTTCCTAAAATATATCAACTAGTTATCTTTTCTTCCAAGTATTCTACTCTTCATAGAATTCTTTCTCCATGCATAATTCTTTCTGTCTTAGTCTCGATCTTCTTTCCTTTCAATCAGCCGCCTTCCTTATCTGAAAGTCATCTTAAGTCCTGATATTATCTCCCGATAAATATCTTCTGATAACTTAAGTTCTGATAACTTAAGTTCTGATATCTTAATTTCTGTCTTCAGTATAAGTGCTGATTTCCAGTTAAGTATTGATTTGTCCTGTTAGGTAAGATCTGAAAACTAAACACAAATCATATTACACATGACATTATGAAATATACCTAACAATCTGCCTTAACAAGATGCCTACGTACCTTGCTGATTGCCAAGGATCAAGTCAAAAAATGTAGTTCTGATTTGTGGGGTGACCCCTTATATAGATGTTGGGAGTCATTGAATTGGACTTGGGTTAGGAGACTTGGTGGGCAAGTCTCATAATTAGAATAGACTTTGGAGTCCTAAGTGGTAGGAAACTGATTCCTTATCCTTCTAGGTCCCTTGGAGGCTAATCTGCAAGGATTTATGTCCTTATTGGGACTCTTCTTAATAGCTGATTTTTCCCTTATTAATTAATTATGAAATTAATTAATATTCAGGGTTTTGGGCCTTCTTTGTTCCATCAGGTCTGATCTGTTCCATCAGGCCTGATCAATGTGTTAACCTTTTTGGTCTGAATGTCATACATCTTCTTATTGGGTCTTATAACCCAAATCATGTGTAATTAATGTAATATCTAATTACGTAATCAGGATTTATTTATTCCCTATCATTTTCCCCCCAACTTTTGGGAAACCGTATAAGATTTCGCAAAAGTTAAGTTCACTTGTTCCCTTTCAGGGTATCGTTTTGTGTAAAGTGTGGAGCGACCTACACATTTACAATAATTTGCCTTGTACATGACTTCAGGGTTATTTAAAAACTTTCCTATTATTTTCTTACCTTTTTCCTCTTTTTAGGAATTTTTTGGTATTTTTTAGGAATTTTCCCTTTATTTCAGAAATTTTCCAAATTTTCTGCAATTTTTCAAAAAACATTTTCTAAATTTCAGCCCTTTTTCGACCAGGATCCTAGTCGAAAATTCGACCTGGATCCTAGTCAAATTTTGGGCCAACCTTTTAATCCTGGTCGAAGGATTTTGACTAGGTTCCACGACCTGGATTTCGACCAAGATCCTAGTCGAACCTTCAACCTAGATTTTGGTCGAAATTTATGTCCTTGTTTGAATCCTGGTCGAAGGATTTCGACTAGGTTCCACGATCTGGATTTCGACTAGGTTCCACGATCTGGATTTCGACCAGGATCCTAGTCGAACCTTCGATGTGATGACTGAGAATATTTCGACGTAATTAAGTCAATAAAGTATGTGTTATGTGATGTGATTATAATTATGTGACTAAGTGCTGATTAATTGTCTTTTCTCTATATTAGAATATAGGAGCATAGATAAAAACGTTCCAATTTAAAGAGTCAGCTTAGAAGTTAAGCTGTGGTGTCGGGCCGTCAGGTAGAACGGAACCCGTCCGAATAAGGAGTTAAAGAATATAAAATGTGAATTATGTGTGACTGAATGAAATGAATGTTTAAATAAAGTATTTCGTCCTAAGTGACGTGTTGATTGATAATGATAATGAGAAGCGTAATCGAAACACTGAGCGTCGGGCCGTCAGGTTGAACGTGACCCGGTACGCGTAGAAAATGATAAAGATTAAAGAAGGATAAATTCTATGATCAGACCGGAGTCGTTATGTGATTGTATATGTGTGATTGCTTGACTGTGTGCATGACTATGTGTTCTGTGACATTTTTAGGGTTATGTGATTTAAATAAAGGTTTAATTAACCTCCGCGCATTTTTATAAAATCATCCGAGTAAGATAAAAACATGGGATTTGTTCTGATATCTTCTTAGTAGTCCCAGAGACTTTTTAAAAATGATGAGTGGATTTATTTGATGGTCTTTGCATTTTTAAATTTATTTTATGTGGAAAATGTTATTATTAAAGCAAGCTTGCGAAATTCATATAAAATTAACCGTCTGCTCAAAAATCTATTATGAGTAATGGTTAAAAAGCTAATTTCGAGGCCTATGTATTAAAATTGTCATTTTCAATAATTCTCGACTTCCCGAGAGAGATATATTTTATATTTTAAATTTTGTTGCATTTGAGTAAAAAGAAAAGGGACAATGAGCATGAAATGGAATTAGTAGATTACAAGTTTGCCCTTGTTTTTAGTGGTATATAAACCCACTTCCCTTCCCCCCCTTTTTTTTCCTCCCGTGTACCACATTTCCCTTTCTCTCTTTTTCTTTATTTCCTTCACTCTCTCTCTCTCGAACACTCTCAGTCTCTCTCTCGGCTCTCTCCATCTCTCATCTTTCTCACTTGCGTGCAACCCTCAAAACTTACTCAAACTCAAAGATATTGCTACCTTTAGTCTTTATTTTCGGTATACTTCTCGATTCCTATTTGCATGTAAGTATTTGCAAGTGTTTTGATGATTAATCACTATGGTGGTGTTCAAGGAAAATGATTTCTTGAAACATAACTATAAGAATGATTTTAAGAGATTTTTAGGGTCATAAATTCGAGAGGAGACCCGTTATGGGCTCTCTCAAGTTCAACCACCACCGGCTATGATCCAAAGGAGAGATGGTGGAGTTTCTATGATATGATAATTTGATTTTTAAGCTTTGCATGTTATGGTTTCTTGAAAGCTTGATAAAGGGTTTTGTTTCTTTTGTTGAAACTCGAATATGTGATTGATAAGATGATTCCATTGATTGTTTTAGGAAGTAAATGGATGTGTGCAGGTGATCGTTGCTTAGAAAAATCAAAAATTAAGGTTTGCATGTGAGTTTTTAATTCGTCTTTATGCTAATTAAAAGAGGAATTTGATTTTGTAAGTTGATCTTAGTGAACACTAAGTTTATTTAGCATAAAAAGTGATTGCATGTTAGTTTTTAAAGAAGATCAAGTTGTGCATGTCATTGTTTAGTCCTTGAGTTGTGAATTTCATTCTTGCCGAATGGAAAATGAGTTTAAAAAGGAATTTATTTGATGATTAAGTGGATGCATGTTGATTGAATGGATTGATTAAGTTGAAGCCACTAGGTAATGCATGGTTTGGTGTTTAAATGAATGAAATGATCTAGTAAAGGATTAAAACAAGTGGTATAACCTTGCATGTCAAAATTGATTCTTACATGTTTGATTTATGGAAAACCCGAATGGGTCTTAGGAGTAAAAAAAAGAGGAATTAAGTTGGTTTTGTCAATTATCTTAATGGCTAGTGAGAACTTGATTGCATGATGAAGATTGGATGGTTTTTATGTTCGAATTTTGATGATTAAAAGAAAGTGTTGATTTCGATTTTTAATGTGTTTATGATTCGGATTTTTGATAAAAAAGGATGAGGTTAAGTGAGTAAATGACTCTTGTGATTTGCATTAGTTGTGCATGATTATATGAGATTGAAATTGAATATATGTGGTCGTGTTTTGTATGTATGATTCGAATTAAGAAGAGAATTAAATCGTTTGTTATTAAGAGCTATAAGGGATAGCTATGGTCGTAAAAGAGTTATATTAGTGTGATTTGAGAAATAGCTAAGGTTAAGCAAGTACGCTTTGATTGTTAAGTGTATAAGGATATAAAAGTTGCGAGAAAAGGGTTATGCTATATGCTTTGTGCTTCTGTGTATAAGCTATAATCGTATACTTGAGTCAAAGATATAATCGAGTTATCGTATCGAGTGATCGTTCCGGGAATGAGAGTTGAGAATCTGATTAAGGTTTTGGTTATGATTGTAGATTCGGAGCATGAGGGCATTCAGGCTAGGAAAGGAAAGGATTTACAAGGTGGCAGTAGTTCAACCTTTAGGAAAGCAAATTCAGGCAAGTAACTCTGATTACTTGTGTAAATGGTTAGAAAGAGAATGTTGTTCATATCATGTGGAGTATTGAACTGTTTAATTATGAAACCCTGATATTGATACCCTGCCTTTGTTCTTGATAAACTGTTATTGATAAGCTTAATGATTCAACCCTTTGATAATCTGTCCTTTCTGTTCAAGTTATCTATTATGCCATGGATTATATTGAATCCTCTAATTATCCTTGTTAACCCTGTTTAATGATACCCTGTTTTCCTGATCACCCTATTGATCCCTAAACAGATGTTGATCCTTGTTATCCTTGATACAGAATCCTATTGAATTGTTCCTTGTTTATCTTTGAATTACTCCCTGAACTTTGTTTCCTTAAAATCTGAATTAAGAATGAGTTTCGACTTGAAAGAGTCCGAATGATTTAAAATTCTTGGTAATGATAAAATGAGTTTTAGAAAACCTATTCATTTTTCCAACTCAAGGTTTTCCAAATGAATTCCTGATGGATTGGATTGGGATGTAAGAGGCTAGTGGGACTAGTCCAGTCATGGTAAGAGGCTAGCGGGGCTAGTCCAACTTAAGGCTGAAATTATGCCGATTGGTACCTTAAAGACCGGAATGGAGGTCGGTATGGGTTGATCACCCGTATTATAATGAAATGGAAATAGGAAATGATCCAACCAAGGGTTCTAAATGATTATTTAAAAAGGGAACTGAAACTATCTGTTCAGTAAAACTTATTCATGAAAATGAAAATGGTTTATATTGTTTTGAAAAGAGTTGATTATGTCAATGTGAAGCTTAAAGCTCGAGAACCCTGATTCTTGAATTTGTTGATCATATGATTGATTCCATATATTGAAATACTATTGCTTTCCTCTTTTGAAAGATCTATTCTGATCCTTTAATGATTTGTGATGAATGTCGGCTTTCGTCCTGCATTGAGCCTTGTTCCTTGAAAGCCCCACATTATCCTTCAAAACCTTTCCTTAACCCAAAAGCTGGAAATCTGCCACCTAGATCAAATAAAGTAGAATGCCCTGAGATTGGTAAAGCATATTGTGAATTGATATTGTAGAACTGCTATATAGTTACTTGCTGAGTTTTATACTTATTTGTTTTGTTTTAATCTAACCATGGCAGTTAAGCAAGAAGATGGTCAGGCTTAGGCGCACTACTCGTAAGAGCGTACCTGGTGGTCCCTACCGTGTTGAGGGCTTCCGGTTTCCAGAGCAGGTAGTGGTAATTATGAGTGAGCTCGCGCCTAGAAGGAAATGTTTAAAAATACAATGGGTTATCTGTCGGTTCCCAGCCGGAATCGATATTGTTTATTTAATAATATTTTGGGTTTGTAAGTTATATTTTATGATTGGTAGTTGTAATCTTGTCTCATACTTTATCCTGTTGATCCTATTAGTAGTTAATCGGGGTTTATGCATATTTAATTACTAGATTAGAGGTGTGTGAGTCCTCATTTCCTAACCCCGAGATTGAGGGCGTCACATTTGACCTGGATTGTGGTTGAGATATCCGTCCTTATTTGAATCCTGTTCGCAAGGTTTCGACTAGGAATCACGACCAGGGTTTCGACCTGGTTCCTAGTCGAACCCACGACCTGGATCTTGGTCAAAGTTTTGGTCCCTTTTTGACTCCTGTTCGTAAGATTTCGACTAGGAATCACGACTAGGGTTTCGACCTGGATCCTAGTCGAACCAATGACCTGGATCTTGGTCCTCCTCAAAAATTTCGTGCTTGATTTATGACCAGGATTTTGACCTCAATCCTGCCTTATTGATAAGTGCTTTTCTGGCTTCTGTTCAAAAGAATTCGAACTGGATCCACGACTTCAACTTCGACCTCCATCCTGGTCTTTTTAACCCGTATTTTTCGGGCGCCTGTTCGAAAGAATTCGAATAAGATTTACGACCTCAAATTCGACCTCAATCCTGTTCTTTATTGGGCTTTTCCTAATTTAACTTGGATTGGGACTTGTTTGGGCCTTTACTTTTCCAAATCTTTTTTGGATTTGGGCCTCGTTTTGGGCCTTCACTTTTCCAAATCCTTTTGGGATTTGGGCCTTCACTTTTCCAAATCCTTTTTTGGATTTGTGCCTTGTTTGGGCCATAAGATTTATTGAAGATATTTTGGAAGGTTCCAGAACTTAATAACTCTAAAGATATTCTGGAACATTCCAGAATTTGGGCTTTTTCTTTGGGCCTTTAGCTTAATGGGCTTTTCAGCCTTTTTATCTTCCCTTTTCCGCCTATATAAAGGAGTAACTAGGGTCACTCATTTCTCACTTTCTCATTTCTGAATTCCCTTCCTCTTTTCTTCTCCTAAAGATCTTAGAGAAATAGTTGTAGGTCGGAGTTTTTGAGCCCCAAAACCTTCACTTAGCACGCCAGCCCCTTTTTGTAGCATTACTTCTGGTAAAATACCTTTCTCTCTTCTTTTCTTTTGCTCATTTTTGGCATAGCTTGTGTTTTAAAATTGTCTTCTCTTGTGCCGCTTTTTTCAGATGGCTGATAAGAGAATGACTCGTTTGGCTAAAATGAACGTGGCCAAAAAGTCCAGTGAGTTCCCCATTCGATCAAGGTATACTTCCTTGATTGATATGATCAAAACCCGAGGGGATGAGTACCCGTCCGATGCGCATCTGGATGCGCACGACCATATTAGTGTTTTATGGGATCCAAAGGAACTGGACAAGTTGAGTACTTGTTTCAAAATCAAGGAACCCTTCAAGCTGGTTCTTGCGAGTCCGGCCGACAGGGCCGGTCAATGGAGAAAAGACGCTCTATGCGTCTACAGGGACACTCTAAGGGCCGGTATCAGACTCCCCTTTCACCCATTCATCCCTGTTATGCTAGCCGATGTGGGCATCAGCCCTTGCCAACTCCCTCCAAACTCTTAGAGGTTGATTCTTTGCTATTTGTCACAATGCGCCAAGCACAACATCCCTACCTCGGTTGCTGTGTTCAGAAAGATCTTTCAGTTAAATAACAGCCCTGACAAGAATTCAGGGTGGGTTTCTTTGAACCAAAGTCCCACTGTTCCCCACATAGTGAATGGGAAGTCCATCCCTGACAATAACTTGGGGTGGAAGAAGGATTTTCTGTATGTCCCTTGGGAGGGCGGCGATTGGGGCACCCTCTTTCGTTCGTCTTTTGGGCTAGCTGTGGATGGGAGCCCGAATGATATAGTTTTATCTGAGGAGGAGACCAGAGCCTTCAACCTCCTTACTCAAGATAATGGGACTTCCCACTCTTGGGATCTTATCAGGGAGACCATTCTTGTAGAACGTGGCCTTTCTTTCGTTCCTAAAAAAGTATGTTTCCTTCCTTCTCTAGTTGTCTTTATTTCTCCCACTTTTTACTTTGCAAATTTCTCAATTCACTTATCCTATTCGTTGTAGTGGCAGAGAAGATCGAAGAGGCTACAAAGCCTAAAGACCTGGTGGAAATGACCAGGATGAAACGTGCCGGAAAGGTTTTCAAAGATCCGCGCCTCGGGGATCGCTTCCCGGAGTTCCTTCTCCAGGCGAAGGAAGCAGGCGAGGAAGGCCCCTGCCAACCTTTACGTACAAAAAAAAACCAGGGGCTTTCTTCCAACCCGCTTGGGGAATCCGGGGAAAGGATTCGATTGTTGGCAACACAGCGCTTTCCAAGGAATGGTCTATGCATTCCATTTCTCCTGTGGATTATCATGATCTTGTCCTTCAACAGGACTTGCAGGCTAACGAGCTTTTCGGAGCTCAGGCATTGGCTACGGTACGTCTTTTTCTTTTAATATTTATAGCTTCCTGCAGTAATTTTTCTTGTTTCTTACTTTCCCTTTGTCTCTTGCAGGCGAACGTCCACTTTCAAGGGGCAATTCACCAAGCCAAGGCTTGGAAAGTTGGTCTGAAAGACATAAACAAGAAGCTGAAGGAGGCTAACCAGCGTATAGAGGCTCTTGAAGCCCAACTTGCCTCCTCAACTTCTGATCTTGAAACAGCCAGGGCTGAGATTGTCATTATCAATGCTCAAAAAGACAAAGCCTTTGACAACTGGATGGATACTTAAGAATTCAAGGATTTAATGGTATAGCACGATGCCCTCCTCCATCCAGTCAGTTATAAGGAAGGCTGGGACGCTGCTGTAGAGGCTATCTAGGACGAGTTTCCTGAGGTCCTCGAATAATCTTCCTTCCCTTGCCCTGTGCGAGTCCCAGCACTTGGGTGCATTGCAGATAAACTCGCCAATCTGATTAAGGATGGCCCTTCAATGTCCCCGATTAGAGCGCCATCAGGAAGCCAGGGCCAAGGCCAAAAAAGGAAGGAACTTGAATCCAGCTCTGAAGAGGAGGAATCTTCTTCTGAGGAGGAGACCGAGCCTATTATTAAGAAGGTCAGGGTAGAAGAGCCTCCAAAACCAGCGTCCCCTGTGGCATCTAAAGCGTCCAAGGATAGTTCTGAAGAAACCTCCGCGGAGACTTCTGAAGAGACTTTCGAGGGACCGACTGAATAGACGTCCGATGATACTTCGGATAGTGGTTCTGAAGAATCTGAGCCTTCTAAGGCCTAAGTTCTTTGCATTATTATGTATTTTTCTTTTTTAGACAATATCGAAATTTGTAATTGACTTTTACTATTTTCAATTGTATTGTCCAAGTATCATCATGTTTTTTCTGAGTTTTCAAACTCAAGTTTATAACTTGGTTTTATCCTTCACAATGCATCAATCTAATAGGCTAGATTAAGCCGAACACTTTTTATTATAACTTGGTATTCTTGATACCTTAAATGAGATGGGTCAGCCCTGATAAAATCGAAACATATCTTCTATAAAAATCTTAAGCAAGCAAAACTTCAATGTACTTTTGAACCTACTTGTCACTCTGACAAGTGAGAATCGTGCTTTAACTGTTTTACACATAGTAAACCTTCAGGTTTTGTGCATGCCAAGTTCTCGGGACTTCAAAACCATCCATAGTTTCAAGCTTGTAGGTTCCTCTACCTTGAACACTCTTGACCTTGTATGGCCCTTCCCAATTTGGGGCAAGCTTCCATTTCTTCCCTACACTAGAAGCTTCCACCTTCCTTAAGACTAAGTCACCCTATTTGAAGAACCTTTCTTTAACCCCCAGGTTGTAGTAGAATGAAGCCTTTTTCTGATATTCCACTATCTTTGCTTGTGCCTCATCTCGCACTTCATCAATTAGATCCAGGGCTAACCTTTGCCCTTCCTCATTTTCCTCAGCATTGAAAGCTTGAATCCTGGGGGAGGAATGTGATATCTCTACAGGAACAACTGCTTCTGCCCCATATGCTAACATGAAGGGAGTTGCTCTAGTCGTGACTCTACAGGTAGTCCTATAGGCCTATAGTATTGGGAGTATTTCATCCACCCAGTTATTCCTCGACTTCTCGATCCTCTTCTTTAGTCCATCCAGGATTATCCGATTCGCTACTTTTGCTTGCCCATTGGCTTGCGGGTGAGCCACAGAGGTGAATCGTAATTCAATTTCATTCTCCTCACAATACTTTTTGAATTCCTCATTGTTGAATTGTGTTCCATTGTCAGTGACTAGGATGCGGCGAATTCCATATCGGCACATGATATTTTCCCACAGGAATTTTGCAACCTGCTTAGTTGTGATTTTGGCCAAAGGCTTGGCTTCAATCCACTTAGTAAAATAATCAATGGCTACAATCAGGAACTTCCTTTATGTCGTGGCCATGGGGAAAGGTCCAAGTATATCCATTCCCCACATAGAAAAGGGGATAGGTGAGTTGACGGAGGTCAGCATCTCGGGGGGTTGTCAAACGACAGGTGCATGCTTCTGGAAGCGGTCACATTTCTTCACATATTTTTTGGCATCGGCCATTATTTCCGGCTAATAGAAGCTAAACGGGTTATCTTATGAGCTAGCGCTCTGCCCCCCAAGTGTTGCCCACATATTCCTTCATGTACTTCTTTAAGAGCCAAGCGTGCCTCATCGGGCCTGAGAGACCTTAAGTAGGGAACCACAAAAGATCTTTTATACAAAATCCCATCTATCAAAGAGTACCTTAGTGCTCGAATAGCCAACTTCCGTGCTTCAGTAGCATCGTTTGGCAACCATCCGGTGTGAATATGAGTCTTAATGGGATCTATCCATGACGTCCCCAGACCTATAGGAGCTACAAGCTTAACATCAATGCTCCGTGTCTTCAGAATGTGGAAGTATACACTTCCTGAGCTTTCCTCTATCTCAGATGAAGCAAAATTTTTATAATGCATCTGCCTTAGCATTTTCCTCCCTCGAAATGTGCTCAACATGGCATTCATCGAATTGGGTCATCACAGCCCTTACTAGGCGGGCATACTTAGCCATCGTATCATCCCTTGCCTCAAACTCTCCTTTTACCTGGGATATAACCAGGGTCGAGTCTCCACAGACTTTTAAGTTCTTGACTCTAAGTGCCCTGCTAAGCCAAGTCCAGCTATCAGAGCTTCATATTCTGCCTCATTGTTTGTGGTCGGGAAGTCTAACTTCATGGCATATTCAATCAAGAACCCATCAGGGCTTTGTAAAACCAAACCCGCTCCACTTGAATTTGTTTTTGATGCTCTATCAAAATAGAGCACCCAATATTTTTTCTCCTTATCATCCTGTTCTTTGTCCCCCTTATCAACTTCCTTGTCTTGAGGTAAGGTATCTCCCTTCCCCTCTACTTCTTGGTTGGGTATGGTACATTCCACCACGAAGTCAGTTAACGCCTGGGCTTTTATTTCTGTTCGTGGTTTATACTTGATATCGAATTCTCCCAGCTCTATTGCCCACTTGATCAACCTCCCACTAGCCTTGGGACTATGAATAATATTTCTCAAGGGCTGATTTGTTAGCACTTCAATCTTATGAGCCTGAAAGTAAGGACGCAACTTTCTCGAAGCCATTACCAAGGCTAAAGCAAACTTCTCAATAGTTGAATAATTCAACTCAGCTCCATGCAGAATTTTGCTGACATAGTATACGGGTTTCTGGATTTTCAGTTCCTCCTTAACTAATACAGCGCTCAAGGCATTCTCTGAAACGGTCAAGTATAAATATAAAACTTCATTCAAAGTTGGCTTGGCCAACAACGGGGCCTGAGCCATATATTTCTTTAATTCCTCAAATGCCTTCTGGCTTTCCTCACTCCATTCAAAATCTTTCACCTTCTTTAAGGACTTGAAGAACGATAAGCAGTTGTCCCCTGACTTGGAGATGAATCATCTCAGCGCAGCAACCCTTCCTGTGAGCTTCTGTACATCTTTGATAGTTTTTGGTGGTTCCATGTCCAGGATTGCCTTTATTTTATCGGGATTGGCCTCGATTCCTCTCTTGGAGACCATTAATCCTAAAAACTTTCCAGACCCTACTCCGAAAGCACACTTCGTAGGATTTAACATCATCTTATGATATCTCAAGACCTCAAAAGCTTCCCTTAAATGAGTTATATGGTCAGTCTTGACTAGACTCTTGACTAACATGTCATCAACATAGACTTCCATGGTCTTGCCAATAAGATCCTTAAAAATTTTACTTACCAATCTTTGATAGGTGGCTCCTGCATTCTTGAGACCAAATGCCATAATAAGATAACAATAAACACCAAAGTCAGTGATGAATGATACCTTTGGAATGTCGTCATTGTGCATCTTGATCTGATTGTATCCACTAAACCCATCCATAAAGCTCAACATCTCATGCCCAGTAGTGGCATCTATCAAAGTATCGATCCTTGGCAACGGAAAATAGTCCTTAGAACAGGCATCATTCAGATCAGTGAAGTCCACACACATCCTCCATTTTCCATTGGCCTTCTTCACCATTACAGGGTTTGTTAACCATTCCGAAAATTGAATCTCCTCAATGAAACCAGCTCTAAGAGCTTCTCTACTTCCTGTATTATAGCTTCTTGCCTCTCTAGAGCAAAACTTCTTTTCTTTTGCTTCACTGTCTTCCGATTTGGGTCCACATTCAGCTTGTGAGTAATCAGTTCCGGGTCTATGCCTGGCATATCAGCTGCTGACCATGCAAACGCGTCACTATTTTCTTGAAAAAATTTCACCAACTTCCCTCTAAGGGGCTCCTTGAGTGTGGCTCCAATAAAAGTCACCTTCTCAGGTACCTCGGGGCCTAAAGGAATCGAAACCATGTCTTCTACTGGCTTTCCTCTTTTCTCATCATTCTCTCGGATATCCAGATCTTCAATGGGAAGAACCTGCCCCCAACTCCATCTGCCCTCAAAGAGGCCACATAACAACTTCTAGCCATTTTTTGATCTCCTCTCTCTTCTCCGATCCCATCCCGGGTGGGAAACTTCATAACTGAATGGTAGGAAGAAGGGACTTCCTTGAAGGCGTGTATTCCTGTTCTTCCCATGATAGCGTTGTAAGTCGAACTTGTGACGCCCTCCAAACCCGGGTCAGAAGTTTGGGGTCCACAACACATACACAATATATAAACCTGTATAAGAAATAATATTTTCAATGATCCTGCTTTACATAACCACGGATCACAATAGATTAAAGTATGAAAACAAGCCACAACCTTAACTTTTATTACAACGTACCAAAACCCAACTAATTTAACTTACAACTGATAATAAAATTTATTTTTACAATCGTACTATTTCCGTAACACCCCCAAATCCGGGGTCGGGGATCCGGGTTGTCACGAGTTCCATTTCCATTAATAACACCCAATCTTAATAAACAACCAACCACTGCGTACTGTGACCCCACAATAAACACACACACCACAAGTTATAGTCTCAGAGATGAACATCCAAAAATAACACAAGTCATTTTATTCCACAATTATAAGCCATTACACCTCAAAAGGGTTTCTGAATAAATTTACATTTCTTTGCCATTATTACAATTCCTAATATACATAAGTCTGGTACATCAAAAGTTGAAAGCCTAGCCTATTGGTAGTTCCTACCTCAGCTACAACGACATCAACGCCTATAGGAAACTGCAGAACGTTTCCTATCCGCTCGCGAATTGGGAGCTTGGTCCTGTTCATCTTGTTTATCTGATGTTGTGTGATGAAAGAAGAAAGCAAGGGTGAGCAACAAGCCCACCAAAATAATATGTATAATAATTAACAATATATGAGCATTCTCGTAGTACTCATGAAAGTCTTGGTCAAGAAGAAATGAACCAAGTTGATATCTTAACGCGACCAAGTCGCAAAATATTCAGTATATATATATACATATATACTTTTCACAATCTTTGAAATCCTCTGGCATGTATAATATACATAGAGGTCCAGTTTATAACTATATAAAAATATCATTGCAAGGTGACCTCATATATCTAACCTTGTCTCAACGTTTTTCTGAAAATCTTTGTCATGCATAAGATAATCATTAAATAGATATAAGTTGAAAAGATGAAGTTACAAGATACTCCAATATACTTATATCTTTTCTGAATACTACTTGAACTACCACCATTCAAGTTATAATTAGCTCATCCCATAGATGAAGTTACACGACAAAACTTGTATAGAATCAATCTTTGGAATATCATCAAAATGAAATGAAGTTACGAGATACTTCATTTGATGAAAACATCATTTTGAAAACTCGACCCTGCCAACACTCAACAATCGCCCAACCGTAGCCTTTCTATCGAAGTGCTCTGGGTAGTGTTGCAGAAATATCCAATTGAATGATGAACTCATTACGGGAGTTTGTCGCGCCAGGAAGACCACTTACGATGATCAGTCGTAGTAGTGCAACCCCACCATTTTCTACATGTAGAGGAGAACCTGTCAGATTTACTTGTCAACCGAACACTGGACTTCTAAGGAATGGACCGTCTTAGCAGAACTTCCGGGCCATTTGGGCCAATATAATAAGGGTGGGCCGGCGCCACTCGACCAGTTACGCCACTCCTAGTTCAGATGAAATCCATGACCCTGAAACGTAAAGCTCGTTCTCCCTTTCCCCAAGTAGAAACTTGTTGATACGGCTCCACTAAGAAATCGTATCTAGTTGGAAAGGAAAACTCACCGATATTTCCCAGGCGATGCCTGTTAATGGATTAACTTGTTCCCAGAATTTTACTTCCCGAGAGTTGGGTAAGTAATCAAAAACTCTTTTGTCAACACAGCAACCTTGTTGCGAATATAAAACACACCACAGAGCCGGATCCCTCAGGTTTTGAACGAGTATTTAAATCCCCTTCGAAAGGAAGATCTTAAATATAAAAATGGGTTTTGGGATCCGCCCTAAATTTTAAAAATCATTTTGAAGACTCGAAAACATTTTTAAGAATGTTTGGAGTAATGCTGATTTAATGAAATAAATCAGTCCCGATATATTAAAAAATATCCTAATATTATTAATTAAATAATATTCCCATAAGGATGATCTTTTTAAATATAATTGAAGTAGAAGTTTTAAAACTTATACTTGAAATGAATATTAAATAACCAAAGATATACTTATACGAAAGTACTATCTTTATTTGTATAATTAAAAGTAAGTTTGATTATCGACACATTATTCTTTAATAAAATAAAGAATATTAATTAGTAAATAATCGGAGTCATAAGTCCTCGAATGAATATTCAAATAATATTCACTAAATAGAATAAACGGAGTCATAAGTCCTCGAATGAATATTCAAATAATATTCATTAATAAAAATAAAGTTATCGAATAAACCTTATTCGATTAATAGTTTTGAAAACTATATCTATATATATATATATATAAATATATATATATATAATATACTCGGGAACATCGACTCCCTGTTTTAGAAAATGTTCACCTTTGGGTCCCCTATAATAAGGGTATACGCAACTACTGCTTATCTCTAGCATAGGTATTATGCAACTATAAGCATTGAAATCAACAGATAGATAACCAGATTACGAAACAGACATGCATATATATACCATATCAGCATGCTTCAATATATCACAAAATTTGCTAATTAACCAACATGCATCTATCACACGATAATGCATAATATACATATATACATCACAACAACAGTATAACGGGTAGAAAACTTGCCTGAGTGTTCCCGGATAGACTTAAGCTTAGAGTGGGTCCGATAACCTATGAACAACAACATAAGTCATAATTAATCCCCGGTCACTTAAGAAACTGGACTTTAACCAATTAGACCCCTAACGTTCGCTTTCGCGCTTAATAATTCACTTAAGTCGCTCGAGTACCCTCAGCTCCACCATTTTTAATAAATTAACCATTAAGGGTTTTAAGGCAATTCTTTCGCGAGTGCCTTACCAACTGCCTAATACACTTTACATAAATGATTCATACTCCAATTAGTCCTTTAAGGTCTTTAAACTATGTTCCAATAGTAAGGCGAGTGGTAATGGTTCGTTCGCGAAACGCCGTTACTTAAAACGGTCGTTTCTCCTAAACCGTACATCGGATTCAGACGAACCACATATCAAAATGAAGGTCGTAACATGAACTATCTAATCATGGCAATGGTCAACACCTAACAGTGAGTTCACGGGTCCTGATGTTAAGAACAAAAACAGTCTAAGGTAAATCGGGCATTACGACGGCTATGTTTACGCGATTACCAAATTTTATAACACTCCAATCAATATCAAACCACGACCAATCATCACCATTCCACCATCATTCAACCACAATACAATATCATTCAACCATAACTCAATATCTCAACTTATTCATCTAAACCAAGTCAAAAATGTGACCAAGAACTTTAAATCCAACAAGTATCACTCCTAACTCCAAAATCAACAAAACCACTTACTAAACAAAGCTCTAAACATGATTACACACCCATTACACTAACCCATCATCTAAACATTAGGAAATCCAAACAACAAAACTTAAGACTAAGATCATGAAGAGTTATACCTTCCTTGAAGCTTTTAATCCATGAAAGATCCTTGGAATGCCCATGAAAGCCTTAATCTATCCTCCTACAAGCTTGATCTTTCAAAGAAATCAAGAACACAAAAATTAATTTTAAGAAAGTACTATTCACCATCTTCTTGAATGATTTATAGGAAATGATAGGAAAGGATTTTGAAGCTAAGATTCCTAGGAAGTATGTAACTTAACTAGGAGAAGCTAGGATAATTACCTTGTAAATTAGCAAGTGGAGGAGCTTGGACTTCCCATTTCTTAAGAAAGAGGCCGAGAGCTTCAAGAAGAAAAAAAAGAAGTCAAGTTGTGTTTTTGTGATTTTGTTTTGCTTGCCTTGGTTGGTTGATTTTTGTTTAGATTAATTACTTTTAACCATGGTGAATTTTGTGTGGTTTAGAATCAACCAACACTTCCTTCCCTTTTTGTCATGCTCATGTCATCCCCTTATGTCATCATCCCACACTTGTCCTCTTCTTGTTGGTTTGATGACATCATCCTCACTAACCTCTTTGATTAGCTTCTAAATACTTGGCTAATGATCGCTGATCTGTTATACGGTTCGCTTAACTTTCATTTTCGTTTATCATTTGAGGGATCATACCCGGGATCTTATTACTTGGGTTTCCTTAACCTTTCTCAATACATTATATTACTTTTATGATCCTCTCTTATAATCCTTGAATTTAAATCCTTTTTATCCTGTTACCTTATACTCAATTCTTTCAGTATCTGGTGGATTTTCGGGAAAAATCAAAGTGTTCGAATTTGGATTCTGACGATCTTTACATACACTTATATACCACATAGAGTACTAATAATATCTCAGAAGATCAATAAAAGAACCCCTACATAGTGTGGTATGAAAAGTTTTCTTATTCAGCATAATCAGCAAAAGCACTATTCATAAGGGTTTCAAAAATTCCAAAAATTGGGGTTATTACAATTTCTCTACCGTATGAAGCTCCTTGCTAGCTCGATCCGACTCAAACTGGAACTTTAGCCCGAACTTTGGACTGAAGAACTTTACTATCATCCATAACCGTTTCAACTATAAAATATATAAAAAGAATCGCAAGGGTGAGCTAACTAGCTCAGCAAGTCACAATTACAATAGTTGAAGCTAATCAATGATCAAACGAGATGATTCAGAAGAATCAAGTTTATTGCTAAATAATCATTAGAATTGGATATTCATTTTAAGTTTTAAAACCCAAGGTTAGGCTACTGATCAGTCACGCACTAACCCCGAGCAAGCACATAACACTGCTCTAATTACTGGATCCAAGGCACACATTGGCCTAACTTGACCATTGGTATGGTCTGACCACGAATCTAGTCCACATATATAAAACTATCCAATCCCAAAGCAGTTCAATATGATAAACAATATAATTCGATAAAACAAGATCATAATCAATGATGGTTAAACATTTGATTAAAAACTTAAGGAAACTCATGGATATCTCAAGGGTATATCAAGGTATGTATAAGAAACGGTTTTCAGTCTGTAAAATGATCAGGTAGTGGACGAATACTGATTTTTCAAGGTATAGTTGTTTGATGTTATAAAGAATGGTTGGAGTATAAAATTTTCTGTGTTTTCAAACAATTTTTGCTCCAGTGTTTGGTGTTTGGTAGTTATACATTTGGGGAGTGGTATCATATTTGTGTTATTTGGTATCTGAGGATCAACAAAGGATGGTTTACAAAGAACAAGGCTTACGGCTCAAGATCAAGAAAAATCAGAGTTCAAGGGTAAATAGTTTAAAGCACTTGCAATATAAACAAGAGTTATTTTAAATAAGAGCGACATGTTATGAAACAGTTTGAAAATAATTGCGATATATCTTGAAGAAAAGTTCGGAAGTACTTGCCTTACAGGGCTTTATAACTATTACTGATCAACTCTGAGCCGACTCTGTCGCTCAGGCTTTAACATCCAACCACTAGATCCCATTGGATTCGACTTCGACACTCAGGTCTTTCTGTTGAAACTCTACTGAGCTCGTCGACTGACCACTAGGTTATCTTTAGTCCATCGTCCACTTTCAGGTTCCCGACTATAATCTACAGGGTCGAAATACCCTACGTTAGATGTCTAGGTATGCTTGACATATCCTCGATACTAATTCTTACCCAACGATATTCAAACCCGACTCGTAA
The DNA here is from genome assembly GCF_009905375.1 of Apium graveolens. Lineage (NCBI taxonomy): Eukaryota > Viridiplantae > Streptophyta > Magnoliopsida > Apiales > Apiaceae > Apium > Apium graveolens. The sequence goes on from NC_133657.1 coordinate 65,616,664, forward strand.
TTATGAATATTATAATAACACACGCAACAAATAGGGTTCACAATCTTGAGGATCGGTTCGGTGTTCGTTTTCGGAAAACATATATATATACTGTTTATTATACGAAATCAGGGTTATCGATTTGGTAAATTTTTTTATTACATCGCACAACCAAGTTTCGTATATAAAACATACACATGTACATATAGTCACTCGACGTCCCGATAATCCTCGGATACGTTCCCGTATTTACATAATTCAGTTTCCCGAAAATTGGGCAGCGTCTCCTTTGTTTATCAGACTACCCGCCGAAACATCAATCGACGTCAAATTTCAAACACAACAATCCGATTAAAACACAACAACCCTCACAAATCCCAATCACCAATAAAATTTTTAGTTAATCATTATTATTCGTAGGACTCAGAAATGATTCATCACCATCCACCGTCGGCTCACCGAAGCTCATCGCCGACGGCGATAAAATTCACGGGTTTCCAAATACATCGGACATCCTTCGCGAATTTCATCGATTAAATTCTATAATTCTGCACAACAATCCTTTTATTTCATGAATTGTTAATCAAATAATTTGCAAAAATCAAAAGTTCAATTAATAAATAAATGAACAATCAATTAACACAACACGACACATGCGTATCACGCGCCAACAAGCACAGACAGCACCCAGTCGGAGATAAACAAAGAACAAGCATGTGGAGCAAAGGTAATCACCGGGAAAAAGAAAGAATAGGGCGGCGACACCAACAAGACACACACCTCTACACACACGCACAACTGCGCGGACCACCCGACCGGAAGAAATCCGGCGGCGGCCGGAAAACCCATAGGCGGCAAATCAGAAAGAAACACAGGGAATCACCAGGAATACGCGGCAACACCACGGGGAAGAAACAAAAGAATCGAAGGAGAGATTGAAAAGAGACTGAGAGAGAGTGATACAGAGAGATTTTGTGGAAGAGATATGAGATGTTTGTGTCTGTTTTGCAATATTTATTTTTTTTCCATACTGACGCGTGGTACAGGAAGCTGTGAGAGTCTACCACGTGTCCACTTTTCCAACTGGGAACCCGATATTGTATCGTCTTTAATCTCTTAACGGAACAGCTTGCAAAATGAAAATTAATCCAAATGACCCAAAAATATTCTTAAAATTTTATAAATATCCCGAAACTAATAAAATAAGGTTTTCATAATTTTTAAAGCATTTTTGAAACATAACTCGTACCCGTATTTCACAATTAGTGAACCGAGTCGCACTTAAAACAAATCCAGAAAATCACGAAAATAGTCTTAAAATGTTAGAAATATCCCGAAGTAAATAAAAACCTAAATTTCGTAATTTAAAATAATTTCTAAAATGCACTTTATACCCGCTTTTAACAAATAAACGAAACAACGCGCGGGTAAAATAAATCCCGAAAATTTCCAAAATAATTTTAAAATTCTCGGAATATTCCAAACTTAAATAAATATGAGTTTCATAATTTTTGAAGAATTCTATAATTAAATATGGATTTTAAAAATAAAAGTAATTTGAACATCATTTAAAGATAAATAATTAGTAAAATATTGATTTATCAATTTTATAAAATCCTAAAAATAATTAATGTAATTATAAAATCATAAAAATAATTTTAGAGGCACTTCAAATATTTTTACAAATAAATTTGCATTAAATCCACTTTAAAAGTGAAATAATTCAATACATTTCCTTAATTAATCACGCGAACAACCCGGTACATTATAAATCACACCTAGATAATAATCAAACAACACATAGCGGTCAAAACCAATACACAGATTTTATCTAATAATTTCCATAATAATCACATATTTAAATAATTCAAAAACACACGAGTCGTTATATCCTTCCCCCCTTAAAAAGATTCTGTCCTCAGAATCTGGTCTAATTACACAAGTGAGGATATTTGTCAAGCATATCTGACTCTAGTTTCCAAGTAGACTCTTCTACTCGAAGATTTCGAACGTACTTACTATAGATATACACTCATTTCCAATGACTCACCTTTAACGATCAAGAGTTTGGGTTGATCACTCTATGCAGAACAAAGTTGGATAAGAGCCCATTGGCTCCTAATCGATCTCTTAATTCAAATCAGATACTTATCGCTTTAACCATAACAGGCCAAACATATTACATGTACACATTGTTGTGAAGGTAACATTAACTCATGAACAACTTTATCTATATTTATTGATACCTCGAATGGTTTACTGAATTTAGGGCTTAACTTCTCCCTTCTACTCAGACTTATCCAATCTCTTTCAATATGAAACTTTTACTAACACTACTGGTCTTATTTCTATATTCATACTCTCTCTCGATACACTTTCGCCTTCTTTCTTTGTCTACTCTGAGCTGCTTCAATCAATATCACTACGCTCTTGGTGTGCCGATTCAACTTAAAATTTGACAACTTTCTTTCTCCCACTTTATTTTAATAGAAATGGGGACCTACACTTGCGTTCACATGAAGCTTGGTAAAGTGGCCTTCCAAAGCTGACATCACTGATAAATGACCATTCCAGTGTTTCCTTAAAACTCAACCTCTCAACATATCTTACATTTCCTGAATCACTTCCGTACTTTGACTCTCCGTTTAAGGATGATAGGCGGTGCTCGTCTTCAACTTGGTTTCCAAACATTTAAACATTTCTTACACTTTTTCATCAGTTAAGGCTAAAAAGTAATCTCATATATTAACGTATTATCACCTTTAAGTATTTGAACTTCAGATCCCACTCTTTCCAATTCGTCTATTAACTCCTCGGTGGTCTTAATTACATCCAATCCTTTCTATCGCCATAAGGCAGCTGTTACCATACGGCTTTGCTTTGGTAGTTGTTAATGGATTAATTCAAAATCTTTTACTAATCTTAGTCAAAATTTCATTCTTGAAAACTTAAGTATTGTTGCTTTCCTTTTGATTTTTGGAAAAAATCCTTGGGCAATTCCATGTAGACTTTCTTATTCTTTGTGTAACTGAGGATGTTATCAATAAATACAGTTTGCTTATCTGAGTACTCTTTATACACCATGTTCCTTAATTCCTTATAGTCACCTGATACACTTGTTATTTCACGTAATATCACCAGAGCTTGCAATGCTCTTAACTCACTTTAATCGTAATCTCTGATATGATCTCAAGTTGGTTCTTAAGTTAATTCCCGAGATACAACATACTTCTTGAATTAGGTCTCGTAAGTAGTCAATTCTTTATAGGGTCTCACTTCTTCTTATTCGTTGTTTTATTGAACTCCCGCTAATCACTGCATACTCTTAAACTTTCATTCCTTTTTCTCCCTTGACATCACTGGTACACTTCACAATTCGCTTCTTGTAAAATCACTTCCCGGGTCTGCCTTATCTACTAGGCCTCCAATATTTCCCCTTAATCCTTTGACATGTCCACACTTCCTAATCCATCTTAAAATTTCCTTCTTATACCTGGTTATCACTATTTTTCTTTAAATTTCCGTATATCTTGGCATTTCTTCAATAAATTAAATACTTTGTATTGTGAATTCCCTGTGGGATCCCATTTCTTAATCCTTCTACTTATAGCATCCAAATGCTGGAAGAAAATCTAGGAATACCGTGATGATTCTTCTGGGTGCATAATCTTCCTCTTACTAACTGTTAACATCGTGATCCATTATCTTCCCTTGACATCTCCTTATCTTTTCTTGGCAATTCTGACTGAAAGGTCATACTACCCATCCTTGTTTCCTTGGGATTATATGTCTGACATCCAACTCCAACTTCTGAAATTCTATAGGTAATTCTTTTCGGTGCAGTTTCTATGCTCGTTCTCTCTCCTTTTTACTTATCTCTTGCCACTACATTTGCTTTTCCTCGTGAATACATACTTCAAATTTTTTATGGTCCGTATAAATCTTACACCTTTCTCCATACATATAATGTTTCCCAATATTTCAAAGCGAGTATTATTACTTCTAGTTCCAAATTATTAGTAGGGTACTTCCGCTCATAAGGTTTCGGTTGTTTGGATGCATATACAATAACTTTATTGTGCTGCATCAACACACATCCTATTCCCTTATGAGAAGTATCACTATAAACTACAAAATCTCCTTGATACTTTCAAAGTGATAAAACAGGTGACGTAACCATTCTTTCATTTAACTCCGCAAAACTTTCTTCACCATTCTCCACTTCATATAAACTTCTTGCTTTTCCTGGTTAGCTTCGTCAAAGGAATTGCAACTTTCAAGAAATCTTGCACAAATTTTCAATAATAACCGGTCCAAGGTAAAACTTCTTACTTTTGTTGGTGCTTTTGGCCTTTCTTCATTCATAGTAACTTTAATTTCTGCTAAATCTCTTTTGATCTTCTCCATATTGACTATTTATGCTAAGAACTATACTTCATACAACTTCTTTCTTCTCCAACTTCCCAGTTATCATTAAATGCTTTGCATGGTCCTCCGTTGACTTTAAGTATCACAACTACAGCTTATCCAGATATTCCCTAAAGATTTCTTGATAGTAAACTTGTTGAGCTTTCTCTAGTCGATGTATAATCTCATACTTCCATCTTTTTATTAACAATTAGTACCGGTGCACCTTATGGGATACACTGGGTCTAATCGCTTCTTCTAACATCTCTTGCATCTGCTTTATTAACTTCCTCATTTTAACTGGTGCCATTTTGTGTAAGGCCTTAGTTACTGGCTTCGTCTCAGGTGCTACATCAATCGCGAGCTTCATTTCTTTATCGGGAGGAAATGTTGATAACCCATCTGGAAACATATCTTGAAACTCCTTAATTGCTATAAAATTTTCAAATTTTGTTTACTTCTGACTTTTATTTATCACATAATCATCATAATACTCACATCTTGATTACCGAAATCATCGTTATCAATTATTTAACTTCCCTTGTCTTCTGAACCTCATCACATTCTTATTTGGCATTTTCAGAACTATCTTTTATCACGACGGTCTATCCGGGCATCACGCTTTAATAGTTGATCCATTCCTTAGAATAATGTCAAACCCTCTTATCTCAAATGACATCAATTCTTCACAACTTATTACCAGAAGTCTCAATTCCATCATTGGTATTCACTTATGTAACAATTACATGTTCTTGACTTGCTAGTCCTTTAATCATAATCTTATCAATTCAACAGTGTAATTCATCTCATCAACAAAACCTTGAGAGATAAACAATTAAGTTTCTCTCACATCTTTTAATACTTTAACGAATAAGGTATTCACCATAATCATCCATGTTATCACGTCTGTATTCTGAATAACATATTTCACAGGAAAATCGCATATTTTCATCCTCGAAGACGCATTCCTTATTGGAGTAGCTTTCTTTGATCCTTAGTTCAGTCCTGACTAGGTTAGTGATTTACAATTCTCGCCATATGCCCTTGTTTGCTTTCCATGCGTGAGAGGTAGATGGGACTTTACCCGCTTGGTCCATAATACGTTGATTTCTGATTGAAAAAAACTTTTGCAAAGAATGATGGTATAACGAAACAACCAGAAGGATTAACAATTCAACAAAAATTAGAGTTGAAAAGAATGAAGAAACAAGAATTTGGATATGAATGAGACAACCACATTGGTACTTAAGATGGCAAGTCTTTCATACCATATGGCATACAGTACATGATTAGGTGGCGTCCCACCCGACTCTTCGTCATTCTGACAAAATGCCTCATCATAACACTGTTCGTCCCAATCAGAAAGCAAAACTTGAAGGGAACAATTGAATTTGAAAGGAATGCAAAACCTCATTTTTGACATCATCATAAGGAGTTTATTTAAGAAAAGAAGTTCATACATTTTTAGGAATTAAAAGGGAATATACGCTATAATATTGAAAACAAGAACGATATCATTGGTCACCATTCACATTTCACTTATATTCATCTTTCGAGCTTGATCGATCATATTTCCATTACTCCATATAACAACTTTAGAAAGTACATTGAGATGCCTTCACAAATTAAATATTATAGTAGATTTTTACTTGTCACATCTTGCGGTTTTTTTATCGCACTTACACGCATAGTACTTTAACAATCCAATCATAATGGCGTTCCTACCAGATAACTTCAAGTTTTCTCTTTTAAATTTAGAATAACCACGAATCATTCAACATAACGATCCTTTTGTTAATAATATTCTTCTTTTTTTAGAAAAAATCTGGAAATCTTCCCAATCTTCTTCGATCACACCCAGGCCCCTTTTTAATCAATGAATTCTTTAAACTTAGATGGTCTCTGCAACTGGATGAACAATTACCTCGTACGCGGATTCTGTTATTAACCTTGTCAAATAATATTGGCACCTTAGCGTTAGGAATAATCAACTTCTTCATAATTGCGGGTTACTTTGTTTTCTGAATTAACAATACTAAGTCTGAAACAAGTATCCTTCCGGGTAATTCAGGTCTTTTAACAAACAAGAAACTCAAGTAGTAACCTGACAACCAATGTTTAAAACTTGTTTTATTCAAAAAGGCTTTTAGAAATTTTGGAAGGAAAAATCTTTTTTTTTTGAAAGCTTGTTAAAAAATTTTGAAAATCACAAATCTGGTTGTCCTTACTATATGAGTTGGTTGTTGTCCTTCCGACCTATAACAAGGTACCACATCAAAGGAACGATCACAGAAAAGTCTGTTTACTTTAATGTACCTATTCTCCTTCATCGTGTCCATTTACCTTCCTTAATCAATGAAACTTCAATTGTCGTTGCATATTATATTATTCATAGCTTCACATCAAGGCTCACATACTGGTAATGCTCCCGTTAACAACTTTACAATCGTTAAGTGGAACAGACTATCCAATAGTCAACAATTTGTCTAATGTCACATCATCTTATTAAAATATACATCACATCATCATAATACCATTATCTAACTCCAAGAAATCTCCAGATCCGTAATCTTCTCTAACTCTCTATTTTCAACACTTATCTACTATATTCCACAAGCTAGTCATGGGTAGCCTAATCACTAATAACTTCTTGTAACCAGGTAACAGCTATCCTCCGAAACACTTGAATCTTCTTTCTAAACTTCTTCTCACCTTTATTTGTATCTCAATACTCACCATTTACTGCAACTCCCTAATCCATCCTCATAGGTACAATTGCTTCATAGGACAAGTTTCAGACTTAGGGTATAGAACATGATGCAGGGTAAACTGAAGAGATACACTCACAGCCGAATGTCCAGTAAAACAAAATTAAACAGATGGAGGTTCATAAATAGGTAATTTCGTATCAAGGGGGTAGAATAGCGTAAAATAGCTTGAAGAGGTGCAACTACCATAACAGAAGATAGTATCATTAATGCTGACGGAGGAACAAGGTTCAAATCTACAAGAAGATGACAATCCTCGAACGAAAAGCTCCAAACGATCAAATGATACAGAGATATCAGGATCTGCCATTACCGTTGCCTGGAAATCACGTCGCCAGCTAAAAATCCCGAATCGCAATACGAACCGTGCCAGAGACTTACTATACAATTGCACTCATCCTTACGACATCTTATCTTTCTATTTCCTAATCCTAATCCTAACCCTCTACCCAATCCCGACAATCTAGGCTTGTTTCAGTGACTTATAACCTGTACCTCTGATACCAACCTGTGACGCCCTCCAAACCCAGGTCAGAAGTTTGGGGTCCACAACACATACACAATATATAAACCTGTATAAGAAATAATATTTTCAATGACCCTGCTTTACATAACCACGGATCGCAACAGGTTAAAGTATGAAAACACGCCACAACCTTAACATTTATTACAACATACCAAAACCCAACTAATTTAACTTACAACTAATAATAAAATTTATTTTTACAATCGTACTATTTCTCTACCGTATGAAGCTCCTTGCTAGATCGATCCGACTCAAACTGGAACTTTAGCCCGAACTTTGGACTGAAGAACTTTACTATCATCCATAACCGTTTTAACTGTAAAATATATAAAAAGAATCGCAAGGGTGAGCTAACTAGCTCAGCAAGTCACAATTACAATAGTTGAAGCTAATCAATGATCAAACGAGATGATTCAGAAGAATCAAGTTTATTGCTAAACAATCATTAGAATTGGATATTCATTTTAAGTTTTAAAAACCAAGGTTAGGCTGCTGATCAGTCACACACTAACCCCGAGCAAGCACACAACACTGCTCTAATTACTGGATCGAAGGCACACATTGGCCTAACTTGACCATTGGTATGGTCTGACCACGAATCTGGTCCACATATATAAAACTATCCAATCCTAAAGCAGTTCAATATGATAAACAATATAATTCGATAAAACAAGATCATAATCAATGATGGTTAAACATATGAATAAAAACTTAAGGAAACTCATGGATATCTCAAGGGTATATCAAGGTATGTATAAGAAACGGTTTTCAGTCTGTAAAATGATCAGGTAGTGGACAAATACTGATTTTTCAAGGTATAGTTCTTTGATGTTATAAAGAATGGTTGGAGTATAAAAGTTTCTGTGTTTTCAAACAATTTTTGCTTCAGTGTTTGGTGTTTGGTAGTTATATATTTGGGGAGTGGTATCATATTTGTGTTATTTGGTATCTGAGGATCAACAAAGGATGGTTTACAAAGACCAAGGCTTACGGCTCAAGATCAAGAAAAATCAGAGTTCAAGGGTAAATAGTTTAAAGCACTTGCAATATAAACAAGAGTTATTTTAAATAAGAGCGACATGTTATGAAACATTTTGAAAATAATAACGATATATCTTGAAGAAAAGTTCGGAAGTCCTTGACTTACAGGGCTTTATAACTATTACTGATCAACTCTGAGCCGACTCTGTCGCTCAGGCTTTAACGTCCAACCACTAGATCCCATTGGATTTGACTTCGACACTCAGGTCTTTCTGTTGAAACTCTACTGAGCTCGTCGACTGACCACTAGGTTATCTTTAGTCCATCGTCCACTTTCAGGTTCCCGACTATAACCTACAGGGTCGAAATACCCTACGTTAGATGTCTAGGTATGCTCGACATATCCTCGATACTAATTCTTACCCAACGATATTCAAACCCGACTCGTAATTATGAATATTATAATAACACACGCAACAAATAGGGTTCACAATCTCGAGGATCGGTTCGGTGTTCGTTTTCGGAAAATATATATATATACTCTTTATTTTACGAAATCAGGGTTATCGATTTGGTAAAATATTTTATTACATCGCACAACCAAGTTTCGTATATAAAACATACACATGTACATATAGTCACTCGACGTCTCGATAATCCTCGGATACGTTCCCGTATTTACATAATTCAGTTTCCCGGAAATTGGGCAGCGTCTCCTTTGTTTATCTGACTACCCGTCGAAACATCAATCGACGTCAAATTTTAAACACAACAATCCGATTAAAACACAACAACCCTCGCAAATCCCAATCACCAATAAAATTTTTAGTTAATCATTATTATTCGTAGGACTCAGAAATTTTTAGTTAATCAATATTCCAAACTTAAATAAATATGAGTTTCATAATTTTTGAAAAATTCTAGAATTAAATATGGATTTTAAAAATAAAAGTAATCAGAACATCATTTAAAGATAAATAATTACTAAAATATTGATTTCTCAATTTTATAAAATCCTAAAAATAATTAATGTAATTATAAAATCATAAAAACAATTTTAGAGGCACTTCAAATATTTATACAAATAAATTTGCATTAAATCCACTTTAAAAGTGAAACAATTCAATACAATTCCTTAATTAATCACGCGAACAAACCGGTACATTATAAATCATACCTAGATAATAATCAAACAACACATAGTGGTCAAAACCAATACACGGATTTTATGTTATAATTTCTATAATAATCACATATTTAAATAATTCAAAAACACACGAGTCGTTATAGAACTAGCCTTCACCACCACAAAGTCCAACATCTGAGTTGCTTGTCTTGGTTCATGTCCTATGGTTGTTGGCAACTTGATTATCCCTTCTACGGGGAACTCCACTCCCGCAAATCCATATATCGGCATGTCGGTTGGGGTCAATTGGAAGTCATTATATCCCATCCTTAAAAAGGTGTCATGGAGCAAGATATCCACTTAAGCACCATTATCCACAAGGACCCTTTTCACCGGGTTGTTCCATATTATCGGGGTTATGACCAGCGGATCGTCATGGGGAAATTTCACACCCTCCAGTTCAGAATCATCAAAAGACATTGTTACTCCTGTCCTGGCCCTCTTCGGGGCTTCCCCTATAATATGCATAACTTCTCGGGCATATGCTTTCCTGGAGTTCTTGGATAATTCAGCAGCAGTTGGCCCTCCAAAAATTATGTTTATCACAGGCCCTCGGGGTCGCAATCCTCCAAAGATTATATTTATCACCGGTCCCCTAGGTTGGGGATTTCGTCCCTGAACTTCTTGATCTCTTCTTCGATCCTCAAAGTTTTTTCTCACGTTGTTGCTCCTGTCTCCTCCATCTCTAGTGTACTTGTTCAATCTCCCTTTTCTAATAAGGAAATCAATTTCATATTTCAGTTGCCTACACTCATCGGTGTCATGACCAACATCCTTGTGAAATCTACAATACTTGCTGTTATCTAACTTGGCAGGATCGGCCTTCAAGGGCTTAGGCCAACGAATATCTCGATCTTTCTCAATTTCCATTAAAATTTGGCTCCTTGGAGCATTCAGCTTAGCATACTCAGTGAATTTTTGTCCAGGTCCTCCTCTCTTCGGAGTTGAGTCAGGGTTTTGCTCAGTTCTGGGATACTTGTCCTTAGCGATGTATTCCAGATCGGTCTTCCATTTCTTGCCTCTAGCGGGCTCGTTGCTCATGACTGTCTTCCTCATACTCTCTTCCACCTTGATGTACTTCCCTGCCCTATCTTGGAGCTGCAACATGCTTTCAGGGGGGCGTTTGGCCAAGGACATCTTGAAAAACTAATCCCTAGTTCCCTGTTACAGTGCTATCATGGCTACCTTGTCATCAAGGTCTGGGACTTTTAAAGCTTCCTTTATGAAACGATTCAGGTAGTCTCTTAAGGATTCCTTCGCTCCCTACACAATGCTCATGAGGGATGCTGAACTTTTCTCATGCACTCTCCCACTGATGAATTGCTTAATAAAAGCCTGACTTAATTCTCTGAAGGACCCAATAGAGTTTGGGGGTAAACAATTATACCACCTTTGAGCCATACCCAACGGGGTTTGAGGAAAGGCCCGACACTTAATAGCGTCATTCACGGGCTGTAGCACAGTGCATTAGAGAATGTCCTGACATGATTGGCGGGATCTCCTGTGCTATCATAAGATTTAATAGTGGACATCTTGAACTTCCTTGAGATATGGGCATTCATTATTTCTTGGATCATCAGGATCTCCAAGGGGGAGAAGATTGCTTGGATCAGCCCTTGGGACAACTGCCCTTCTCTGTATCGGACCATCCAGGTCTATGATAGGGGGAGGACTCCCCCCCCCCCCTTGGGGGTAATGGGGGTCTGGTGTTCTGGTGTGACTCCAAGTCGCGATTCAGCCTTTGAATCTCAGCCTCATGAGCCCTGATCCTTTCCTGCACTTCTTGGGAATTCGTCCCTTGGGTGCTCCTAGGACGTTGGCAACCATCAGCCATCGGCTCTTTGCCAGCATGCCTCCTTCTTGGGGCCACTTCATCATCTGAAGATTCGGAGTCTCTCTCAGTGTAAGGACCAGAAAATTCCTGTTCCTCAGGGATTGGAGCCAAACCTTGTATATAGGGGGCGATCGCCCTCGTGCTTCACTCTGCCCAGCATGTCCGCTTCCTCCAACCTCGGGGTAAAGGGGCATCCCATATGGGGGGTAAGTAGTCACAATAGTTGAATACTCATACCCAATGGGTCGAGAATTCATAGGTACATGTAGTTGTTGAACTTGGGGATTTACCTTGAGTAGCCGAGGGAATCGTCCCTTGTGGCTGAGGTTCAGTTGCCCCTATCCGGGCTTCTCCTTGTGTGGCTGCATAAGTTGAATGAGGAGGTACCTCCACGGTTGACTAAATCACTTGGGTTGTCCTCACTGGTGTTCCTCCTTCAAGGGCTCTAACTGTTCTCCGTGTTCTCGCCATGGTTGTTGTTGTTATTTTCTAGAAACTTTTTATGGGATTTAGGATCCGATTTTGTGGTGTTTTTATAGTTTAGAAGAAGCATTTATTTGGCTTCTCTTAAGAAAAATGAATGAGTTTGGGGGGTATTTATAGCCAAAAATAAGGCTTAAGGACCAATGGTTAATGATGAATGAACAAAAGAATAAAGCGTATTCCAAGTTTATTCTAAGAATATCCTATGACATATTCCAAGATGCTTTCCAAAAAATAAATATGTGGGAAAAATAATATAATAAAATATAGGAAGTGTTATGGATTAAAAACTAAGGTATATAGTTGCTGTGTTTATTACTAGGGAACGTAAGCTTCGAGACTCGATTTGACTGCTCTTGTGTTTCGTGACTCAATCTGCCTTAACAAGATGCCTACGTACCTTGCTGATTGCCAAGGATCAAGTCAAAAAACGTAGTTCTGATTTATGGGGTGAGACCCCTTATATAGATGTTGGGAGTCCTTGAATTGGACTTGGGTTAGGAGACTTGGTGGGCAAGTCTCAGAATTAGAATAGACTTTGGAGTCCTAAGTGGTAGGAAACTGATTCATTATCCTTCTAGTTACCTTGGAGGCTAATCTGTAAGGATTTATGCCTTATTGGGACTCTTCTTAATAGCCGATTTTTCCCTTATTAATTAATTACAAAATTAATTAATATTCAGGGTTTTGGGCCTTCTTTGTTTCATCAGGCCTGATCTGTTCCATCAGGCCTGATCAATGTGTTAACCTTTTTGGTCTGAATGTCATACATCTTCTTATTGGGCCTTATAACCCAAATCATGTGTAATTAATGTAATATCTAATTACGTAATTAGGATTTATTTATTCCCTATCAGGAAGCTTCCATTGATACGAAATAACACGAAAAACCCGATAAACAGGTAACTGCGCTACAAACCGATTCATTTGATTTTCTTTAAAAATATTTGGAAAATATTTGGAAAAATATGAGACCAAAGAAAAATGTCTTCAAATATATAACAAAACATGTATACAAAAACTTGCCTAAAGTTTATATATATTTGTTTGACGTTTTGCGAACCCCGGAATAAAATGAACTGATTTTAGGGGTCCCGGAAAAAAGGTCTTCAAAATTCATAAAACCTTTTCTAAAATTCTTTTTAGTTATTATAGTGACACTTACAAAGTTTCAAGTCAAAATAACGTGTTTAGGTATTCTATTAAAAAAGTTTTTGATTAAACGTCCTTACACGACACGATAAAATACATTAGCCGTTGTCATAACTCGTCGACATTTTGGCTAAATTTTTGAATTGAAATGTATTCAAATAATATTACTTAAATAACAATAACCATGAAGTCCACTTAATATTTATTTTGAATATATTAGAATTTTTTCCATTTAAACAAAACTGTTTGGGGCTTCGGGATAAATATATATTTTTGAACTATCGGCAACTCAAAAAATAAGGAACTTTAAGAAATAATCTTTGGAAAATATATAAATATATTTGAGGATAAAAAATTTAAAAGTAACACTATTTTGAATAAAATACTGATTTTTGGTTCGTAAAATCAGTGTTCGGAAATATCGATATATGTGCCAATTTGACTTTTACCTTTAAATGTGTCAAATGAAATCTAGACTATGATATATGATTTACTTGATATTTATTATCCAAATCAAATGATTGGTACGAGAAAATGTTTTGTCAGATTGACTCTTTATCCGGATATGTCACATCGAATAATTCTAAGGGAGAAATTACCATATTATCTAGTAACTTCCTAACTCTAATTTAATTTTCACTTTTGTAATTGACAAATAACCAAAACTGTAAAAACCCTAAAGACACAAAAGAGAAAGGTTGTCTCACAAAATGAAGAGAATATTTAGAGAAAGAGAGAGATCGAGAGAAATAGAATTTGTCTTTGTTATGCCCGGAAATTGATACGGGCTACGAACATACCCATTATGAGAAATTATTAATATTATTGGGCTAAAATAATTAGGTCCAAAAATATTATTGAGCTCTCGTATCGGTATATTGACCAGATTCATGTATTGCTATATTGACCAAGACCTCACTAGCTGACACGTGAAAATATATCAAAAAAGAGAATCTTGTACACCTCTTAATAGGAAGAAAGTCCTATCCACCTCTCTATCGGGAGGTGAGTCCTATCCTCATATTACTAGGAGGTGTGGCCTACTACTATATCACCATGATGGGTAGTATATCCTCATATTATTAGGAGGCCATTCATGCACCCATATTAACAAGTAAGGAGTAATCTCTTCAAATTTTGAAGAGGCTCTAAGAGACCAGTTGGAGTACAAACTCACATACAAGCTGCACAGGAGATATATTTATAACAATTAATGACTACATGACCTTCATGTGACACATCACAGAATCCTTGGAACACTATATCACACTTGGAAGGATCTCTTCAAAGCCCGCAATACTTACATATTTCTGGGATCACATCAGATGAAAACAATCTCTATAACAATACAAGGAATGAAGACATGAAAGCCTAGCCCTAAAAGGAGATACTTTGCTATTAACTTATTCTCTATTTGACTTGAAAACCAATGACCAGGCCTCAAGGGGTCACATGGGAGGAAGGATCACTATGTGTGGTCAGGTCTCCTGTGATCGCACGTAGTCTCTATACGGCCAAATTGCATGACCAGACTCTAATGGGTCGCATGCAAGGCCATGCTCTCCATAAGATCATATCGCATGACCAGAATCTAAGGGGTTGCATGCGGGGCCTGTAGGTGTTCTCGTGGCTCACCAACGAGATACATTTTCCTACCTCTATGACAAACTAATACATCCTAATTGGGGTTGATTCATAGAAAAATATGGGCTTTTTACGGATGACCCCGCGGTTAACGAACCTGAGCCTTGATGAATTGGACCAAATCCTAACGCATATGGGTAACTTTTCCTCTAAGAACTATGTATGGCTTGAACCCCTTTAAAAGGTTACGTAGGCCTTTTATTTATGGATGATCGATAGTTGAAATAAGAGGGAGAAAAAACTTTGCTTTGGCAGACTAAGAATCATCAAACAAGATCAGCTAAAATATCCACCAATTTCCATTTCTTGTTCATCACGTTCTTCTTGAAAAAAGCTTCAAATCAACATAATTTGCTTCGTGATTGCAGCAACCTCAAAATTCATGTTGTTACAAATTTCTCCCAATAATATTTGGCTCTAGAAGGAGGGGTTTGTCATCTATAGGAGAACGATGTCTCGATCTCACAAAATGGAGCTAGTAGCTACCTTAGAAGCGAAGATGAGGACCACTAGGAGACCACGTGCCGAAGAAAAAGGGGCGCGCGACCCTGACCCTTTTAGGAAAGAGTTCCATAGGTACCTATAGACATGGTAAAAAAGTGACCGCTACCTTAGCACAACCAGTAATATGTTCTCTCATCAGGGACGACCGTCTCTTGCATGTCCCTTCTTGAGATTCCCTTTTATGGGTTGCCTCTACGTGAACAC
Organism: Apium graveolens; assembly: GCF_009905375.1. Taxonomy (NCBI): domain Eukaryota; kingdom Viridiplantae; phylum Streptophyta; class Magnoliopsida; order Apiales; family Apiaceae; genus Apium; species Apium graveolens. Next base: position 65,632,332 of record NC_133657.1, read on the forward strand.
CTTAGCGGGTTACTTCACATGAAAAGCCTCTACGGAGATGCCTCTACATGCCCCCTCATGGGATGCCTCTGTGTGAGTGCTTTATCAGGTTTCTCTGCATGAGATGCTTCTATGTGAGATGCCTCCTCATGGGATGCCTCTACGTGAGCACCTTAACGGATCGCTCAATATGAGATGCCTTTAGGGAGATGGCTCTACATCAGATGCCCCCTCATAGGATGTATCTTCATGAGTGCCTTAACGGGTCTCTCTGTATAAGATGCCTCAATGTGAGATGCCCCCTCGTGGGATGCCTCTGCGTGAAAACTTTAGCGGGTCTCTCTACATGAGATACCTCTATGTGAGATTCCTTATCGTGGGATGTCTCTGGGTTAGCACCTTAGCGGGTCGCTATGCATGGGATGCGTCTTCATGAGATGCACTTAACAGGATGCCTCTTTTATTATGGAGTGACGGTCTCTCTCAGCAAGGCCCCTCTTGGATGACCAACAAGGTCTTTATGGTATATCTGTCTCTCTCCACGAGGCCCCTTATTTATGCTACAAGTTTGGGCTTCTTCATGGTTTGGTACCCTCTCAGTGAGCCCCCTACTTTAGAGACTATCAAGGTTCTCATTGGGTGATAACCTTTCTTAGCGAGTCTTCTCTATATTGTGTGGCTTTTTCTCCAAGTTTTGACATTTCTTGTTAGGTTGTTTTTACTCGTGTTCTAACATTTAAACTAATTACAGAACTAGGCCATCATGCTCATGTAAGGCTAAAAAATTCTAGAATACAGCATTGCGAGGCCCCAATAGGCCTCACCAATGAGCATGATTATGTTTATAAGTCTATTGAATGCTAATTTAGGTGATAACAGATGAGAAGAGGCCACCCTAAGTAGAAAGGATAACTAGCATCCCCTCTACATACAAAAGAAATTATCTCTACTATGGCCTAAGGAAAATTCAGGCTCTCCACATATTTCTCAGGAATTCAAACTTTTCCCATTAGAAGAATTGGGGTCACCTCTCTAGAGGAATTTGAGCTCTCTTCTTTCTAGAGATTCGAACTCACCTCTTTAAAGGGTGCATACACACCACTTTAGTAGAGATCTAGCTCACCTGTCTAAGGGTCTAGGCTCTCCTCTTTAGCAGGGATCTGGCTCACTACTCTTGTATTGATTAGGGCTCTCCTCATCTCGCTCAGTGATTCAGACTCTCCTTACCAGTGAAGATTTGGCTCACCTCCCTGGTAGAGGTCCAGGGTCACCTCTCTAAGAGATTCAGGCTCATCTTTCAACTAAAAATTTGAGCTCACCTACCCAAGGATTCGTGCTCACCATTCTAAGGAATTTGTTATCATCACAATAGCAGGTGCACCGACCTCATTTTAATAGCAGGAGCCGACTTTCATCAATGCCAGGACTTAGAAATGTGACACGGGTTAGAGTTGATGTGGCCTAATGCTTCTAGAGTAGCATTGAAGAGATCATGTGATTCATATTAATAATGGAAAAATGATGTTAACTCAAATAGCACAAGAAGAAAACTACAATATTTTGATTCCTCATCACATCTACAATGTTAATAAGGAATTGGGGGGTAGTTGCATTATGTTAATATCTACTCCGACATGAGATGAAAATTGCAGGACAAGGCCAGCATCTAGTGATGCGTGGTGAAAAACCTAACATCTTGTAGTAGTGAGGCCTTTTGGCCATATTGGCAATCGATGATGGGTCTTTCTATAATTTTTTACATCGTGCATGTGCTAAGATAAAGTCATAAGCATAAGGGAAACATTTATGAATAATAGCATGAGACATTGTGAGTCCTATCAGGCTAGCATATGATGCGAGGCCATTATGCCGATGTTGTGTGGCATGCGGCTTGGGATACATATGCAATGCAAGGTCCACATGAGGTATGAAATAAATTCTACGAGGACCTTATCATAACATGTGGGAGACTGGAAAACTACCTTGGAAGAATTTAAAATAATGTACAAGAAAATCAAGATGCATCAACACTAGACATCGATCAAGCAAGCTAATGCAGCTTCCAAAAGCATATGAATAAGTTAAATAAATCAAGTCTACAAGTGAGAGGCAAATAAAATGGAGTGCCTACATTTCCAACGACTCTAGCAGATAAAGTCTAAGAGGAATTAAAAAAATATGAAGATCAAGGAGCCCCATAACTGCTTCCCTCTCCATCTTCCTTCTAAGATTATCATCAAATTTTCCAAATTCTTCGCCCAACCATTACCAATCAAAGTCATAATCCTTTTAAGGAAGTCCTTCATGAAGTTAACAGATCCCTTATCCTCAGTCTTATCAATGATAATGGGGAGAGCATCAGCAACGTCCTTAGCTTCCCTCTCAAGTTTAGCAACATGGTCTATAAGTCTTTAATCTGGGAGTCTGTCTTCTCTTTTTTAGCAGCATGATCCAACTTGAGCTTCTCTTTGGATGACTTCTCATCCCGAACTTCTCTTTTAAGCTTTCCATTCCATCCTCAAGTTTTTCTTCCAAATATCCTCTAAGCCCTCCACATTGGCATGGGTTTGTGCAAGTGTGAATTCGAGGGTCGCTAGATTTTTGCTCTTCTTTTGGTTGGAAGAAGCCAAGGCCTAAATCTCTTTTTGAGAATTGGTCTGATGATAGAAAAGCTCAGGTACATCTCTAGTCATATAAGCATTGGACTCCCCCATAGATTTCTGGGACCAGGAATACATATCAACTTCTACAATATGAGCATGCGCCAATTTTCCAAAGGTCTGGATGACCTATCCATGAGAAGGATTGATTGAAGAGCTTGTGTTTTCTTTGGTCCGCTTTATTGGTTGTTGTTCATGGGTGATCATAGTCTCAGTAGGTTTCTTTCTACTAGAATATCGTGTAGGAGATGGCCGTTGAAGATGCTTACTATACATTATCTGCTTAAGGGATCTTTGGCAGTTACATTCAAAAAGGAGGAAAATTATGCTTGGTCATGAGAAGGGTTATCAGAAGCACCTTCCACCTTGTTATTCCTCATAAAAGGGATCATGGGTGGCTTCTTGGAATCCATGCCTATATAATAAACAAAAAATGGCATCAGTACAAAAAAATTGAGTGAATTCAACATGTAAATGCATAATGATACAATACAATGGTACCGGTATCGCTCCAACAAGGTTTAACAATACTATTTTTTGGTGTATGCTTCACTAACCGTCTTAGAAAGCCACACCTAACTAAATTGTCTATGGTCAGTAAGAGTTGAAGGTTTCTCTTCTTGTCAAAAAGTTTAATTATATCATCAGCATTCTCCTTGTTTTTACATTCAAGCATGGGACGTGGTGGTGGATCTGTGATAAATAGGAGAGATATAAAAATTACTAGTGCCAAGGAACAAGGACATGACGTGTAAAAAGACACTAAGTTAGGAGGCACTTACCAAGACTAATATTAAAGTGGATCTGCACGCAGGGCACATCATGTATAGAAGTATGGATTTTTCCAGTCTCTAGAATTATTCAGACCATCGATAGTTAGATTCTTTAAAAGGAATTCTGGTTAAACAAAGTGGTAAACATAACCAAAGTCCTTCGCACCAGATTGCTTCAATGTGATAAAGTAATGAAGTTGCTCAACAGTCAGTTTAGGTTATCCCTCAATATCATACATGATGTAGAGTGCAATCATAACTCTATACCTGTTTGGATTGATATAGATGGGAGGGACTTTAAATTACTTGCACACCTCTCGAATAAAGGGGTGGAGAGGCGATGAAACCCCAAGTTCAAGGAGTGAAGTGCTTAAAATAATGCGAAATGGCCTACCCCCATTCTCCTCATGATTAAAGCGATAACATCACATATGCTCCCGAGGAAGAATAACAATGCCTTCAACTTGATATCAACATCATTTGCTAGAATGTTTGGTTTTAGGCTAGTTGAGAGATATGTGCAACATAGTGTGTGTGACGCCCTCCAAACCCGGGTCAGAAGTTTGGGGTTCAGAACTTACACACACACACACCATTTATAACCCTGTTTATGAAAATAATAATATGTAATGACCCTACTTACCATATTTCATAGATCACAACAGGTTAAAGTATGCACACAAGCCACAACCTTACTTATATTACAAACGTACCAAAACCCATCTAGTTTAACTTACATCTGAATAGTAAACATTCTTACAACTTTCAAACTTAGACTATTATAAAAGTCTTCAGCTAGCTTATTCCATCTTAACCTAGAATCCTAGCTCGCACACTAGACTGGGGATCCTTGCTACCAACAAGTTCCTTTTTAACCGGAAAAGAACATAAACAGAATCACAAAAGTGAGCTAACTACCTCAGCAAGTCACGGTGACAATACTGAGATTAAAAAATGAACAAATGAAATGATTTAGGTTATCAAATTTTCTTAACAAGCAATGGTTAGAATTGGATGTTCAATTTTTTTTTAATTTTAAAAACCAAGGTTAGGTTGCTGATCAGTCACGCACTAACCCCGCGCAAGGCACACAACTCTGCTCTATATACTGGATCCAAGGCACACATTGGCCTAATACGACCACGAGTCTGGTTTGACTATAAATCTGGTCAACATTTATAAAATAATCCAATTCTATAACAATAATAGAGTAAACAATGTAAATCAATAAACAGATGCATAAACAACATTTGTCTTCAAGCATAAGGTGATTTGCAATCACCAAAAGGGTACAATAAGGTAAGTACAAAGATTGGCTATCAGCCGTTAAAAGAATCAGATAATAGCAGAATCAAGGTCTCGTGGTTATAAGGATTAATCTTCTGATATATAAGGTATGAAAGTTTGTATGTTATACAATTCCAGTTCAGTGATCAATATATAGTTTGTATGTATTTATGGAGTAGATCATATATCTGTGGTTTGTATCTAGGTATTCAACAATCAATGGTTTACAAAGAATAAGGCTTACGGCTCAAAAAGAAATAACTAAAATCAGGGTTTAGGGTTAAATAATTCAAATTACTTGCAATATAAAACAAAAATATTCCAACACATATCAAGATAGTTTAGGAATCACTTGCCTTATCTCAATCTGCTAACACTTTACTTGCTCTCGTTCACCGACTCCTAATCACTGACTATCTGCTTCCCCTTTCTATGCCTCACTTTCTCTGCTAGACATCACAGGTATCTATCAATACTCATTCTCACTTTATTCTATTCGTTACAAGCTTTTATCTACCCTTCGTTTCACCCAAATCCGACTTACAAATTAAAAGTTACGATAATAACCGTCAAATAAATACACATAAGCTGATTACACATCAATAAGATCACATATAGCACATAGCACGTAAGATATTCGATAAACATAATTTTTCAAATAAGATTAGGGGTTAAAATGATTTTCCAGGTATTTAATATGGATTTTTAATCATTTTTAAGAATTAAAACGGGTCGGCAAACCATTTATAAGCAATTAACAGGGTTCAAATACCCGAATCTGACATTAAAATTATTTTATAATAATTATCGAGCCTTGAAACAATTTAAAATAATATTTTAAAGCTCGAAACTATTTTTCAGAATTTTTAAATCAAAATAAATAATTAAATCTAATTAAATAACTAATTAAAATTAATTAATAATCAATTAAATCAATTAATATTTAAAATATTTGACCAATCAAATTATTAATTATCAACTAAAATTCATTAATTAAATAATTCAGATTTATTTTTGAAATAAAAATAATTTTCGGAATTAAAATAATGATTTTTGAAATTTTTAATAATTAAAAATGAATTTCTTAATTAAAAAAAATAGAAAATATGATTTTTAAATAATTTTAAAACAACAATCCTATTTTTTCAAGTTTTACAAACTACAGGGACTAAACTTCACCATCTTGAAAAGTTCAGGGATCTAACTGCAAAAACTACAGGGCCCGCCAGAAAATAATGAGGGTTTGCCGGAGAACACGATTCTGGTACCCTCCGACCACCATCACCTCCAAAAATACTCTACAATTCATAAGGAATCTAACCATGTAACTCAATCAATCAAATAACCCCGGAGTTGGCCGGAAAAGCTTGAAGAAATCTCGCAGGTCGGCGAGATCTTCTTTTCTCCAGTCAGCCCAACTCCGGTATCGTTTGTTCATGAAAGCACCACCAATCGATTCCTCTTTTCAAGCTCTACATATTTGTATCAATCAATCAACCTAATAACCCCTATATCAAAAAGTCATAATTTTTAGTTAAAAACATTCATACGGGTTATAAACACTAATTTTGCCATTCGAAAACCAAACACAGATTTGGACATGTTATTGAACTCCAAATTCATCATATGACATACCAAAATGATCAGAATCAAATTATCTACAACTTACAATCATACAAATAACATTAAAATCAAAAATTCATAATTTACTTCAAATTAATTCAAATTTAAAAAAAATTATAGAAAAATACCGGTTGATTCTGCAGTAGTATGGATGGTAGAATCTGATAGTACTCTCCAAGACCTTTGTTTTGATTATTAGAACTCCAAAATCGGATATCAATAACACCTTCAAATTGTAGTTTGATTCTCAAGAACACTATGAAATTTAGGGTTTTTCTCTGAAAATTATATATTTTTACTGTTTGCAAATGATTATTTGTACAAAATAACATACGGCGAGGGCTATTTATATTTACGGAATACTGATACCCCGTTGGATCATATCAGATATAAAACTAGAATACTTAATCGCTAAGTATTAATAAAACAGATCCAATTCAGTACCGGTTTTAGGATAATTATCAAAACCAAGCTTTTTATAAATACAGACCTGGTCTCAAATACCACTTAACAGATTTAAACATCCAAACACAGATACCACTTAACAGATAATTCACCAAAATTCATATCATAAACGCATAATATTTATTTATTAACAAAATAATTGCACGATATATCCCGGATATTACATCCTTCCCCCTAAAAGAATTCTGTCCTCAGAATCTCCCAAGTAAACAAATGAGGGTATTTTTCTCGCATGTCACTTTCTAACTCTCAGGTTGATTCTTCAACCCTTGGGTTTCTCCATAATACTCTTACTAATTTCACAACTTTATTCCTCAACACTTTCTCTCTTTCTTCTAGAATCTCTGTTGGACTCTCTACATAAGACAAATCTGCTTGAAGTTCTATCGGCTCATAATTACATGCCTAGAATCCGGATTATACTTCTTAAGATTCGATATATGGAAGACATTATGAATGTGCTCCATATGCAGGGGTAACGCTAATTCATATGCTACCTTGCTGACATGCTTCAAAATTTCAAAAGGTCCAACATATCTAGGACTTAACTTTCCTTTCTTTCCGAATCTAGTCAATCCTTTCCACGGCGACACTTTCAACAATACTAAATCTCCGTCTTCAAATTCCTTATCCTTTCTTAATTGATCTGCATATTTTATTTGACGATCATGTGCTGCAATTATCCTTTTCTAAATAACTTTGACAACTTCTTTTGTTTGTTGTACCAACTCGGGTCCAAGTATCTTGCGTTCTCCTACTTTATTCCAAGCAACTAGTGATCGACATTTACGTCCATAAAGAGCTTCGTAGGGTGGAATTTCAATGCTGGCATGATAACTGTTGTTGTAAGCAAATTCTACTAAGGGTAAATGCCAATCCCAACTTCCTTTGAAATCAATAGCACAAACACGTAGCATGTCCTCACTTCTCTGAATTGTTCTTTCAATTTGGCCATCGGTCTTTGGATGATAAGCTGTACTCATATTCAATTTAGTTCCCAAACATTCCTGAAAACTTCTCCAAAATCTTGAATTGAATCGTAGACCTCGATCAGATACAATAGACACGGGGACTCCATGACGGACTATTATCTCCTTCAGATATATATGAACCAACTTGTCCAATGAAAATCTTTCATTTATAGGTAGAAAATAAGCTGATTTAGTAAGTTTGTCCACTATAACCCAAATGGCATCGTAGTTCACTTCCGTCCTTGGTAATCCGACTATAAAATCCATGGCCATATTCACCCACTTCCATTCTGGAATCTCTAATGGTTGCAATAATCCACTTGGTCTCTGGTGCTCCGCCTTAACTCTCTGACACGTATAACATTTTCTGACCCATTCCGCAATTTCTCTTTTCATGTATGGCCACCAATAATTTTCCTTTAAATCTCTGTACATCTTGGTACTCCATGGATGGATTGAATATTTTGAATTGTGAGCTTCTTGTAGAATTTCATTCTTCAACTCCGCTACTGATGGAATCCAAATTCTGGAAGAAAATCTTAGAATACCTTGATCATCCTTTTGAGTGCATAACTCTTCTCCAACCAATCGATTGATGTCCTGATCCATTACTTCCTCTTGACACTTCTTTATCTTCTTTAACAATTCTGGCTGAAAAGTCATACTACACATCTTTGCTTCATTGGGCTTGCAAACTCTGATCTCCAATTCCAATATCTGAAATTCCTTAACTCCCGGGCACTGTCAACACGTTCAATCTCTCATTTTGGCTTAATGCGTTTACTACTACATTTGCTTTACCTGGGTGATAGTTAATCACACAGTCATAATCCTTGATCAACTCCAACCACCTTCTCTGTCTCATGTTCAGTTCCTTTTGCGTGAATATGTATTTCAAACTCTTATGATCCATGTAAATCTCACATTTTTCTCCATAAAGATAATGTCTCCAAATCTTCAAAGCGAATATTATTGCTTCTAGTTCCAAGTCATGAGTAGGATACTTCTGCTCATGAGGTTTCAGTTGTCTAGAAGCATATGCAATAACTTTATCGTGTTACATCAAGACACAACCTAATCCCTTATGAGAAGCATCACTATAGATTACAAAATTTCCTTGATCATCTGGAAGTGACAAAATAGGTGTTGTGATCAATCTCTTTTTCAATTCTTGAAAACTTTCTTCACACTTCTCGTTCTATATGAACTTCTCATTTTTCCTGGTAAGCTTCGTCAAAGGAATCACAATCTTCGAGAAATCCTGAACAAATCTCCGATAATATCCCGCTAATACCAAGAAATTTCTCACTTCTGTTGGTGTTTTTGGCCTTTCTCAATTTGTAATGGCTTCAATCATTGCTGGGTCCACTTTGATTCCTTCATTATTGACTACGTGTCCTAAGAACTGAACTTTCTGTAGCCAAAACTCACACTTTCAGAATTTAGCATACAACATTTCCTTTCTCAAAATTTCCAATGATGTCGTTGGATGCTTCATATGGTCTTCTGTTGACTTCAAGTAGATTAAAATAGCATCTATAAACACAATGACAAACTTGTCCAAATATTCCTTGAAAATTCTGTTTATCGGGTCCATAAACGCTGCTGGAGCGTTGATTAGTCCAAAAGACATCACTAAGAATTCATAATGACTATACCTTGTTCTGAAAGCTGTATTTGGTATATCTTCAGGTTTAATCTTTAATTGGTGATATCCAGATCTCAGATCAATCATGGAAAAATACTTGGCTCCTTTCAGCTCGTCAAATAAATCATCGATTCGAGGTAAAGATATTTATTCTTGATTGTAAGCTTGTTGAGCTCCCGATAGTCGATGCATAATCTCATGCTTCCGTCCTTCTTCTTAACAAATAGTACCGGTGCACCCGATGGAGACACAATGGGTCTAATCACTCCTTTTTCCAATAACTCTTGTAATTGCTTTTTTAACTCCTTCATTTCAACTGGCGCCATTCTGTACGGGGCCTTTGATACTGATTCCATTCCAGGTGCTAAGTCGATTACAAACTTAATTTCCCTATCTAGAGGAAGTCCTGGTAACTCGTATGGAAACACATCTAGAAACTCATTGACTACTGGAATATCTTCAAGTTTTGCTGGCTCCTGATTTCTATCTATCACATAAGCAATGAAATGCTCGTATCCTTGTCGCAATAACTTCTTAGCTTGAATCATCGTTTAGAGCTTCTTTATTTGCCTTTGACCTTTAAACGTCACCACTTTCTCATCCGGTGTCTTCAAAATTACCTTCTTATTACGACAGTCTATCTGAGCATCGTGCTTAAATAGCCAGTCCATTCCTAAAATAACGTCAAACTCTCCTAACTTAAATGGTATCAGATCCACACAAAACTTATTGCCAGAAATCTCAATCTCACAGTTCACATATACTTGATTAACAGATATACGCTCTTGATTTGCTAATTCCACAATCATTGTTTCATTCAAAAATTCAACTGGATAATTCAACTTATCAAAAAAAATATTGAGAAATAAGCAATTGAGTTTCTCCCAAATCTACTAACACTTTGGCACATAAAAAATTTAAAGTAAGCATACCTGCCACAACATCAGTGTCCTGAATAACGTCCTTTTCAGACATGTCAAAAACTCTAGCTCTGGGAGGCTCATTTACTATTTGAGTGGATCTCATGATTCTTAGCGCATTACTGACTGGAACTGGTATCTTGCAATCTCCATCTATGTGTTCCGGCTTTCCGCACTTGAAACATATAAATCCAATTGCTGGAACTTTGCCAGCTGGATTCCTGGTAGGCTGGTCCTTATTTACTGGCTTTCTGGATGGCCGATTATGGCATTCCCTTGAATAGTGCTCTTTCTGATTACATCTATAATAAAACACATTCAACTTATTACAAACTCCTCCATGTTTCTTTCCGCATACCTGGCAGTCTGGTAAAGCTAGCCTCTGTTGATTTGGCTGGTTCCCAGTGGTTGGACGGTTGCATTTTCCTCCGTCGTCTGCATTTTTCTTTCTAAAATTAAAATTCCTTCCGGGATGAAACTTGCCTTTCTTCTGATGAAAATTTGGAACCTTCCCTGCTTGCGATTGTCCTTCATTTCCTTCAAACTTCCTTTTCTTACCCTCCTTCTCCTTCTGTGACATTTCACTTTCTGTCTCCGCAATCATAGCCTTGTGTACAACTCCTGCATGTGTGTCCAACTCAAATATGGCTACCTTCCCTCTGATCCATGGCTTAAGACCTTGCCGGAATCTCTTAGATTTCTTCCTATCCGTATCTAGAAATGATGGTACAAACCTTGACAATTCCTCAAACTTACTTTCATAGTCTGCTACCAACATAATTCCCTGCTTTAACTCCAGAAACTTCAATTACGTTTGATCCTGAACAAACTGAGGAAAATACTTCTCTAGAAATAACTCCTTGAATCTTTCCCAAGTAATAACATCCGTTCTCTCCATTGTCTTAACAGTTTCCCACCAGTATGTGGCTTCATTCATCAAACAGTAACTTGTAAACTCAACTTTATGTTCCTCTCTCACCCTGACTAAAGTAAATGTCTTCTCTATCTCCTTTAACCAAACTCTCGCTTCAATCGGATCTAAAGAACCTTTAAATTCTGATGGATTCACCTCCTGAAAAGTATTAAAAGTTACATGGGGATTGGCCTGTCTCTGCTATTGTTGAGTCAGGTTGACTGTTTGTTGAGCCAAGATCTGAAATTAGTAACCTTTTCCACTAGTAGGAGGATGACTTCCAAACTCCTTATTATCACCCTGGCCGCATACGGGCTATGTGTCCCATTTTGGGTATACACACACTTCGCAGGTCCTTAAGTACACATAGTATCATCTCCCACGGTACTGGCAGTCTCCCCAATACACGAAGTACTAGATCTCTACCCATCCCTTGTCCTTTAAGAAATCCTATCATATCCCAAGAACTTGTACTCCTCGAGTTCCCAAAGTGTTTAGCTTATTGATAGGCACAACTCATGTTGCTAGTATATATATGTACTTCCGAGAATTTTCGGAGGAAGTACTAAGATAATGTGAGTTGACCGTTGTCAACAGATAAATAAATAAGGGGGAGATTCTTTTGAAACTATATTCAAATATTAAAATACGTCAAGATAATATTTTCGACGATCCGAAATAATCAGAAAGATTTTATGAAACTCATAAAATATTTAAAATCAAGTCTTACTATTTTTAAATCATATTACATCATTTAATAAATATTTAATAATTAAATAATAATTATTAAATGATTAAACCTTGAATAATTATATTTTAAAAGAATATTTGAACTAATATTCCTCAACTAATTTAGGTTTAAATGATTAAAGTAATCTTTAATAGATATAAGTAATCGAGTTTGAAATAAATAAATAATTGTTGGAGAACACTTTTCCTATTTAAAATGAATATCCGAAATAATATCCATTGTTCGAGTGATTAAATATAGTTGAGGGAATACGATCTTTGGAAATCATTTTAAATAAATTCGAGGTATTTGATATTTCGCAAGTGGACATCTAGTCCCTTGGAATAAAATAAGTACGGACTTTTAATTGTCCAAAACATCTCTGGGATGATTCTCGGGTTTATACTTTATAAAAACTGACCGACTCTCGGTCTTACAACTTATACATCACGCTCTATTATAGCGTTAATATTGTTCAATAAAACAGTTTCGGAATACTTCCGGGTTTTCAACAAATTATACTGAACGATCCTCAGTCTAAAATATACTCCTCATATATACAACGCTATTCTCTAGCATTATCGATTAAAATTCGGTAATATTCATAAACCAACATATCGTATGATATTATATATCACAATTCGTAAAATATCATAATACAACATCATATATATATAATTTATTTGAAAACAAACACAACACAACAGTTTTAAAAGGTAAGGTTTGAAAACTTGTCTGGAGCCCAAGATACGTTTTCTGACTTTCTCTCATTCCGGGTTTTCTAATCAATAAATATCATAATCTTAATCAGTATTCCTAATCCCATCACCGATTTATATTTGTAATAAGTACAATAGTTCCTATTTTTCAATATTCGACCGACTCGAAATAAGTATCAATCCTTGGTCGAAACGGACAGTCAAAGTGGTCTTCTAGAATTGATTTTACTAAATGTTACTATAACGCGACTCACACTCTAACATTTTTAATAAATTAAAAAATTAATATTTTAATACTAAACCAACTCGAGGACCTTCTTGAGTGCTTTTAATATTTATTATAAAAGTTTTATTTTGATAAAATGAATTTAAATTGGTGAAAAATATTTTAAAAATTTGGTCAACTATGAAGTTTTACTATTCATAATGTTTTCACTAAAACATTGATTTCTCTCAAACCGTTAACTCAATTGATGCCACATTTTTGCGTGCGCGATCTAGACAAAATTTAGAACACATTATTTGAAAATGGTTTTCTGGTAACAGGGGTGAAAATCACGAAAAGGCAGTTTAATGGCAGTGGGTTGAGTTTGGGGTTCTTACTCCGCGCGACCTCGGCTCCGACATTTTTATAAAATTGAAAAATCAATATTTTTACTTGAAATTTTTATGACAGTTAATAAACTTTATTTTTTAATCTCTTTAACAATTTTATGATTTTTAAATATTCTTAAGTTGATCATTTCTATTTCCAAAGTTCATAATTACTAGCAGTTTTTGTCGCGTAAACCGTTTTAACTAAAACAGACTTAACTTATGAACCGTAAATCGAAATCAAGAGATTCAAGCGCTTAAATGATTCTTAAAGCAAGATCTATCATTTTCAGGTCTTACTTTTCAGTAAATCACAGTTTATATATTCTGTATTTATGCAGAAAACTTATATTTACGTTTCACTCATTTTATCGACGTTACGCTCACAACTCGGGTTTCGTTTTCACTCTAAATCATTAATCAACCACCATCAATCATCATACCATCATTTTAACACTTACTCCTCTCAAGAACATCATGTTCTTGATGCCACGACATCAATATTAATAACTAAATAAACATCAAGAAAATATCAAATCAATCATCAAAATTCATACTTATATCCAAGATCCTTACTTTTCTTGAAACTTAAAACTTAAACAAAGTTTGAATGAATGTTTTTACCTTTCTTGGTAGCTTGGGAGGTTCTCTTAGTTATGGTTGAACCTTGAAAGGGCTTGGTTGTTCTTAAGGATCCTAAACCATGCCATGAAAATCAAGAAAATAAAAAGAGATTTTCGGAGTTACTATTCATCAACAATTTTGAGCAAGGATTTGACTATGCTATACTAATCCAATGGTCATGAAATTTTTAATGTACCTTGTACATGATATGAGGAAGATTTTCTTAAAATGTGGAGATTTTTGAATTAGTAGAACATGATATTTGAATTTTTCTTTCTTTGGTGTTCCTGAAAATCAGCATTGTGTTTTTGAAGAGAGAGAGAGAGGGAGAGAGAGAATTGTTTGGCTTGCTTCTTGGAAATATGGTGGAAATAGGTTTCTTGTGAATATAGAAAGTGTGTAGCAAAAGATGCATCCTATTTTAAAAGGCTAGGTTTATCTAGGTATCTCATTTGTCAAAGATTGCATGATAAGCTCCTTGAATTCATGTTTATTGAAATTTGTTATTTATTTTTTTTGTAACTAGCTTCCTAAGTTTACTTTTTGGATAAATTTATAAATACTTAAATTTCCTAGGTTATCACTTGGTCCCTTGCCATCCTACATCATCTCGCATTCGTTCACGTACGTTTAAATCAATTCCCGTAAATGCTACGTCAAATAATTCCGCTTATCGTAAATCATTACCATTTCCAGTACTCGTACTTGGTTATAAGTTATGAAATTCTAATTCTCGTGATTTTCTTGGTCGTAGTATAATTCTCTTATTCTTCGATGGCTCGTAAAATAAGGTCATTTGAACTATTGGTTTTCTTCAAAAACTAACGACTTTTATATACACTCATTTAGTACGTATAACCACAATATGAACTCGGAAACTTAAATTAAATACTCGTATATGGTGTGGTCGCAAAAGTTTTTATTAAACCCGCAAGCTTATTATTTATAAGGGTGTTTTACCAATGTCAAAAAATTGAATTTTTACATAATCTTTCCTACAAAGACCTTGTGCAAATGTCCCGTCTTGGATTCTTAAGAAAAAATTCGTTCGACACAAGTTTCATGAAGACAACCTTACTTAACTACATTCAAATCATCTCAAGGCCTTATATATATAAGTTTTGAAAAACTGCTAACACCAACTAGTATTAAATTACAAGAGTGGACTGGACAACTTAGCAAATATCACTGATTTTTTTATATTTTTTCATTTTTTTCATTTTTTTGGAATTTTTTATATAAGTACTACTAAACCCTCCCCCGTACCTAAATCATGCATTGTCCTCAATGTATGCAAATGAGAGAAAAATGACAAAGTAAAAAGACGAGAATAGCTCATAAGGGCATGACGGAGAATTATGATTACCTATAACATATACACAGACTCGCATACACATAATTACTCCCCCATACCTACATTTCACTATGGGAGACTCACACAAAAATATTTATTAACCAATACCAGAACGTGGGAAAACTACCTTCATAACAAAATCAACACACATATGAAACTCACCTATAATATTATCCACTAGAGAGATAAGATCATGCATCAAAATAAAACTCATAGCACTAACATCAGTATGGACCAATTAAACGCTTCTTTATGTTGTTTAAGAAAATTAATGACTTGAAATTCTTGGTTATGAACTTTGTTACTAGAAATAACAACATCATTAGTTTTATTATCAACTACCAAAGGCTAATTATGAGTGGAAAATAACTGAATATGAACAAGTGTGGGTGGCTCACCAACAGAAGTCTTAACAACAATCTTAGGATAAAAAAAACTATCCACAGTCAGTTTTCATGCTCAAAATAAATGGTATTCAATTCCTCAAATATCTCATCACAAGTGAAATTCCAATAAAACTCATGAAATTCTTTATTGTTCTCCCACTCACGTGAAACATCTTCCTCAAGAAGAGACTCAATTTCATTATCCTCAAGATTCGATCAAGATACAACCTCATTTATCAAATTAACTCCTACAAGTTGTTTAAGAAGCTAATTAGGTTGATTTCCTACATTAAAGATATTCAGGTCTATTAACATATTCCCAAATGTGAGTTTCATCGAATCATTTCTATAGTTAATCAAAGGTGGCAAGAAAAGGTCTTCCTAAAATTTTGAGAATTTGATTTTTCAAATTTTTGACTGGTCGGTCTCTAGGACAACAAAATCAACGGGGAAGACAAAATCACCAATCGTATTCAACACATCTTCAATTATACTCGTTGGAGTTTTGACAGGACAGACAGCAAACTGTAGAGTAATACTAGTCTTTTTAAGTTCACCTAAACCCAAGGCTTGATAGACAGATAATGAAAGAAGATTCACACTAGCTCCTAAATCGAGTAAAGCTTTATCAATAAAGGTATTACCTATGACACAAGATGTTTCCCAGTAAAGATATAATTGTTTAAGGGGGTTGGATACAATTGTATAAATGTTTCGAACAAGTAATAAAATATAACAACTTTTTATATTTCTGATAAAAACTGTTACAAAATCCTCTCAAGAAATACTGATGTTCTTGAGAGCTGCTAGGTCGAATGATCCTCTAGTGTGATACACTAAGTGATGACCTAAACTGTGTTTATATACTACACAGCTACAATAGATTAATCTAAGATATGCATTATCAAAAACTAACTGAAACTGATATATATCTTAAATTAAACAGATAAAGTCCTATAACTCAGACGTAACATATATCTGCTCCACATTATAAGGACCAGAACAAATCCTCTAATGCTGACTGTCTTCAAATACTAATCTCATACAAATGCTGATGACATACCAAATCTCGATGGTACATCAGATCCTGATGACATCCGAACAGCCAGATCCTGAGCTTCTTCTGATCATTGAGAATTCAATATGTAACAATCTCCCCCAATTTATGCTTAATATAATGAAGCATAAATTCCATTCTCAATGATGCCAAAACCAATCTACAAAATGTACAAGAAGTAAAGCTTACTTCAGTATCTTCAGATAACTGACAGTTGTTCCAAGAAAGTTCTTCAATCTTTCTTCCTCCTTGTCTTGTAGGACTTTAACAAGCTTTTTCTTCAACTCTTTCTTCTCTTCAGTGTCTTCTCCAAGCTGATAGATAGCTGATCTTCATTAAGAAATTGAGCTTTTTCTTATCTCAAGATCACCAATCAACATGAAGCTTAAACTGCCATCTTCATGATCAGGACTGAAGGATAACTGAGGACTGTTGAGAAAAACTTGTAGCACTGCAGCTCCCTTTTTCATCTGCATTTCTTGACCAGTATAAGTTTTGTACTCAGGAACATAATCACCATTGTATTTATCATCTTTTGTCATAACTCTTCTTCTGATGACTTCAAGTATCATAGAAGACCAGTTTCTGGTGACACTATTCTCAACTCTAAGAAGATAGCGAATGTATTTCAATTCTTTCACAGTTTTCATTAAGAGTTACTGTAATGTACAGCTTTTTACTTTACCATCTCTGGAAAAGTACAGAATCTCTTCTCTGACATCATTTTCATTTATCTTTCTATAAACAATCTTCACAGCTTCAACTTTCTCAAGATGTGAAGGAGAAATTCTTTCACCAAGATTTTCTGTCAGAGTATCTGTATCCAGCAGTTCAGATTCTAAGATCTCCATACTGGAATGACCAATGCCTCCTCTAGTTTGAGATTTGATAAGTTTTAGTTTTTCATTGTAAACCACCCAAGAAGGCTTCTTGATGGACTTATCAACATCTTCATGTTCGGAGATAGAATCTCTTAACCCAGCTGACACAAATTCAACATGCTTGAACCCTTTAGAATAATTGAATACATGGATGTCTTTCCATCTTCTATTCTTCTTGCCGAGAGTAGCATAGTTTGAAGACAAATCATCAGTCTTCCCTTCTGCTTTATGCCATAGCTCCCTCTATGATTTTAAAACTCTCTGCAAATATTCTTTGCATGCTTGATCAGCTTTCCTTCTATCAATCTTTTCTTTTTCATCAGCCTCTAAAATATGATGAGTGATTACTAGAGAAGGAGCTGACTCATTTAATGTTTTGATCACTTTTTCATTAGAGTTAAAATCGGTTATCAGGTTCACAGCATCAAGATCTGCTTTTACCTCAGGATTTGTGTCTACATCAGGAGTTACATTCTGATTTGCTGTATCAGCTTGATCAATGTCAGTGGCTGATCTTTTCTTCCTCGGTATAATCAACACTTCTGGCTTCTGAACTTCTTTATCTTCTTCATTTCCTTGTACAGGAACATAACCTTCTCTGGATAGAAAATTCAGGAAAGTAGAGTTGAATGCAGTCACTTGACTTGATCCAGAAGTTCTTCCACCTCTTCTTCTTCCTCTTCCTTTTGCTCTTGCAGATCTACCACCTCTTTTTCCTCTTCCTTTAGAAGTGTTAGCTTCAGCTTCAATTTGAGCCAAAAGCTCCTTTTATTGCATAACTACTTCTTCAGGTGTTAGATCAGGAAATTCTTCAGCTATATACCCAAGAGCACTCATAACATTCTTTTTCTCAAACTTCTTGTCTTTTTAGTACAAGACAATCTCTTCACCTGTTTCCTTATGTCTGTAAGGAAAAAACATCCATTTAGCTTCTGCTAAATTTGAGATTGTAATATCATCATCCTCATGAGCACCAGCAGTAGTGTTGTTCTTGGCTTTATAAGCACCAGTAGACTTCCTTTGTCCTAAAGGATCATTCTTCTTGGAATGTTAAAGTTGTTGAGCAGTAGAAGCAATTTGAACATCTGTAACTGGATTATTCTTATGACCATCATCATCAATATCTTTATCATGTGTCTGAATAAAATCTGGTGTACATTTTGTAGCAACTATCTTCTCCCCCTTTTTGGCATTAGTATTTGAAAGAAGAGAAAACAGAGCATCCAGTTTGTCACCTATAGAAGAAACTTTATTTTCTAATGAGGAAAGTCTAGAGGCCATGCTGTCTTGAGATTTAACAACATCTTTGATGGTATTTTTCACACTTTTGATTTCAGCTGAGTTATGTGTGAAGCAAAAATCCATCAATTTTCTTTTTGACATCAGCATGAGACTTCTTCATTTCATCAAGATCAAAGTGAATTCCTTTAACAAAAATAGTTGTGGCCTTAAGATGTAACTTCAGATCAGGAGTTAGAATTTCATCATAAGCATGATGAATATGTTGCAAGCTAACAACAGATGAGATAGAAGAATTTACAAGTCTCCATTTATAATCCCATTCTGTCTGTCTGAAATGCTCAGCATCAACATTATAATAAGAAGGATGGTCAGTGAAGTGCGAAGAAGAACCAACATTGGACTTCTTAGATGCATCAATCGCAGACTTAAGCTGAGCGGTATCAAAATCATCATCATCACTATCATTTTCAGAGTCAGACAAGCCATCAGAAGAATGTGTAGAATCAGGAAGAATTTCCTTTCCTTTATCCAGATTCTTTGCAAGAGATGCATGTGGCCGATGGGATCCTGAAATAGAAACATGGTAACACCTAAATCTCTCTGTTCTTTTTAAGTGATCTCATCACTTCTCACATAATATATTACTTTTAAGAGTAATATTATTCTCACAGATGAAACTTTATAAGTAAAGAAAAACGTATAAGATTCTTGTCTCAAAACTACCTCTCCTTTTGCCAGTACAGGAGACTGCCACTCAATTTTTTTTTTATATCTGATATTTTCACATAGTCTCTAAGAAAGGCTCAATCATACATATAGCAAAGAAATAAGAGATGTCTGAGAAGAGTTGTATGCTTGTCATATAAATAGAGGCAACTTCAAGGAAGAGACTATTTATAATCATACAAACATGAGAATATATGAGAAGTTAGCAATACCTGAAGGTGATTCCTCAAGTGGAAGTGATGAAAGTGGAGGAACAAACAGCACATGAGGATGCTTTTTCAAACTAGAAACTAGTAATGGATCATCAATTGTAGCTAGTGCAGTTGAAAGATGTTTCTCAGTAGGAGCTGATGTATCATCAGGATTTGATCTGTCAGGAGAAGTTGAAAGACCAGCCTCAGTACTTTGAACTGATGGTTCTTGTGGAGTCTGAGATATGTGAGCTGCTTCAACAATGCTTGGTGAAGATTCTTGTGTGCTCTTCTCAAAAATAGGATCATCAATGATTGCATCCACCCGTGATAGTATCTTCTGATGAGTTTGCTTTTCCTGGAGTAGTCGAACAGAGTCAGCAAAAAGATCACTCTGAGCAATATTAACAATGATCTGTGCAGCCTCATTGTCTACATCTTCCCTTTGAGAAGATGGTTCTTGTGTGACTGGATGTATTAGAGTTGCTAAATCCCTTTTGAGACCTAGGTTCTTGTGTACTAACATCCTTGTCAAGAGACTAAGTCTTCTTCTTCTTTCTCATGTATCCAACTACTTCTTCACTTCTTCTTTTCAACTGGCTCTTTACAGTTTTCTTGTGTTCAGCAGTTGCTTCAATTACTGGAAGCTTGTCAAGCAGAGCACTAGCATCAGTAGTTGGCTCCTTAATTCCAGTAGTGTCAATCAAGTCATCAGGATTTTAATCAATGGACTTCTTGATTTTTGACAGGGACCCTATTGGTATATGATCATCTGATTCAGAATCTTCTTGAAGGATCAGTCTTCTTTTCCTGATTGGAAAGCAGTCTTCTTTCTTCTCACTCTAACTCAGTGAGACTTGTTTAGCTTTCTGTCCAGAAGTGACAGATTTCTTAAACAGCCTTTTCTTTGTTACAACTGATGTCTTTTGAGAGACAACAGAGGAGGATAATTTAGAGGCTTGTAGTGTTTGCTGTTTGGAAGAAGAATTGCTTGGGTTAGAAACAAGATGGGTGATTTCTTGAGTTTTAGCATCAGGAACTGTGACAGAGGTGCCGGCATCAGGATTTGCAGGCACTTGTGTAGGAGTAGGTCTATTACTTAACAGAACTTGCCTGACCTCTCTAGGAAGAAAGGGTGGTCCTGAAAATTTATTCTTTTCATCCCTTTTAATATGATCAGTGATTGCTTTTTCAGAAATTTGAAAAATAGGGAGTAATTCATCATCATCAAACATAACATTAGGGCATAGAAAATTGAAAATTAGTTGTAAAAACCTAGTATACCCTATTACTCCTGAAGCATCTGCTCTCCTAGCAGTTATGAACTGTAATATAGTATTACCATAATCAAAATTACCAGAGTAAAGAAGAGAGTACCCAATTCTCAGGGAAGTGGATGGAAGAGCATCAAAGTTTGTTGTCTTATTCAAGAAACATATACTGATGCAGTCAAAGAAAAAGTTCCACTCTCTTTTCAGTTTGGTCCTGGCCAGTTGTCCTGAGCATGTCAAACAGTTGCTCAGTGGTATGAGTATCAGGAGCACCATCAAGAGCAGGCAATCTCAAGGCTTGAAGTAGAATGTCAGCATCAACTTCATGTCTTTGGTCCTTATACTCAAAGGAAAAGCCAGTATGTGTTGGATTTACCACAGATGTGTTCCAGACCTGCATGACAGCCATGTATGATACCTTAATAGGATTTTTGAGAGCATACCCAATTGGACATAGAAGAAGAAAATCCTGAATATCATGAAAAGATGATGGTAGCTGCTGATGTGTAAGCAGAGCTAAGTAATTGTTAGTACCAAATCTGTTTCCATGAATGATTGTGGTTTGACTGAAGAGTGGTGAAACTTCAGAAGTTGTCATGATGTGAATAGCTTGTGAGAGACAGTAAATGTGAGATGTGCGCAGTGAAACTATGTGTATGATGAATTGTGTCATAAAATTTCTTCTGGTTTTATAGCTTCACTATTCAGAAATATGTATAACACACTCGTATAAAGAAGGTAACCTAGCGAATTTGACTTCGAACAGGAAACAAATACCGAGTAATTGAGTTTGACGGTGTAGGAAATTACGGAAGTAAATACAAAATACATACAGTTATATCAAGACACAACCGTAGAAATTTGTTTATCTGATAATCCACCATTAATCATTAATTTAGTGAGACACTTAATTATAACAATAAAGCTTACTCAGAGATTGATTAACACTAATAATCTGAATTAGAACGTGCTAACCTGTCATCAGGATTTGAGACCTTTCTTCTGTCAGGATTTGACTAACTCAGGATATGTCGATTCAAATTCAACATTTGTTTATCAAAGCATCACAAATTATTAGCAATCACAATTTTAATCAAGAAAATCATCACGAAATACAATTCAAGTAGATGAAGTAAAGATTAACAGGCTTCAATGAAAACATTCACATGCATATAATACGAGATAAACAAAGACTAAATCTTGCAATCAAAAGAAATTTCATTAATATATCAAAAGAGCACATTTCATGAAATTTGTAGATTACATGCAAAAGATTACAAGATAGACCTAGTCTAAGATGGTGAACATCAATAGCCTTGGTCTAAGAAGCCTGACAAAGCTGATGGTGAAGAAAAATGGATGGAGGATATTTAATTCTTCTTCTTCCTATTTTCAGCAAAGAGAATAACAAGACGAATGATTTTCTCCTTCTGTTTAAGATTGTGGAGATGAAATTCTCTTTGGAAAAATAGAAGATCATTTTTGATGTTGTCTGGAAGTTGAATCCAGATGTCGTATGGAATGTCGTTGATGGGATATGAAGTCTGGATTCCATTTTGAAAAATGGTCACAGTACTTGTGCCATAGTAGTAAAACCAGCTGGGGTTTGCCATTGTTTGATAGAAATAAAAAGATGTGTTTTTACTAAAGGATGAGCAGTCATTTAAATAACCAAGAGAATATCAAGAGACTAAGAGACTGAAGAGTTAACTTAATGAATTAACCAAAAGATTTCTTTTTAAGGCGCGTATCCCTAGACCGATGTGTAATGATGACAATGATATATTTATTCGGACACGCACAATTAGCAAATAAATTCACTTAATTTATCATGCATATAAAATAGAATACATCAAATATTTCTGGCTTAATATCTAAGAACACAACATTTAGGACACATCAGGATTTGATCAAATATAAATTGAAATAAAAATTTACTTATCCCAATTAACCATACCAAGTTCAGTCACAAGCTTTGTAAATGTTTCTTCAGGTAATGGCTTTGTGAAGATATCAGCCAGCTGCTGATCAGTAGGAACAAAATGAAGCTCTATGGTTCCTTCCATGACATGCTCTCTTATGAAGTGATATCTGATACTGATGTGCTTTGTAAGAGAGTGTTGCACCGGATTTCCTATCATAGCAATAGCACTTTGATTATCACAATAAATAAGAATTTTTGACAATGATAATCCATAGTCCATGAGCTGATTTCTCATCCATAACAACTGAGCAAAGCAACTCCCAGCTACAATATATTCAGCCTCAGCAGTTGAAGTAGAAATAGATTTATGCTTCTTGCTGAACCATGAGACTAATCTGCCTCCCAAGAACTGACAGCTTCCTGATGTACTTTTCCTGTCTATTTTGCATCCAGCAAAATCAGCATCTGAATAACCATATAATGTAAAATCAGCTTATCTTGCATACCGAAGTCCAAGAGAAACAGTACGCTTGAGGTATCTGAAAATTCTCTTTACTGCAATAAGATGTGGCTCCCTTGGATTTTCCAGAAATCTTGCACACAAACAAGTGGCAAACATAATGTCTGGCCTGCTAGCAGTTAGGTATAACAAAGATCCAATCATACCTCTGTAGGTTGTCACATCTATTGTTGTACCTTCATTTGGATCAAGTTTTGTAGCTATAATAACCCCAATTTTTTTTTGAAATTTTTGAAACCCTGATGAATAGTAACTTTTGCTGATGATGCTGATTAAGGAAAATTATCAGACCACACTATATAGGAGTACTGTTATGGAAATTCTAAGATCGTATTAGTATTCCATAAAGTAAATAAGTGTATGTAAAGATCGTCAGAATCCAAATTCGAACACTTTGATTTTCCCAAAAATCCATCAGATACCGAAAGAATTGAGTATAAGGTAATATTGTTAAAATGATTTAAATTCAAGAATTATAAGAGGGGATCATAAAAGGAATATAAAATATTGAGAAAGGGTAGGGGAACCCAAGTAATAAGATCCCGGATATGATCCCTCAAACGGATAACTATAACGAAAGTTAAGCGAACCATAAAATGGATACGCGACCAAGAGACAAGCTTGTACAAGCATCCAAGGTATTATGACATCATCAAACCACAATACAAAGGCATGTGGCAAATGGATGACATAAGGAAGATGATATAAGCATGACATGTGGGTAGATTTTGTAGGTTGATTACTAGCCAAGCATTATTAACCATGGTAAAAAGGTTAAAATCAATTCCTAAGTCAAAAGAAGAAGCAACCAAGCAAACACATTCATTTCTCTCCCCCCCCCCATCTCCTTGCTCACGGCTTTTTGAAGAAAAGCAAGGAAGAAAAATTCCAAAACCCAAGCTCCATTTAATCATAATTCAAGAGGTTTGTTTCTTTAGCTTCCATTATTTATAACTTAGATGAGCCATAAGTTTAAGCTCAAGATTCCATGTTTAACATAGCTAATCAATTCATCAAAGTTCTTGGTGAATAGTTTTTTCAAGAAACTAACTTTGTGTTTTCTTATGTTTTCTTCAAGATCCAAGCTTAGTAGAGATAGTTAGTGGTTATTTAAGGCTTCCTAAGTGATTCTCCACTCTTAGAGGAAGGTATAACTTCTCAAACCCTTAGTCTTAAGTTTTGATGGTTTGGATTTCATAATGTTTAGATGATGGGTTAGTGTAATGCGTAAGTACTCATGTTTAGAGCTTTGTTTAGTAAGTGGTTTTGTTGATTTTGGAGTTAGGAATGATACTTGTTGGATTTGATGTTCTTGGTCACATTTTGACTTGGTTTAGATGAATAAGTTGAGATCTTGAGTTATAGTTAAATGATCTTGTATTGTGGTTGAATGATGGTGTAATGGTGTTGATTGGTGGTGGTTTGATATTGAATTGATTGGGTAAAAATTTGGGAATTGCTAAGTTATAGTCGTCGTAATGCCCAATTTTCCTTAGACTGTTTTGTGCTTAACTTTTGCACCCGAACTCTCACTTCCATGAACTGACCATTACCATGTTTAGATAGATCATGTTACGAGCTTCGTTTTGATATGTGGTTCGCTTGAATCCGATGTACGGTTTAGGAGAAACGACTGTTTTAAGTAACGGCATTATGCGAACGAACCATTACCCCTCGCCTTACTTTGAAACCTTGGTTAAGGCCCTTAAATGACTAATTGGAGTATGAAACAATTATATAAATTGGATTAGGCAGTTGGTAGAGTACTCGCGAAAGAATCGTCTTAAAATTCTTAATGGTTAATTTATTAAAAATGGTGGAGCCGAGGGTACTCGAACGACTTATGTGATTCGTTAAGCGTAGAAGTGACCATAAGCGAACGTTAGGGTTCAATTGGTTAAAGTCTAGTTTCTTAAGTGACCGGGGTTTAATTCTGACTTATGTTGTTGTTCATAGGTTATCGGACCCACTCTAAGCTTAAGCCTATCCGGGAACACTCAGGCAAGTTTTCTACCCGTTATATTGTTGTTGTGATGTATATATGTATATGCATTATCTTGTGATAAGTGCATGGTTATTATTAGCAAAGTCTTGCGATATATTGGAGCATGTGATATGATATTTATATGCATGCATGTTTCAAAATCTTGATATCTAATTGTTGATTTAAATGCTTATAAGTTGCATAATACCTGTGCTAGAGATAAGTAGTAGTTGCGTATACCCTTAGTATAGGGGACCCAAAGGTGAACATTTTTCTAAACTGGGAGTCGATGTTCCCGAGTATAGTATATGTATATATATATAAATAGTTTTCAAAACTATTAATCGAATAAATTTTATTCGATATTTTTATTTTATTTAATGAATATTATTTTGAATATTCATTCGAGGACTTATGACTCCGCTCATTTTATTTAATGAATATTATTTTGAATATTCATTCGAGGACTTATGACTCCGCTCATTTTATTTAATGAATATTATTTTGAATATTAATTCGAGGACTTTTGACTCCGCTTATTTTATTAAATAATATTCTTTATTTTATTAAAGAATAATGTTTCGATAATCAAACTTATTTTTGATTATTTAAATAAAGATCGTACTTTCGTATAAGTATATCTTTGGTTATTTATTATTCATTTCAAGTATAAGTTTTAAAACTTCTACTTCAATTATTTTTATAAGGATTATCCTTGTGGGAATATTATTTAAATAATAATATTCAGATATTCTCCAACATATCGGGACTGATTTATTTTATTAAATCAGCATTACTCTAAACATTCTTTAAAATGTTTTCGAGTCTTCAAAATGATTTTAAAAGTTAGAGCGGATCCCAAAACTCATTTTTAGATTTAAGATCTTCCTTTCGAAGGGGATTTTAAATACTCGCTCAAAACCTGAGGGATCCGGCTCTGTGGTGTATTTTATGTTTGCAACGAGGTTGCTGTTTTGAGAAAACATTTTGATTACTTGCCCAACGTTCGGGAAGTAAGTCCATCTATTTGAGTCGGCATAAGCAACATGGGCTCAGTGGGCGTCCAAGAAAGTGTAAGTGGCTCAATGGGAGTCCATCAATGCATAAGTGGCTGAGTGGCAGTCCAGCAGAGGTCCTAATGCGGCCAGGGTGATGACCAGTGGGGAATTCGTCCATCTACTAGTAGAAAAGGTTACTTATTGGTATCTTTGCCTGATCAGCAAGATATCAGGTTTATGCCAAGGTTTTCTTCTTTCCAAATTCATTGGATATTATAACTCTGTTTATACTTTTCATAACAGAGGTTTCCAAGGAAAGTATGAGATATATATATAGGTGTATATATATATCGGGACTTAATGAAGTATTTCGTAACTTCATTTTTTTTGAATGATATTTCTATGATTAAATCTATTCAAATCTTATCTTGTAGTCTCATCTATGTGATGAACTTTTGAAACTGATTATACCTTAAACAGTGGTAGTTCAAGTAGTATTCGGAAAAGATATAAGTATATTGGAGTATCTCGTAACTTCACCTTTTCAACTTATATATGGTTAATGATTATCTTATGCATGACAAAGATTTTCAGAAAAATGTTGAGACAAGGTTAGATATATGAGATCACCTTGCAACGATATTTTTATATAGCTACAAACTGGAACACTGTGTATATTATACATGGCATAGGATTTCAAAGATTTTGAAAAGTATATATACATATATACTAAATATTTTGTGACTTGGTCGCATTAAGAGATTAAACTTGATTCATTTCTTTTTGACCAAGACTTTCATGAGTATTGTGAGAATGCTCATATTTTGTAAATTATTATGCATATTATTTCGGTGGGCTTGTTGCTCACCCTTGCTTTCTTCTTTCATCACACAACAACAGATAGACAAGATGAACAGGACCAAGCTCCCAATTCGTGAGCGGATAGGAAACGTTTCACAGTTTCCTGTAGGCGTTGATGTCGTTATAGCTGAGGTAGGATCTACCAATAGGCTATGCTTTCAACTTTTGATGTACCAGACTTATTTATATTTATGAATTATAATAATGGTAAAGAATATGTAAATTTATTCAGAAACCCTTTTAAGGTGTAATGGTTTATAATTGTGGAATAAAATGACTTGTGTTATTTTTGGATATTCATCTCTGAGACTATAACTTGTGGCGTGTGTGTATAGTGGGGTCAAAATACGCAGTAGTTGGTTGATTAATAAGATTAAGTATTATTAAGGGAAATGGAATTCGTGATAACCCGGATCCCCGACCCCGGATTTGGGGGTGTTACAGAAATGGTATCAGAGCTAAGCGTTATAAACCTCAGAGATGATGTGACGTTAAATTAATAAGTTCACTAAGATAATAAGAACTCTTGCCAAGTTCATAGTCGGACTATGTAACGTAGTACTGACAGTTAAAACCCTTATGGGAACCCTTATAAATATCGTGATAGAAGCGTAGTTCGTTATCGTATATGGTAGCGGGACTCCGAACCCGGAGGTTGAGGAGCAACAGTGCAATGATGTTTTATTACTTATTGGAGATCAGATTGTGGATCCGATAGAGCGTCCTAACAAGGGACCGGATGATGTTCATATTGAGGATGTAGCGGTTGAGGATGTTGTCCTAGAATGGATTGTTGCTGAGGAGGATCCCGTGGAGGGTCCTGACAAGAATGAATAAAGGACCACTGAGGAATTGATAACCATGGTTAGGGCAACTACCATAGGTAGGATTGGCCGATCACTACCGGAGGTTCGTTCAAGTTTGTAAAGATAGTAGCCCCTTTAACGCGGCTACTCGTAAGACTGAGAAGTTCGAATGAACAGAGAAATGCGAGAACAACTTTTAAAAACTGAAGCAAAGATTGGTGACGGCCCCTATGATGGCGTTGCCGGATGGAAAAGGAGATTTTGTGATGTGTAGTGACGCTTCGCATAAGGAATTAGGGTGCTTCTTATACAGCACAATAAGGTAATCGCGTACGCATCAAGACAATTAAGGGAATAATGAGGTGTTCTTATAGAATTTTGGTTCCAAATGTTTAAGAGCTTAAGGATGGGATCTTAGATGAAAGTCATAGTTCGAGGAATAAGATTTAGGGCAAACCTTGAATGTGATAGTCAGGGAGGTCGCCATCAAGATAGAAGGAACCCATAACATAATTGTGGCGCCCTCCAAACCCGGGTCAGAAGTTTGGGGTCCACAACATATATTCAATATATAAACCTGTATATAAAATATTATTTGTAATGACCCTGTTTTACATAACCACGGATCACAACAGGTTAAAGTATGAAAACAAGCCACAACTTTAACTTTTATTACAACGCACCAAATCCCAACTAATTTAATTTACAACTGATATGAAATTATTCTTACAACCTTAATACCTCACTACTGCAATAAGCTTCTGCTAGCTCAATCAATCATAATCTGGAATTCTAGCTCGAACATTGAACTGGGAAACCTCGCTATCAACCGTATCCTTCTTAACTGTAGAATATATAAAAAGATTTGCAAGAATGAGCTAACTAGCTCAGCAAGTCATATTATCAATATCTGAGGTTAAACAATAATAAGCGAGGTGATTTAAAGGAATTAAGTTTCTTGTTAAACAACCAATAGAATTGGATATTTATTTTAAGTTTCTAAAACCAAGGTTAGGCTGCTGATCAGTCACGCACTAACCCCGAGCAAAGCACACAGCATTGCTCTGACTACTGGATCCAAGGCCCACATTGGCCTAACTTGACCATCGATATGATCTGACCACGAATCTGGTCCGTACAAAGAAAGCTATCCAATTCTAAAGCATTTCAATATGATAAATAAGAGAGTTCAATAAACCGGATCATAATCAATAACAATAAAACATTTGTATAAGAGCATAATAAAAATTCATGGTTACCGAAAGGGTATGCCAAAGTACATAAAAGAAGTGGCCTCCAGCCGGTAGGATAATCGGGTATTAGATGAATAGTGTTTTTACAAAGTTTTAGTGCTTTGATATCACGAGGTATGGTTAAGTATAAAAGTTTCTGTATATATAAACAATTTTGTTCCAGTGTTTGGTATATGATGGATATATATTTGTGGAGTAGTATCGTATTTGTGTGGTTTAATATTTGGTAAATCCACAAGAAATGGTTCACAAAGAATAAGGCTTACGTCTCAAAGATCAAATAATGTGGCTCAGGTTCAAGGCTGGAGGATTCAAAGTATTTCCAATATAAAACAGAGCTATTTTGAATATTAACAATAGGTCACAAGAGAATTTAGAAATATTTGTAATAAATCTCGAGAAAGGTTTAGAAGTACTTGCCTTATCATAATCGATTTCCACTTCACTTGTACTTGTCTAATGACTCCATTCAACAATCACTCGTCTGTTTTTCTTATGCCTCGCTTCTATCCTCTGATTACTTGTTATATTTTCTACATATCAATTCTATTTTCTGATCACCTGCTTCCCTTTCTTATGCCTTGCTTACTCTGCTAGGCATTATAAATATCTATCAATATTTAACTTATACGATTCTATTCGATATACACTTCCATCTACCCTTCGTTTTACCCGAATCCGATTAACGGATCGGAAGTTATGCAATAATCAAGTAAACACCGAATATATAGACTGATAGTCAATCAACAAGTCACATATAGCACATAATACATCACATAATCAATGATATATTATTCATAAAGAAGTCTCGGGTCATAAATAGGCATCCTATATTTAAAATGAATTTTAAAACATTTTTCGGAATTAAAACGGGTCTTTGGATCAATTTCGGGTTAATAAACAGGGTTCGGTTAGCCAATTCTGGCTTCAAAACAATTTTATAATAATTATCGAGCCTTGGAAATAATTTAGAATAATATTCTAAAGCTCGAAACTATTTTTCGGAATTTTTAAATCATTTTTAAATCATTTTTAAATAGTTAAATCTAATTAAATAACTAATTAAAATCAATTAATAATTAATGAAATCAATTAGTCAATTAATTTCCGAATTAATTGACCAATTAATCAACTAATTATTAATTAAAATTAATTAACTAATTAATTCAGATTTATTTTTGAATTAAAAATAATTTTCGGAATTAAAATAATCATTATTGGAATTTTTTGGAAATTAAAAACAATTTTTTAAAAATTTAATAAAACAGAAATACTATTTTTACAAGTTTTGTAAACAGAAATCTTATTTTTAAAACTTATAAAAATACAGGGACTAAACTGTAAGGTTGATCAAACTACAGGGGTCAAACTGTAGTTTGACCACCTTCTTCACCATGTCGCCGGCGTCGCCATTGCCGGCGACGTCAAGCTTTCCGGCGAACAGATTTCGAGCCCAGAAACACAAAAGGACGCTGGGGATTTTGTAGATTACGATACCAGGATTCGAGATATACAGCTGATGTCAACAAACAAACATGCAATAATCCGGAAATTGCACTTGAAATCCCCGACGTCGCCGCCGATTCAAAAATCCGGCGAAAACTTTGAAACAACAATACAATCACCACAGTCATCGTCGATTAACAAGGGTTACGTGAATCGATTCTAAATTCCAAGGGGAACAAAACCCACTAACTTTCAACGTCTGTTAATCCCTAAATAAGAAACCCCTAAAAATTAATCAAGAACATTCATATGAACATAAACCCTAATTTTGAATCTCGATAATCAAACCCTAATTTAATCATGTTATTGAACTCCGAATTTGAAGTATAATATATGAAAGCGAATGGCACAACATGCTCTACATCATGAAATCATCAAATCACATAAACCATATCAAAATCAAAAATTCATATATAAACCCTAAATTAATTCGAATTTAATTAAATAAATAGGAAATTACCCTTGAAATCTGCAGTGAAACGGATGAAAGATTTGGATTCTAGATTTCAATAGCTTCGTTTTGAGTATATGTACGCCAAAATTGGATATCGATAACGCCTCGGAATTTGTGTTTGATTACGAAGAACAAATTAGAATTAAAGTATTTTCTCTGTAAAAATTCTGTAAATACTGTTTGCAAATGATTTCTGGTACAAAATAAAATACGGTAGAGGCTATTTATAATTACGGAAAATTAGTATCCCATTGGATCATTCCGGATATAAAACGGTACGTTTATTTATAAAAGGTGATCCAAACGGTACCGATTTTCGAGATAATTATCCAAATCAGTACAATTTGTACTACGGTCTTGGTCTCAGCGCCTGGTTACACGTATTACGAAGTGATAATTGGGATAGTTTAATAAAAAGCTCCCGTTTATCGAAAATACGGGTTTTATTGATTTACCAAAACGAATATTGTATCGAAAATGTTGCGCCGGGACCCGCGCAGGACAAACCGTACGCCAGATCGAAAGAGTCGAAACATGGAAAATGCTCGGAATATTGCAATTAGGTTAGGAAGGAGTTCTCGGAAGAGTTTCGGGTTCCAAAAACGTAACAACGGATGACGTCGGTTGGTTCCCGCTTTTATAAAATAGATTTTAATATCCGGAAAAAGATTTTATAAAATCCATATGATTCTTATAAAATCATAAATCAACATAAAAATAATTCGGAAGATATGACAATTATTTATATTTTATTTTGGACATATAAAAATTGAAATACTCAATTAATAATATTTTTAAACATCCAAACACATTTAACACTTAACAAATAATTCACAAAATAGATACTGAACATACATAATAATTATTTATTAGCAAAAATAATTACACGATATATCCCGGATATTACAATAATGAAGTTGAAAATGAGGATTTAAAACATGTAGGATGACCCCGATTAGGGGGGAGGAGGAAACATTTCATACTGAGAAAACAGAAGTCGAGCAAGATAGGGAGAACCACGACGGTACTCCTATGGGGCAATTCATGTACCTGCTTAAACAAAACTTATACTTTATCCCCAACCACCACCAAGGTTATGGAGATAGTGTAAAAGCTTTAGAGCCGAAACAAAGGCGGACGAGTATGATAAATTATAAATCTAAGATTGTAAAAGTTGTCAAGATTTGTTCTGAGGACTAAAATCCCAGAACGACGTGATGTTTGAAGTCAATGATTAGTGAGTTCGTGAAATGATTGCAAGAGAGAGGTAGATAAAAAGAAACTGAAGTGGAAAGGAATATAAAGGCAATAGAGTTGGAGGAATGATAA
This sequence comes from Apium graveolens, assembly GCF_009905375.1. NCBI lineage: Eukaryota > Viridiplantae > Streptophyta > Magnoliopsida > Apiales > Apiaceae > Apium > Apium graveolens. Next base: position 65,664,981 of record NC_133657.1, read on the forward strand.
GGGAGTTAGATATGAGGAAACCCTAAAGACTCGTAGCAATAGAAATAGAAAAGTATGTAATCGTTAGGATGAGAGTGATTCACCATGAGTTAAAGCTGATGGATGAAGGCATGAGAGATACATATATTTTATCCCCTTTAAGTTAGGAGGATTCGAGGAAACCTTGAGATAGTTCGAAGGATAAACAATGAGACGCGGATAGACCGAGGAGACAAGAAAGTAAGAAATTAGGAAAATTGGATGAAGGAAGTGACCTTCAAGAATGTGAAGTGTGAGACCAGGGGCATGATACCCAGAAAGGGAGACTCTATGTATGAAAGATATCCCCACATTGAGATGACTGTTGAGATAAACAACAAAAGTAAATAAGGATTTATTAAGAAGAAGTTCACGTTGAACATGACCAATATCTTCCAGAACATCCATGTGATCATTACCAAATCAGGAAAAAAAAGCAGATAACGATTTTTATCTTTTGGAGGCCATATGGATTGACCTCAACTTGAATAAGGATGCTATTGTGAAATTTGATATAGACTATCGAGGTGGAAATGATTGAATAAGATACCCTTATCAGGGATATATGACTTTATTTATCCATGTAAGGATGCAAGTACCTTTTTAAAGGTGGAATTAAAGATATAACCTCAATAACTTGAGATGAACCCTAGGGGAATGTATAAGGGTTGGCATTTCACACTTAATAGGGACAATATGAGTTTTGATAGTACAAATTGGAAGGACTAAGGTAACAACAACCTTCAAAGATCAGTGGAGAAAGTTTTCAGAAGTACATAGACAATGGTTCTAGTATTAGTAAATGGTATTTTGATATGCCATGTATCTAGGGAATACAGGAGGAACAATTTAAGGATAACCTTAGAGGTTTTATAAGGAGGAAGGTAATAATCGAAGTTCTGAAAAATAGAAATTTTGATAAAGGAAATATGACATAATTGTAATAATGCCAGGTGGGCACGTATTGAACCATAAGAAAATATAGATCGACCCAATGAGGGTCGAGATTGGTGACAATGAGAAGTACCGAAGATAAGAGACGTCCAAAGTATGATCGAGAGTCAGTCGTGATAATGTTCACATTCAAAGACCGAGGAAATAAATTATGGGAAAATTGTGATATATTTTTTTCTCACCAAAGCTTAAGGAAGAGCATTTTCACACCAGCAGTGAATGAAAATGAGGTAAAAAATTTAGTTGAAGATCGTTCAAAGGACATTGATTGTAAGGAACTATTACTATCAGGAAAGGCCAATGAGGTGGCCGACACTCTAACTGTAAAAGAGAAATTATAGGCGCTCGTGCCATAGGAATACAGTAATGATGGTTAAAGCCGTGAAGGTGGTATTATGGTGTGAAAGATTAGCATTCCTTCTGATGATCGTGTGATACTCAATCGTAATAGTAGTTTGGTAAAGATTTAATTTATGCAATCTCCGTAAGCGGGCTATCTATCTTAGAAGGTCATATCTTGAGATAAGCCAGGGCCATGTTATGAAAGGACTAAATGAACCCTTGAGTTTCCAGTCTCTTATTGAGGACATATGATTACTAACGGTAATAACCTGCTATTGTTGCTTTGATTAATATTCTTTTGTAATTTTATCTACTTCATGTCATATATACATCAAGTTCAGGATATGTCCTTCATGGATCACAAACGATGATATGTTACCTACTTAGAAGGTTTTGATAAGGTAAGTATGGACTCCGTATGATTAGCTATTAAGATTTCGAGGAAAATGAATGACTACAGTAGGTCAGTGGTGGACCATAGTAATGCTACAATGAATCTATGAATAATGAGATGATGACAACTGTGAAAGTTATATTGTAATGAATGTTGAGATTGAGTACCACTAATCGGGTCGTGGTGATGTATAAGTTATTACTGATAGACTATTTAAGTCGATTATCTACCTATTGAATATTTATTCCTTCTTATCAATAGAGGGTCGTATTACTATATGAGGAAGGTTGCAATGCAAGCATAGAATTCTAATAACGATGATGTCTAGAATGAAATCCCAGATTCGATTTTCAATGTCGAGGGAGCTTCAAAGGTGATTGTTTAAAAGCTCGAGCAAGAGCATGGGACCATAGAACGATGGACGGAATAGTAGATATTCAGGAGCATGAAATGCGATGCTATAATACTTGATGTTGATATATATACACATATGTTTTGTTCTCCTATGACAAACCTCAATAGTTCAGAGGTAGATTCCAAGCCAGATATTTTGTGGCAGTATTCTTTTCATATATAATTCTCTTCAATTCGTTCTTTTCTCTCCTTTTCATTTTGTATAAGATGAGAAGAACAACCCTTCCAGAAGGGGAGGTATTGCCGAATGACTATCTATCTGTGTGATAGAAGCCTAGTAGGATACCATATGTTATTTAATTGCTTGTCAAGTACTAAAGGCTGGCCACCTTCTGTACTAACTATGCAATAGAACAAGTGTTCATGATCATAGTGACCTCTCAATAAATTCTTTTACTTCTATACGAAGGACCAAGCTTTCGAAGATGGAGGCAGCTAGAGATGAAGTGGTACCAAGTACGGTGGTATTCCGATTCTAACGCGTTCGTGATAATAAGGTTGACGCAATTTTAAAAAGGTTATAAAACTCTACCGAGTAAAGGTATATCTAGAATAGTATTCTGTAAGGAAGATAGTAACGATTACGAACTGGAAAAGAATGGGTATTGAGAAGCAAAAGCTATAATGCTAGAAGTTATGATGAGAGTCTGTGTAATAGACTTGAAAGAATTTGGAATGATCACTTAACGCGGATTGAGTTTTCTTACGATAATATATAGTATGTCAGTATCGAGATATCGCCTTATGAGATCCTTGAGGGAACACAATGTCGATCTCCCTTATGTTAGGATGATGTTACAGAGCGCAAGATGCTCGGACCAGTAGTGGTCTAAAGGACCAAGGATATAATAGATCTAATCAGAGGACGGCTGGTAGTAGCCCAAGATGGACATAAGATGTGACGCCCTCCAAATCCGGGTCAGAAGTTTGGGGTCCACAGCACATACATAATATATAAACCTGTATAGGAAATATTATTTGTAATGACCCTGTTTTACATAACCACGGCTCGCAACAGGTTAAAGTATGAAAACAAGTCACCATCTTAATCTTTATTACAACGTACCAAATCCCAACTTATTTAACTTACAACTGATAATAAAATCATTCTTACAATCTGATTATCTCTCTACCGCATGAAACTTCTGCTAGCTCGATTCAACTCAACTGGAACCTTAGCCCGCACTTTGGACTGAGGAACTTCAATATCATCCATATTCTTTTCAACTGTAAAATATATAAAAGAATCGCAAGGGTGAGCTAACTAACTCAGCAAGTCTTAATAGGGATAACTGAGGTTAAGCAATAATCAAATGAAATGATTCAAAGGAATCAAATTTCTTTTTAACTAATCATTAGAATTGGATATTCATTTTAAATTTTAAAAGCCAAGGTTAGGCTGCTGATCAGTCACGCACTAACCTCGAGCGAAGCACACAGCTCTACTCTACGAACTGGATCCAAGGCACACATTGGCCTAATTCGACCACGAATCTGGTCTGACCACGAATCTGGTCCATATAAAGAAAACTCTCCAATTCTAAAACAATTTAGTGTAATAACCAATGTAATTCAATAAGCAAGATCATAATCAACAGCGATAAAGCATTGGTATAAAAGCGTAATGAAATTCTTGAGTATCACAAGGGTATATCAGGGTATGTATAAGAAACGATTTCCAGTTTGTAAAGGATCAGGTATTAGACCAGTAATGATTTTTCAAGGTATAGTTCTTTGATGTTATAAAAAATGGTTGGAGTATAAAAATTTCTGTGTTTTCAAACAATTTTATTCCAGTGTTTCGTAGTTATACATTTGGGGTGTAGAATCATATTTGTGTGGTTTGGTGTCTGAGGATCAACAAAGGATGGTTTACAAAGAATAAGGCTTATGGCTCAAGGTCAAGAAAAATCAGGGTTCAAAGTTAAATAGTTTAAAGCACTTGCATTATAAAACAGGAGTTATTTTGAATAATAGCGACATGTTATGAAACAGTTCAAAAATATTGGCAATATATCTTGAAGAAAAGTTCAGAAGTACTTGCCTTATAGGGCTTTACAACTATTACTGATTAATTCTGAGCCGACTCTGACGCTCAGGCTTTAACGTCCAATCACTAGATCCCATTGGATTCGACTTTGATACTCAAGTTTTTCTGTTGAAACTCTATTGAGCTCGTCGACTGACTACTAGGTCATCTCTAGTCCATCGTCCACATTCAGGTTCCCGATTATAACCTACAGGGTCGAAATACCCTACGTTAGACGTCTAGGTATGCTTGACATATCCTCGATACTAACTCTTACCCAACGATATTCGAACCCGACTCATAATTATGAATATTATAATAACACACACAACAAATAGGGTTCACAATCTCGAAGATCGGTTCGGTGTTCATTTTCGGAAAATATATATATACATACTCTTTATTTTACGAAATCAGGGTTATCGATTTGGCAAAATATTTTATTACATCATACAACCAAGTTTCGTATATAAAACATACACATATACATAGAGTCACTCGACATCCCGATAATTATTGGATACGTTCCTGTATTTACATAATTCAGTTTCCCGGAAATCAGACAACGTCCCCTTTATTTATCGGACTACCCGTCGAAACATCATCGACGTCAATAACAACAAATCACAATCCAATTTTCATAGTTCCACAACCATTCACATACAAAACTAATTACACGACTTATTTTATTTTAATTTATAAATTTAGGACTTAGAATAAATTCATCACCGCCCACCGTCGGCTCGCCGAGGCTCATCGCCGACGGCGATAAAATTCGCGGGTCCGATACATCGGACATCCTTCGCGAATATCACCGATTTAAATTGAATTTTAACACGCAATTATCACAGAAGTCATCACAAATTGACTACAACTCAGCTATTAAAATTATTTTATTTATATCTTAAAGCCACGCGCACACATGTAACCAACAGAGAAGAAACCAGGCAACAATCGGAAACAATTTAAACGGCAACAGAGCAAAACAACAAAAACAGGGACAACACACGCGCCTCCGGCCAAGCCGCCACGCCTCACCGGATTCCGAGAGGCGGCAACAGGACGGGGCACAGAGGCAACACCTAGCATCACTGCAATTCCCACAATAATTTGATAACTACACGCACATATATATATAACTATAGATATGCAGAAATCGAACCCACCAAGAAGCAGGCGGCAGTTACCGGAAAAAGGGGCGGCGGCCACTGCAGAGAAACCAGAAAAAAACTGAATGGAAAGAAATATGTGTGGGAGATAAAGAGAGAGTATAGGGGGGAGAGAAACACAGAAGTAATCGAGTGGAAGAAGGAAATGGATTCAAAGTAATCGAAGTGAGGAGCAGGGAACCAAAGTTGTGTTCCTGTGATTCTAATGTTTTAATTTAATTGATTATTCCAGCCGCTTAACCCAAAGACGGCCACGTATCTGTAGTGTTACCAAATCACAACACGTGTTCTGTTATCTCGGTTTCTCCAGAAATTCGCGAATAATCGAACCAAGTTGCGGGTAAAATAAACCCGAAAAATTATCAAAATAGTTCTAAAATATCATAAATAATTCGAGGTTATTAAAAATAAATTTTTCAAAATTTTTAAAGGATTTTGGGAACGCAACTTACATCCGTATTTCACAGTTAACAAACCAAGCTGTACTTAAAACAAATTCAGAAAATTACGAGAATAGTTTTAAAATATTACAAATATCCTGAAGTTTATAAAGACATAATTTTTTTGAAATTTTAAGATAATTTCTGAAACGCAGTTTATACCTGCTTTTATCAATTTAACGAATCAACGCGCGGGTGAAATTAATCTCAAAAATCCCCAAAATAATTTAAAATTCTCGGAATATTTCAAACTTAAATAAATATGAGTTTCATAATTTTTAAAGAATTTTAGAATTAAATATGGATTTTTCAAATAAAAGCAATCAAAAAATCATTTAAAGATAAATAATTAATAAAATATTGATTTCTATACTTTATAAAATGCTAAAAATAAATATTGTAATTATAAAATCATAAAAATAATTTTAGAGACATTCCAAGTATTTACGAAAATAAATTTGCACCAAATCCACTTTTTATAAATGAAAACAATCCAATACGACTCCATAATTAATCACACGAACAACCTGGTACACTTAAATCGCACATTAATAAGCAATTATCACATAGCGGTCAAAACCAATAAACATATTTTATTTATTTAATAATTTCCATAATTACATAATTAAATAATTCAAAAATACACGAGTCGTTATATCCTTCCCCCCTTAAAAAGATTATGTCCTCAGAATCTGGTCTAACTAAATAAGTGAGGATATTTGTCAAGCATAACTGACCCTAGTGAAAGGCATATGTCATAGCCTATTTGTTTATTCGAGGATTTAACTCAACTCAAATAAGGATGTAACAAGTAAATAGTGGTTTTATCGCCATAGAGATCTCTCAAAGTAACATATGTCAAAGGATTAAGTAACATTGTTTATCTACAGACTTGAGGACTTAATTCACTGGAAGAAGCTCAAGATATTGATCATGCCTCAGTGATATAAATCAAGATTGTGGATTTAATCAAGTGACAGAGATCTCGTCAGGGTATCAATTAATTACAAGGATTTAGTCTGAAGAAAATCAAGAGTATCAAAGTCAAGGCATGAAGAAACATCACGGAAGTTAGTCACTCATGAACCAGACAGTACATCGAGTGTCAACATTGAAGTGGTGGAATTGATTCATAATTGACAGTGATTTTCAGAAGAATGGTTGCTGCTCAAGATTAGTATTAATTCTCTATTAATTAATTAAGTCATATAATTTAATTAAGAGAATAAATTAAATCTGCAAAGATTAATTTATTGATTAATTGAATTAATTGATTAATTAATTCAGAATTATAATTTGATTAAAATCTATTTTAATCCAACAAGACTATCTTTTGTATTAGCAAGACAATCGGTATGACAATCAATAGTCATACCGAAAGTCATGTCAGTTCATTTAGATTGTCTTGCCGAAAGTTCTATCAGTTCAATGGATAGTCCTACCGAAAGTTCTACTAGTTAAAAGGATTGTCTTGCTAAGCTAAAAGTATTGTCTTGCCAGTTAAATCAAGGATTGATTTAATATAAAAGAACTGAAGCTGATTTTCAACAGAAGCAGTACATTGAATATCAAACATAGAAGAACACAGAACAGAGAAAAAAAGCAGAGAACTTATTGCAATTTCTCAGAACATTTATTTCTAGTATTAATTGTTAAATCTAAACCACTAGAAATCCTTTTCTTGTTCTTGTGTAACTAACTAGCGGATCAAAATCCCTAGAACTTAATCTCAAATTGCTTTTAGCATTTGATCCTTTTTATTTCAAAAATAGAAAAAGTTCTTGTCGAATTTATTCTAGATTTGGAATAATTTATTTGAGATTAATCCCTTGTAAACGATACCGTTGTTGTAACACCTTTCAAGTTTAATAATAGTTTTATTTAACTTGAATTTTGTTCACTTTTTTATTCCGCATTTTATTCGATTAAACGGTATTGTTTGTATTCAACCCCCCTTCTACAAATATATTGAGACCTAACAATTGGTATTGACAGTGAAGATGAAGAAGTTGAGAATTCTGCTCTCATGGCTAGTGATGCAAACACCTAATCGTCAAGAAAAGAGGTAAAATTTACTGATGCTGAATTAGTTTATCATTTAGGAGGTTCCTTAGATTGTGCTCGTTGTGATAATGAAATGTTAAATCAACAAATCAAAGACCTTGAGAAAGAGGTCAATGAATTAATACTTGTGCACATTAATCAAGATAAATTAAAAGAACAAGTATCTTTTCTAAAGAATAGAGTTGACTGTTATAGACAACTCGAAACTATTCTCAAAGACAAGATCACCGGTCTTGAGGCTAAGGTTAAAGCTTACTTTAATTCTTGTTCGAAGTCCAAAGAGTTTTACAATAAGCAAGCTGTTAATCAAACATCTGGAATAGGTTATGATTACAATGTTGCTATTGGAAAATTAGGCATAAACTCCCCTCCTCATGTCTGTGCTAAAGGGAGGGAAGTACCACATGTGCTTAAGGGTGTTGATGAACCCCTTTATAAAGAATCAATTGCTGAACCATTTGATGAGACCTCATTTATTATTCAAGAAGAAATCCGTGCTGAAGATCTTGCTAATGAGAAAGTTGTTTCCAAGTCAAGTGTGTCAAAGGTTCCAGTCAAAGTTGTGAAAGCAACTGAGACTAACTCAGACACACATGAGTTGGATAACAAAAATGCCATGTCTACCATGCATAAGTTGCCTATTGTTAATCCCTCTCATAAAGCATGTGGTGTTCCTGATTGTATGTCTTGTGCTTTTAATTTGATGTATGCTTATTTTAATGATAAGCATGTTTCTAATGATAAGACTACTCCTCGTCAGAATGTGAATAATAGGAAGCATGATAGGTCTAAGACTGCTAGTCCTCCTAAAGCTAGAAAGGAGACATTTGTGCCTAAGCCTAAACAGAAATTTATCAAGGTTGTTTACAAGGTCAAATGTCCAGTCATTGAGAAAGTTGAGAACATTAAAGCTAAGAATGTTATTTTTCCTGATAAAGGCCAATTTTACAAGTATGCCGGACCCAACCAAGCTTGGGTTCCATAGAAGGTCTAATCCATTTGTATTGCAGGGCATTAAACAGGTACAACCGGTAGTGTGGATTCTTGACAGCGGATCGTAAAGACATATGACCGTAGATAGAGCCCTGCTATCAAATGTGGTTGAGAAAGCTGGCCCAGTGGTTACCTTTGGAGATAACAACAAAGGTTTAACTGAGGGATATGGCTGTTTGCAAGCTGGTAATGTTATCATTGAAAATGTGTATGTTGTGCAAGGACTTGAACACAATCTTCTTAGCATTAGTCAGTTCTGTGACAACGGCTACAATGTTTTATTCGACAAGCTGAAGTGTCAGATTCTGCACAAGAAAAGTGAAAAACCCTCCTTGATGGGAATCCGGAAAGGAAATCTGTTCGTAGCTGACATGAACTCTGGAAGCAATCCTGAAGTCAATTGTTTCTATGCAAAGGCATCGTCAGATGAGAGTTGGCTATAGCACAAGAGACTTTCCCATCTCAATTTCAAAACAATGAATTCTCTTGTCAAAAGAGAATTGGTTAGAGGTCTGCCTCAGCTGGAATTCTCCCCAGAAGGACTGTGTGAGGCTTGCCAGAAAAGAAAAGTCAAAGAAAGCAAGTCACAAAGGCACTGACACATCCTCCATAACTGGTGTTCCGCAATTATTGCACATGGATTTATTTGGACCAGTTAATGTTCTTTCGATGTCAAAGAAGGGTTAATGTCTTGTGATAGTTGATGACTATTCCAAGTGTACGTGGATTTTATTCCTTCACTCCAAGGTTTTCATACCACAAGTTGTGATTGATCATATCAAGTTGATCGAGTTAGATTCTAATGTCCCTGTTAGAGCAATAAGGTCAGATAATGGTACAGAATTCAAGAATTCACTTCTCAATGGATTCTGTACAGACAAAGGGATTACCCAGACAATTTTTATACTCAGAATCGAACTCTAATCAACAAAGACTTCATGAAGACTCCCTATGAGATTATGAATGAACAGAAACCTTCTATCAAATACTTTCATGTATTTGGTGCCAGATGCTTCGTGCTCAAGGATGGAGATGATCGTCGTGGTAAATTCGAGGCAAAGGCATATGAGGGTATTTTTGTTGGATATGGAAGAAGATCATACAGGGTGTATATCATTGATCAACATAAAGTAACTAAAAGTGTCAATGTTATATTTGATGACACTAAACTCCCTAGTATCCAAATTGAAGATCCTTTTGAGAAACTGAAGTTTGATGATATGTCATATTCAGAATCAGAACATGATCAAGTACCTGAGGTTGTTGCTGGTGAAGAACCTGTTAATCATGATGATACTCAAGGTAATGGTGATGGAAACTTTGGCAACAATGGACATACCACTGCTACTGACGGAGAATCTTCAAGTCAACATGGCAACAACTCAGGGGGAGATGCTGAAGGATCAACTAGTAGGACATAACATCCCAATGAATTTCAAGGCGAATCATCAAGATCAAATCTTCCAAGACAGACTGTCTGGAATAAAGCTCATCCTTTTGAGTTGATTATTGGTGATCCAGATATTGGAGTTAGAACTAGACGTGCTACTCAAAATGAGTGTCTATTCTCAGGATTTTTTTCTGAGATGGAACCTAAGAAGATTGAGGAAGCACTGACTGATCCAGATTGGGTGATTGCTATGCAAGATGAACTCAATCAGTTTGAACATCAACAAGCCTAGAAACTGGTACCTAGACCTACACACAAGAAAGCTGTTGGTACTCGGTGGGTATTCAGGAATAAACTAGATGAAGATGGTGTGGTTACAAGAAACAAAGCAAGACTGGTAGCTAAAGGGTATTCTCAAGCGGAAGGCATTGATTATGATGAAACCTATGCTCCAGTGGCTAGACTAGAGGCCATAAGGATATTCCTGGCAATTGCAGCATTCTCTAACTTTAAAGTTTATCAAATGGATGTCAAGAGTGCCTTTCTCAATGGAAAGCTGGATGAAGAGGTGTATGTAGAGCAACCTCCTGGTTTTGAAGATCCAGATCATTTGGATTTTGTCTACTTTCTTTTCAAGGCTAACTATGGACTCAAACAGTCTCCGAAAAAATGGTATGACACTCTCTCTGAATTTCTTATTGAAAATAGCTTTATTAGAGGTGTCGTAGATAAAACTCTCTTTTCTAAAAAGTATAAGAATGATACTATATTAGTCCAAGTCTATGTGGATGATATAATATTTGGGTCTACTAATGATAATCTCTGTAAGAGATTTGCTAAGTTAATGCACAACAAATTTGAAATGAGCATGATGGGAGAGCTGAAGTTCTTTCTTGGATTACAAGTAAATTAAAAGTTAGATGGAACTTTTATTTGTCAATCCAAGTATCTCAAGGAACTCCTCAAAAAGTACAATCTAGAGGATTCTGCATCAGCAAGGACTCCGTCAACTACAGCTGTCAAGCTTGGATCATGTGAAAACTCCATTAAGGTAGATGTCACAAGCTACAGAGGTATGATTGGCTCGTTACTCTATCTTACTGCAAGTAGACCAGATATTATGTATGCTACATGCTTATGTGCAAGGTTCCAAGCGAATCCTAGAGATATTCATCTCGTTGTTGTTAAACGAATCTTGAGATATCTTAAGGGAACACCAAATCTAGGTATTTGGTACCCTAAAGAATCTGGTTTTAACCTTGTTAGATATACAGATTCAGATTACGCAGGAAGTGTTGTTGATAGAAAAAGCACCTCAGGGAGTTGTCAATTCCTAGGTAGCAGACTAGTCTCATGGTACAGTAAGAAACAGCAAACAGTTTCCAATTCAACGGCTGAGGCTGAATATATTGCTGCTGGAAGCTGTTGTGCTCAGATCTTGTGGATTAGGAATCAGCTACGGGACTATGGCTCTGTATTGAACAAAATACCTATTCTATGTGACAATACAAGTGCAATAGCCATCACCAACAACCCTGTGCAGCATACAAGGACCAAGCACATTGACATCAGGTATCATTTTATTAGAGAGCACATCATGAATGGTACTGTTGAACTATTTTTTGTTCCAACAGAAGAACAAATAGCAGATATTTTCACTAAACCTCTTGATGAATCCACATTTACCAAATTAGTTGGTAAATTGGCTATGTTGAATAGCTTTAGTGATTAAACTTATTAATATCTGAAATCTGTTCTTGAATAAATTTACAAATGAATTTTTCATAAATGAAAAATTCATTTACAAATTTATTTTATCATATTTTCCATAATACTTGATTATTTCTATGTGAGTTTTATTATCTTATTTTATTTACTTATTCTACTTGTTAATTTTAATATCTCAGAATATTTTATTTTCTCTAAAAATATTTTTCTATGAATTTTATTTGCTAAAATTCAACAAAAATCTATTTTTGGAATAAAATATAATTATTTCTGAAATATTGCTTTTGTTTTTGTAAATTTATTCTGTAAACTGTAAGTATTAATTCTGTTTATAATTGTTTTATTAATTCTGTGTTATAATTATTTATTCTGTTTATTCTGTTAATAATTGTTTTATTCTGTAACTGTAAACCTTCTGCAATGACAATCGGCAAGACAATTGAAATTGTCTTGCTGAAAGTCATTTCAGTATATATATATATATATATATATTTGTTTTATTTTATACTAGAATGACAATCGGTATGACTATCGATTGTCTTTCTAGTTTATTCTGATATATTCATGACTTTTATACTGGTATGACAATCGGTATGACTATCAGATTGTCATACCGATTTTATTTTTATTTGTTTTTGTTATTTCCTTTAGCCTGGTATGACAATCGGGAAGACAATCGGTATGACTTTCCTCGATTGTCATACCAGTTGTCTACTTAAGTTTTTTTTGTTATTTGTTTCTTTTATTAGTAATCAGTTCAGTTTTTGTTTTTCCTTTCAAATTCCAGCAGTTGTGTTTCTTTCTCTCTCTCTTTGAACTAATCAACAGTCACCATTGTTCTTGCTCGAGTTTTTACTTAGCTTCACAAAACTCCACTTCTGAGATATATACATACGCGTGTATATATACAGAAGTGCTGCTCGTTTTGTTTCTAGGTTTTAAAATTCTTTTTGTTATTGGGTGCGTATAAAATCTGTTTTGTTTTAAGTGTGTTTGTGGGACAAAAATCAACTAGATATACTTTTTTTAAAATTTTTGGGATATAATTAAATTAATTCGGATTATTATTTATTTTTAATTCGAATTACTCTTAATTTAATTCTTAAAATTCTGAAATTGTGTGTTTTATTGAATTTTTTTTATGGCTCTCAATTTCCAAATTGTCTCGCATAATCTTGTTGGTTATTTTAATCCAGAAAAATGTGATGTGGAAAAATTTAAGCCGTGGATTAGATTTTTAAATGACCATTCGATTGTTAGCTCTGCTATTAAATCAAATGTGCTTTTAAATGTCGATCTGCTCAGACTAATTTGCACAACCTCTAATGTGGCCGATGATTTTAAATATTTTTCATTCACCGTGGCAAACACACAGTATGTAGTTGATGAAACAGTCTTCAAACTTTCTCAATGCTATTCACTATCAGGGGGTGATTAATTTAACCAAGTTGTCTAAATCCAATTTGGTTTCTGAATGGGATATTTTCTTCGATACACTTTCCAAAGTGTTTGCCAACTGCACTAAATCCAACTTTCACAACATCACTTCCACTCTGCAGTATATTGGTCTTGCGGTTGTTTTCAATCAAAGGATCAATTTTGGCAAACTACTTTTACCCATTCTTCTGAGATGTCTCACTACTGCTTTACGTGATCATTCTACAAATCGTAGGGACTCGTGCTATTATGCACGTTTTCTCATGCTCATAGCAGAACATCTTCTCTCACCTGAGCATAAAGCTCTTTTTGCTAACTCTTCAGTAACTGAACCCCCTCCAGTAAGCAAAAAGATTTACACTCGCCAAGACACAACCTTTAAATTCATGCAAGTTCCAGTACTTGTATCTGCTTTCATGGCCACTTACATTCCTTTACCTATTTTCAATCTTCCCGGTCATGAACAGCAAGCTCAACCTCCATTGGTTCAAACCACCCAGGCTCAAACATCAGATGCTCTTCCTCTGCAGGTAATAATTCCTCAAACTCAAACTATTCCTACTTCTGTTGAAAGACCCCCAGTGGTTGATAGGGTTGACCATGAAGTTGTAGAACCGCAGCTTCAATCCCAGGTCATAGAGCCAAACACAGAGTCACAACCTATCTCAACCTCTCCTCCACTGTCTAAAATGTTGCCTAGAAGGTTAGTAGGAAGTAGTATGTTGTTGGATGTGAATGAACCCTCTGCTCTGCCTCCTCCCAAGAAAAGAAGAACATTTACTGAGGCATCTGAAAGCCCATCCTTGTCCTCCCAACAGGATATGGACTTTGATATGGCCAGTGAACAGTTACTAGAGACATTCTATCAACAGGATGAATCTATTGAAATTCGTCATAGGGCCATGGCATCCTGTATTGAGTCAAGCACACTTCCATTACTCACAATGGAAGCATACAGACCAATAGATGATACTCAGGACATAGAACGAGGAGTGCACATTGAGTCAGTTACAGTGCCTGCCATAGTTACGGCAGAAGAGCAGTCACATGCTTCTGAGGGAAAATATGACTCTCAGCCACCTTTAATAGAGTCATTTTCTCCCCTCCCAGATCCAACACTTCTGGCTCCCTCACAGGATTCTCCACTCGCAGATTTATCTGGAGAAAGTGGAGGGCAACTCGGTCAATCTATTCCTGAAGCAATTTAGACATCTATTTCACATGAAAAGATAGGTTTGACTGAGGATCGGGACTCGCGAATTCCCATTGCACCACCACTGACCTCTCTTGAAGAGGCTAGGGTGATTTTAAATGCAGGTACAGAAGATCAGCATCAGGAAGACTCCTCACGAGCAATAATATTGAGAGATACACAAGCACGTGAGTTGAGTGAATCAAACATGAGAGATATTCAGGTGAGCGCACACACAGAAACAAACACTGAAAATTTGTTAGATCAAATTGCTGAACTAAAAGAACAACTTGCAAAAACTCAGGCTGAGGCTCAATCATTCAAAGCACAAGTGGTTGAACGATCTTCTTCTTCCACCTCTGTCAATAATCAGCTGGCTCTCATCAGGACTGAAATATCATATTCAAAGACCTCTGTTGTACCAAAGCTTAACTCAATCCAGGCATCTCCAACTTTATCAGCTGAAGACATTTCAAACTTCTGCTCTCTCCATACAAGAATGACTTCTCTTGAAGACTTGGTTGAAATGAATCATTCACTGGACTCCTCTAGATTTCTGAAAATAGAGACGGGCATGGAACATCTCAATGAAGGGATGAAGCACTTGTACTTTGTAATAACCCCAATTTTTGGAATTTTTTTGAAACCCTTATGAATAGTGATTTTACTGATTATGCTGAATAAGAAAACTTTTCATGCCACACTATGTAGGGGTTCTTCTATTGTTATTCTGAGATCTTATTAGTACTTTATATGAGATATAAGTGTATTTAAAGATCGTCAGAATCCAAATTCGAACACTTTGATTTTTCCCGAAAATCCACCAGATACCGAAAGAATTAAGTATAAGGGAACAGGATAAAAAGGATTTAAATTCAAGAATTATAAGAGAGGATCATAAAAGGAATATTATATATTGAGAAAGGTTTAGGGGAACCCAAGTAATAAGATCCCGGGTATGATCCCTCAAACGATAAACAAAAACGGAAGTTAAGCGAACCGCATAACAGATCAGCGGTCATTAGCCAAGTAATTAGGAGTTAATCAAAGGGTTAGTGGAGAGTGATGTCATCTCACCAACAAGAGGAAGACAAGTGTTAAATAGATGACACAACCATGGTGACATAAGCATGACAAGTGAATTTGTTTTTTTGGATGATTCTTGGCCAAGCAAAAATTACCATGGTAAAAACCAAAAAGTAGCCAAGCCATAAAGAAAATAAACCAACTAATTCATTTCACAAAATAGAAAATAAACTTCTTGTTCAAGAACATGAAGCTCTCGGCTTCTTCTTGAAAGCAAAAGAAGAAAAGATCAAGTCCAAGCTCCACTCCATAATAAATTCAAAGGTAATTATGCAAGCTTCCTTGTGATTAGATAAGCATATCCTAGGAGTTTAAGCTTCTAATTCTTTGTAAATCTCTTCCAATAAATCAAGGAAGAAGAAGGTGAATAGTAACCTTCAAGAAATAACTTTAGTTTTCTTGATTCTTATGAATGTTCAAGGTAGCTTAAGCATATATCAAGGCTTCCATGGGCATTCCAAGGATCTTTCATTGATTAAAAGCTTCAAGGAAGGTATAACTCTAAATTATCTTAGCATTAAGTTGTTTGGTATAAATGATTATGATGATGGAATGATATATTAAGTGTAGTAGTTTTTTTGTCATGTTGAGATCTTAGTTGTTAAGTGTTTTTGTTGATTTTGGGAGTTAAGAGTAGCACTAGTGGTTCTTGATGATTC
Organism: Apium graveolens; assembly: GCF_009905375.1. Lineage (NCBI taxonomy): Eukaryota > Viridiplantae > Streptophyta > Magnoliopsida > Apiales > Apiaceae > Apium > Apium graveolens. The sequence goes on from NC_133657.1 coordinate 65,681,290, forward strand.
ATGTTATGATTTGGGCTTGGTTTAAATGGTTTAAAGTGGTTGATGAGTGATATTGTCATATGGTTGTATTGGGATTGATTGGTGATGGTTTGGTGTTGAATTGGTTTGGTAAAATTTTGGGAAATCGCGTAAACATAGCCGTCGTAATGCCCGATTTACCTTAGACTGTTTTGTTCTTAACATCAGGACCCGAGAACCCACTGTTAGGTTTTGACCACTGCCATGATTAGATAGTACATGTTACGAGCTTCGTTTTGATATGTGGTTCATTTGAATCCGATGTACGGTTTAGGAGAAACGACCGTTTTAAGTAACGGCGTTTTGCGACCGAACCATTACCCCTCGCCTTACTTTGAAACCTTGGTTAAGGACTTTAAATGACTAATTGGGGTATGAAACAATTATTTTAAGTGTATTAGGAAGTTAGTAAGGTACTCACGAAAGAATCGCTTTAAAATTCTTAATTATTAATTTATTAAAAATGGTGGAGCCGAGGGTACTCGAGCGACGTAAGTGAATCGTTAAGCGCAAAAGCAAACGTTAGGGTTCAATTGGTTAAAGTCTAGTTTCTTAAGCGAACAGGGTTTAATTCTGACTTATGTTATTGTTCATAGGTTATCGGACCCACTCTAAGCTTAAGTCTATCCGGGAGCGCTCAGGCAAGTTTTCTACCCGTTATACTGTTGTTGTGATGTATATATGTATATGCATTATCTTGTGATAGATGTATGATGGTTAATTAGCAAATTCTTGCGATATATTGGAGCATGTGATATGGTATATATGCATGCCTATTTCGTAATCTTGATACATATATATGTTGATTCAAATGCTTATAAGTTGTATAATACCTATGCTAGAGATAAGCAGTAGTTGCGTATACCCTTAGTATAGGGGACCCAAAGGTGAACAGTTTTCTAAACCGGGAGTCGATATTCCCGAGTATAATATATATATATATATTTATTTATTTATTTATTTATTTATTTATTTATATATAGATATAGTTTTCAAAACTATTAATCGAATAAGGTTTATTCGATAACTTTATTTTATTCAATGAATATTATTTTGAATATTCATTCGAGGACTTATGACTCGGCTTATTTATTTAATGAATATTATTTTGAATATTCATTCGAGGACTTATGACTCCGCTTATTTATTTAATGAATATTAGTTGAATATTCATTTGAGGACTTATGACTCCGTTTATTTACTAATTAATATTCTTTATTTTATTAAAGAATAATGTGTCGATAATCAAACTTATTTTCGATTATTCAAATAAAGATCGTACTTTCGTATAAGTATATCCTTGGTTATTTATTATTCATTTCAAGTATAAGTTTTAAAACTTCTACTTCAATTATTTTTATAAGGAATATCCTTATGGGAATATTATTTAAATAATAATATTCAGATATTCTCCAACATATCGGGACTGATTTATTTCATTAAATCAGCTTTACTCCAAACATTCTTAAAAGTGTTTTCGAGTCTTCAAAATGATTTTAAAAGTTAGAGCGGATCCCAAAACTCGTTTTCAGATTTAAGATCTTCCTTTCGAAGGAGACTTGAATATTCGCTTAAAAATCTTGGGGATCTGGCTCTTTGGTGTATTTTATATTCGCAACGAGGTTGCTGTTTTGAGAAAACAATTTGATTACTTGCCCAACGTTCGGGAAGTAAGTCCATCTAATTGAGTCGGCATAAGCGACAGGCCGGGGTACGGTCTATGAAGGTGTAAGAGGCTGGGTAACAGTCCATCCACGCGTGAGTGGTCGGGTAACGGTCTAGCGCAAGGTCCTAATGCGGCCAGGGTGATGACCGGCGAGGAATTCATCCATCTACAGTAGAAAAGGTTACTTATTGGTATCTTTGCCTGATCAGCAAGATATCGGGTTTATGCCACAATTCTTTTCCTTTCCAAAAATTCATTGAATGTTACAAACTCTGTTCATACTTTACATGACAGAGGTTTTAAGGAAATGTATGAGAGATATATATATGGATATATATATATATCAGGACTTAATGAAGTATCTCGTAACTTCATTATTTATAATGATACTCAAAGATTGAATCTATTCAAATCTTGTCTTGTAGTCTCATCTATGTGATGAACTTTTGAAACTAATTATAACTTGAACGGTGGTAGTTCAAGTAGTATTCGGAAAAGATATAAGTATATTGGAGTATCTTGTAACTTCATCTTTTCAACTTATATCTGGTTAATGATTATCTTGCATGACAAAGATTTTCACAAAAACGTTGAGACAAGGTTAGATATATGAGATCACCGTGCAACGATATTTTTTATACAGTTATAAACTGGAACTCTGTGTATATTATACAGGTCAGAGGATTTCAAAGATTTGAGAAGTATATATGTATATATATACTGAATATTTTGCGACTTCATCGCATTAAGATATCAAACTTGGTTCATTTCTTTTGACCAAGACTTTCATGAGTACTATGAGAATGCTCATATATTGTTAATTATTATACATATCATTTCGGTGGGCTTGTTGCTCACCCTTGCTTTCTTCTTTCATCACACAACAACAGATAGAGAAGATGAACAGGATCAAGCTCCAAATTCGCGAGCAGATAGGAAACATTCCGCAGTTTCTTGTAGGCGTTAATACCGTTGTAGCTGAGGTAGGGTCTACCAATAGGCTAGGCTTTCAACTTTTGATGTACCAGACTTATGTATATTTATGAATTGTAATAATGGCAAAGAATATGTAAATTTATTCAGAAACCCTTTTGAGGTGTAATGACTTATAATTGTGGAATAAAATGACTTGTGTTATTGTTTGGTATTCATCTCTGAGACTATAACTTGTGGTTTGTGTAAATCTTGCGGGGTCACAGTACGTAGTAGTTGGTTGATTATTAAGATTAAGTATTATTAAGGGAAATGGAACTCGTGACATCCCGGATCCCCGACCCCGGATTTGGGGGTGTTACAGAAATGGTATCAGAGCCAAGCGTTATAAACCTCAGAGATGATATGATGTTAAAATAATAAGTTCACTAAGATAATAAGAACTCTTGCCAAGTTCATAGTCGGACTACCTAACGTAGTACTGACAGTTAAAACCCTTATGGGAACCCTTATAAATATCGTGATAGAAGCGTAGTTCGTTATCGTATATGGTAGCGGGACTCCGAACCCTGAGGATGAGGAGCGACAACGCGATGATGTTTTATTACTTATTGGAGATCATATTATGATCCGATAGAGCGTCCTAACGTGGGACCGGATGATGTTCATATTGAGGATGTTGTCCTAGAAGGGATTGTTGCTGAGAAGAATTCCGTGGAGGATCCTGACAAGAATGAATAAAGAACCAATGAGGAATTGATGACTATGGTTAGGGCGACTACCAGAGGTAGGATTGGCCGGTTACTACCGGAGGTTCGTTCAAGTTCGTAAAGATAGTAGCCCCTTTAACGCGCTTACTCGTAAGATTGAGAAGTTCGAATTGACAGAGAAATACGAGAACAACTTTCAAGAACTGAAGCAAAGATTGGTGACGGCCCTTATGATGGCATTGCCGGATGGAAAAGGAGATTTTGTGATGTGTAGTGACGCTTCGCATAAGGAATTAGGGTGCTTCTTATACAGCACAGCAAGGTACTCGCGTACGCGTCAAGAAAATTAAGGGAATATAAAATTCGATATCCCCACCCATGAGCTTGGGCTCGTGGCAATAGTTTTGCCCTGTAGATTGGAGGCACTACTTGTATAGAGAGAAGTGCGAGATTTACCTAAACCATAAGTGCTCTAGTACATTTTCCCGTAGAAAGAGCTCAACATACGCCAGAGGGGGTGGTTAGAGCTAATCAAGAATTATGATTGGGAGATTCTTTATCATTCGGGGAAAGCCAGTGTGGTGGCTGATGCCCTTAGTAAAAAGGAGAGACTCAAGATGATAATGTCTTTGGCAGAATTTATAAGAGATTTTGAGAAAATGGAAATCGAAGTGAAGATAACCGGAGCCGGTACCGAAAAGCTGTTTGAGATTGCAATACAGTCCGAATTATCGGAAAAGAACATATTGTGCCAGAAAAAGTGATGAATGAAGGCAGAAAGCCAACAATTAGATAAAAGATTAATATCGAGAAAGATGATAAGGGAATAATGAGGTATTCCTACAGAATTTGGGTTCCAAATGTTCAAGAGCTTAAAGATGAGATCTTAGATGAAAGCTAGTTTGAGGAATAAGATTTAGAGCAAACCCTGAACGTGATAGTCAGGGAGGTCGCCATCAAGATAGAAGGAACCCATAACATGATGAAGTGGAAAATGAGGATTTAAAACATGTAGGATGACCCCGATTATGGGGAGGAGGAGGAAATGTTCAGACTAAGGAAACAGAAGTCGAGTAAGGAAAGGAGACCCGAGACGGTACTCCTATACGACAATTTATGGACCTTTCTAGACAGAACTTAGACTATTATCCCCAACCACCACCCTGAGGAAACAATGCGGTGAGAAATTTTTTTCAGAACCTTTAAGTCGCTAAGCTCTCAGAGTTCCAAGGAACAAGCTGACCCAGTCGAGGCAAGAGCCTGACTAAAGGAAACATAGGAATCATTTGAGATTCTAAATGATTGACGAATCACAAAAGACTATTTTTTTCACTTACCCTCCTAAGAGATAGGCCACCCGCTGGTGAAAGGCCAAGGAAGGCACGGAGCAAGAGATTATAATAAATTGATTTAAGTTCAGTCAATGGTTTTCAGGAAAGTACTTCCCAAGGTTATGGAGATAGTGTAAAAGCTTTAGAGCCAGCACAAAGGCAGAAGAGTATGATGAATTATGAATCTAAGTTGTAAAAGTTGTCAAGATTCGTTCTGAGGACATGAATCCAGAATGACGGGATGTTTGAAATCAATGCTTATGTTGTGTTGGTTCATGAAATAATGATAAGAGAAAGGAAAAAAAAACTGAAGTGGAAAGGAATATAAAGGCAATAGAGTTTGAGGAATGATAAGGGTGTTGGGTATGAGGAAACCCTAAAGACTCGTAGCAATAGAAATAGAAAAGTATGTAATCGTCAGGATGAGGGTGATTCACCATGAGTTAAAGTTGATGATTGAAGGAATAAGAGATACATATATTTTATCCCCTGTAAGTTGGGAGGATTTGAGGAAACCTTGAGATAGTTCGAAGGATAAATAATGAGACGCGGATAGACTGAGGAGACAAGGAAGTAAGAAATTAGGAAAATTGGATGAAGGAAGTGACCTTCAAGAATGTGAAGTGTAAGACCGGTGGCTTGATACCCAGAAAGGGAGATGCCAGGTATGAAAGATATCCCACCATTGAGATGACTGTTGAGATAAACAACAAAAGTAAATAAGGAATTATTAAGAAGAAGTTCACGTTGAACACGACCAATATCTTCCAGAACATCCTTGTTATCGTTACCAAATTAGGCAAGAAAAGCAGATAACCGTTATTATCTTTTGGAGGCCATATTGATTGACCTCATTTTGAATACAGATGTTATTGTGAAATTAGGCATATACTATCCAGGTGGGAATGATTGAATAAGACACCCTTATCAGGGATATATGACTTGATTTATCCATGGAAGGATGCATGTACCTTTTTAAAGGTGGAGTTAAGGATAAAACATCGGTAACTTAAAACGAATCCTAGGCAAATGCATAAAGGTTGGCATTTCACCCTTAATAGGGATAGTATGAGTTTTGACAGTATGAATTGGAAAGGATTAAGGTAACAACAACCTTTAAGGATCAGTGAAGAAATTTTCAGAAGTATATAGACAATGATTCTGGTATTAGTAAATGGTATCTTGATATGCCATGTGCCTGGGGTGTACCTGATGAAGGAGTTAAGGATAACCTTAGAGGTTTTACAAGGAGAAAGGTAATATTCAAAATTCTCAAGAATAGAAATGTTGATAAAGGAAATATGACGTAATTATAATGATGCCAAGTGGGGCACGTGTTAAACCACGAGAAAGTATGGATCGAACCAGTAAAGGTCGAAATTGTTCAGGGCAATTAGGACCTAAGATAAAAGATGTTCTAAGTATGATTGAGAGTCAGTCGTGACAGTGATTAACCTCTAAAGACTGAGGCAATAACTTATGGAAAAATGGTGATATATTTTTTTACTCATCAGATTTTAAGGAAAACATCTTCACATAAGCAGTGATTGAAGTGAGGTAGAAAATTTATTTGGAGGTGGTTAAAATGACATTGACTGTAAGGAAATTTTACTATCAGGAAAGGCCAAAGAGGTGGCCGACACCTTAGAGGTAAGAGGATAATTATAGGCGCCTATGCCAAAGGAATACAGTGATGATGGTTAAAGCTGTGAAGGTTGTATTACGGTTTGGAAGATTGACATTCCTTCTGATGACTGTGCGATACCCAACCGTAATAGTAGTTGGTAAAGGTTTAATTCGTGTAATCGCCATGAGCGGGCTATCTATCTCAGAAGGTACTATCTTGAGATAAGCCAGGACCATGTTTCAAAAAGGACTAGACGAACCTTTGAGTTAAGTCTTCTATTTAAGGCATATGATTAAGAATGGTATTAACCTGTTATCGTTGCTTTAATTGAAACTCTTCTGCATTTTATCTGCTTCATGTCATGAATGTACGTCAGGATCAGGAGTGTTCTTAATGAATCATGAACGGTGATCATGTTACCTCCTTAAAAGAATTCGATACGATATGTATGGACTCCGTATGGTTAGCTATTAAGACTTCAAGGAAAGCGAATGACTACAGTAGGTCAGTGGTGGGCCATAGTAATGCTCCAATGAGTCTATGAATAATGAGACAATGACAAATGTGAGAGTTGTATTGTAATGAATGTTGAGATTGAGTACCACTAATCGGGTCGTGGTGATGTATAAGTTATCATTGAATAGACTAATTAAATACACTATTTACCTATTGAATATTTATTCCTCCTTATCAATAGAGGGTCGTATGACTATACGAGGAAGGTTGCGTTGCAAGCATAGAATTCTAGTAACGATGATGTCTAGAATGAGATCCCAGATTCGATTTTCGATATCGAGGGAGTTTCAAAGGTGATTGTGTATAAGCTTGAGGAAGAGCATGGGTCCATAGAATGATGGACGGAATAGCAAAAATATTTAGGCATGTGAAATACGATGCTATAATACTTGATGGTGATATAAATACGTATATGTTTTGTTCTCCTATGACAAACCTCTATAGTTCAGAGGTAGATTCCAAGCCAGATATTTTATGGCAATAAATTTTTTTACGTATATACAATTCTCTTCAGTTCGTTATTTTCTCTTCTTTCCATTTCATGTAAGCTGAGAAGAACAACCCTTCCAGAAGGGGAGGTATTGTCGAATGACTATCTATCTGTGTGATAGAAGCCTAGTAGGATACCACATGTTGTTTAATTGCTTGTCAAGTACTAAAGGCTGGCCACCTTCTGTACTAACTATGCGATATAACAAGTGTTCATGATCATAGTGATCTCTCAATAAATTCTTTTACTTCTATACGATGGATCAAGCTTTCAAAGATAGAAGCAGCTAGAAAGGAGTAGTATCAGTGCGGTGGTATTCCGAATCTAACGTGTTCGTGATACTAAGGTTGACATGGTTATTATAAGGTTATAGAACGCTAACGAGCAAAAGTGTAACCAGTATAATATTAGAAACTGAAGATATTAATGATTACGAACTGGAAAAGAGTGGGTATTGAGGAGCAAAAGCTATAGTGCTAGGAGCTATGATAAGAGTCTGTGCAATAGACTTGAAAGAAATCGGAATGATCACTTAACGCGGATTGAGTTTTCTTACGATGATAGATCGTATGTCAGTATCGAGATGTCGCCTTATGAGATCCTTGAGGGAAGACAATGTCGATCTCCCTTATGATAGGATGAAGTTGTAGAGCGCAAGATGCTCGGACCAGCAGTGGTCCAAAGGACCAAGGATATAATAGATCTAATTAGAGGACGACTGATAGTAGCCCAAGATGGACATAAGATGTATGCTGATTTGACAACGAAAGGACAAAGAGTATGAAGTAGGGGACCTATTGTTGTTAAAGGTATTCCCTTGGAAAGCCTTGGAAAGGATTGTTGAGGTTTGGAAAGAAATGAAAGTGAAGTCCACGATTTGTTGGACTCTGGGATATATTAAGACGTATTGGGAAGTTAGCATATGAGCTAGCCCTACCCCCGAACATGTAGCAAATTCATAACATGTTCCACGTATCAATGTTAAGGAAGTGTAATTCGGATGCCAGACAAATAGGGGCGTATGAGCGCATAGACATGCAACCAGACGTAACCTATATGGAGCAACCAGGAAGGGTTATGGATTGAAAAGGAACAAGTGCTTAGGAGAAGGGTTATCAAACTAGTCAGAGTTGGTGGTAGAACCGCAATATGGGAAAATTTACTCGAGAGTTAGAAAGTGCTATGCTAAGAGAGTATCCCTATTCATTTTCTATCTGATTCCGGGACGGAATCCTTTTAAGGAGGGGAGACTGTAATAACCCCAATTTTTAGAATTTTTTTGAAACCTTTATGAATAGTGATTTTGCTGATTATGCTGAATAAGAAAACTTTTCATGCCACACTATGTAGGGGTTCTTCTATTGTTATTCTGAGATCTTATTAGTACTTTATATGGGATATAAGTGTATGTAAAGATCGTCAGAATCCAAATTCGAACGCTTTGATTTTTCCCGAAAATCCACCAGATACCGAAAGAATTAAGTATAAGGGAACATGATAAAAAGGATTAAAATTCAAGAATTATAAGAGAGGATCATAAAAGGAATATAATATATTGAAAAAGGTATAGGGGAACCCAAGTAATAAGATCCCGGGTATGATCCCTCAAACGATAAACGAAAACGGAAGTTAAGCGAACCGCATAACAGATCAGCGGTCATTAGCCAAGTAATTAGGAGTTAATCAAAGGGTTAGTGGAGAGTGATGTCATCTCACCAACAAGAGGAAGACAAGTGTTAAATAGATGACACAACCATGGTGACATAAGCATGACAAGTGAAATTGTTTTGTTGGATGATTCTTGGCCAAGCTAAAATTACCATGGTAAAAACCAAAAAGTAGCCAAGCCATAAAGAAAATAAACAACTAATTAATTTCACAAAATAGCAAATAAACTTCTTGTTCAAGAACATGAAGCTCTCGGCTTCTTCTTGAAAGCAAAAGAAGAAAAGATCAAGTCCAAGCTCCACTCCATAATAAATTCAAAGGTAATTATGCAAGCTTCCTTGTGATTAGATAAGCATATCCTAGGAGTTTAAGCTTCTAATTCTTTGTAAATCTCTTCCAATAAATCAAGGAAGAAGATGGTGAATAGTAACCTTCAAGAAATAACTTTAGTTTTCTTGATTTTTATGAATGTTCAAGGTAGCTTAAGCATAGATCAAGGCTTCCATGGGCATTCCAAGGATCTTTCATTGATTAAAAGCTTCAAGGAAGGTATAACTCTAAATTATCTTAGCATTAAGTTGTTTGGTATAAATGATTATGATGATGGAATGATAGATTAAGTGTAGTAGTTGTTTTGTCATGTTGAGATCTTAGTTGTTAAGTGTTTTTGTTGATTTTGGGAGTTAAGAGTAGCACTAGTTGTTCTTGATGATTCATGTTATGATTTGGGCTTGGTTTAAATGGTTTAAAGTGGTTGATGAGTGATATTGTCATATGTTTGTATTGGGATTGATTGGTGATGGTTTGGTGTTGAATTGGTTTGGTAAAATTTTGGGAAATCGCGTAAACATAGCCGTCGTAATGCCCGATTTACCTTAGACTATTTTGTTCTTAACATCAGGACCGGAGAACCCACTTTTAGGTTTTGACCACTGCCATAATTAGATAGTTCATGTTACGAGTTTCGTTTTGATATGTGGTTCGTTTGAATCCGATGTACGGTTTAGGAGAAACGACCGTTTTAAGTAACGGCGTTTCGCGACCGAACCATTACCCCTCGCCTTACTTTGAAACCTTGGTTAAGGACTTTAAATGACTAATTGGGGTATGAAACAATTATGTTAAGTGTATTAGGCAGTTGTTAAGGTATTCACGAAAGAATCGCTTTAAAATTCTTAATGGTTAATTTATTAAAAATGGTGGAGCCGAGGGTACTCGAGCGACGTAAGTGCATCGTTAAGCGCAAAAGCAAACGTTAGGGTTCAATTGGTTAAAGTCTAGTTTCTTAAGCGAACGGGGTTTAATTCCGACTTATGTTATTGTTCATAGGTTATCGGACCCACTCTAAGCTTAAGTCTATCCGGGAGTGCTCAGGCAAGTTTTCTACCCGTTATACTATTGTTGTGATGTATATATGTATATGCATTATCTTGTGATAGATGCATGATGGTTAATTAGCAAATTCTTGTGATATATTGGAGCATGTGATATGGTATATATGCATGCCTGTTTCGTAATCTTGATACATATATCTGTTAATTCAAATGCTTATAAGTTGCATAATACCTATGCTAGAGATAAGCAGTAGTTGCGTATACCATTAGTATAGGGGACCCAAAGGTGAATATTTTTCTAAACCGGGAGTCGATGTTCCCGAGTATAATATATATATATATATATATAGTTTTTAAAACTATTAATCGAATAAGGTTTATTCGATAACTTTATTTTATTCAATGAATATTATTTTGAATATTCATTCGAGGACTTATGACTCGACTTATTTATTTAATGAATATTATTTTGAATATTCATTCGAGGACTTATGACTCCGCTTATTTATTTAATGAATATTAGTTGAATATTCATTCGAGGACTTATGACTCCGTTTATTTACTAATTAATATTCTTTATTTTATTAAAGAATAATGTATCGATAATCAAACTTATTTTCGATTATTCAAATAAAGATCGTACTTTCGTATAAGTATATCCTTGGTTATTTATTATTCATTTCAAGTATAAGTTTTAAAACTTCTACTTCAATTATTTTTATAAGGATTATCCTTATGCGGATATTATTTAAATAATAATATTCAGATATTCTCCAACATATCGGGACTGATTTATATCATTAAATCAGCTTTACTCCAAACATTCTTAAAAGTGTTTTCGAGTCTTCAAAATGATTTTTAAAAGTTAGAGCGGATCCCAAAACTCATTTTCAGATTTAAGATCTTCCTTTCGAAGGAGACTTGAATATTCGCTTAAAAATCTTGGGGATCCGGCTCTGTGGTGTATTTTATATTCGCAACGAGGTTGCTGTTTTGAGAAAACAATTTGATTACTTGCCCAACGTTCGGGAAGTAAGTCCATCTAATTGAGTCGGCATAAGCGACAGGCCGGGGTACGGTCTATGAAGGTGTAAGAGGCTGGGTAACAGTCCATCCACGCGTGAGTGGCCGGGTAACGGTCTAGCGCAAGGTCCTAATGCGGCCAGGGTGATGACCGGCGAGGAATTCATCCATCTACAGTAGAAAAGGTTACTTATTGGTATCTTTGCCTGATCAGCAAGATATCGGGTTTATGCCACAATTCTTTTCCTTTCCAAAAATTCATTGGATGTTACAAACTCTGTTCATACTTTACATGACAGAGGTTTTCAGGAAATGTATGAGAGACATATATATGGATATATATATCAGGACTTAATGAAGTATCTCGTAACTTCATTATTTATAATGATATTCAAAGATTGAATCTATCCAAATCTTGTCTTGTAGTCTCATCTATGTGATGAACTTTTGAAACTAATTATAACTTGAACGGTGGTAGTTCAAGTAGTATTCGGAAAAGATATAAGTATATTGGAGTATCTTGTAACTTCATCTTTTCAACTTATATCTGGTTAATGATTATCTTGCATGACAAAGATTTTCACAAAAACGTTGAGACAAGGTTAGATATATGAGATCACCTTGCAACGATATTTTTTATATAATTATAAACTAGAACTCTGTGTATATTATACAGGTTAGAGGATTTCAAAGATTTGAGAAGTATATATGTATATATATATACTGAATATTTTACGACTTCATCGCATTAAGATATCAAACTTGGTTCATTTCTTTTGACCAAGACTTTCATGAGTACTATGAGAATGCTCATATATTGTTAATTATTAGACATATCATTTCGGTGGGCTTGTTGCTCACCCTTGCTTTCTTCTTTCATCACACAACAACAGATAGACAAGATGAACAGGATCAAGCTCCCAATTCGCGAGCAGATAGGAAACATTCCGCAGTTTCCTGTAGGCGTTGATGTCGTTGTAGCTGAGGTAGGGTCTACCAATAGGCTAGGCTTTTAACTTTTGATGTACCAGACTTATGTATATTTATGAATTGTAATAATGGCAAAGAATATGTAAATTTATTCAAAAACCCTTTTGAGGTGTAATGACTTATAATTGTGGAATAAAATGACTTGTGTTATTGTTTGGTATTCATCTCTGAGACTATAACTTGTGGTGTGTGTGTATCTTGTGGGGTCACAGTACGCAGTAGTTGGTTGATTATTAAGATTAAGTATTATTAAGGGAAATGGAACTCGTGACAACTCGGATCCCCGACCCCGGATTTGGGGGTGTTACTTACTTCATGATCAAAAATTCTTACTGCCCTACTGAAGAACCAAGGACTTTCTTTGAAGGGCCGTCTGGTGGAGGCTCAGGCTCTGGAGGTGATGGATCATGGAGGGTCTAAGGGAAAGTCTGTAGAGGATTCCTCAACTAAGGGGGAGAAGAAAGGGGGAAGTGGAAAGGGAAAAGAAAAAGATTCGTCTGCTGGAGGCATAGGCAAGGCTGATGATGTCTACTATAGTGGAGAACAGGATGACTTCGATATTTTTGACATTCCCGCTGAACCAGTCTTGGGAGATAAAGATGGTTTCTTTGAAGCTGAGGAGGAAAGTGATTTTGCAGAATGGGAAGAGGAAGCTCAAGTGGATCCTGTTTTTGAGAAAGAGTTTCAGCAGCAGCAGTCAGAGTTGAAAAGAAATGAAGCTGAACTCAAAAAGGTATCCCAGATCATTGATATGAGGAAAAATATTGAACGAACAGAAACTCTTGAAAAGCAACATCTTCATGACATTAAAGCTAAAGAAAGGAGAAGAGATGTCAGACTGAAGATTGGTGAAAAATGGGATGAAGCTAGGAGAGTACTTGATATGCCTCAGCTGAGCACAAACAATGATAGGCAGTTTCTACATCTTCTGGACAAGCTGGAGATCTCTAATCCAAACAATGACGTGTACATGAATGCTATAAAGACTGAAGTCTCAAGGATCACAGTTGCCTTTGACAGATCTCTAAATGAAATGAGCATATTTGTATATTGTCAGAGCGAAGGATCTTTCAAGGTATCACTTCATCTGTTTGAGAATCCTTCTTTATCAGAGATTTGGGTTCTTCTCAACAAAGTCAAAAGGAGCTCAGAATTGAATGAAGTTCTTCGAGAAAGGCTCAAAGAGTTTGCCAGCAGGGCTAGTCCTCAAGTGATCAACAATCCTCATCAGGTAAGATTCTTTAAGTCTGACTGTCTTCAAATCTGCCAGCTCGATTCATAATCTCTTAAAGACTACTCAGCTAAGCATCTTGTCTCGATGGAACATCACTTAAGAACTGCTGGATATTCATCCATGTTGAAAACTCAAGCAGCTGATCTGATTCAAGCTTATTGTGAAAAGAATATTAAAAGGTACAATCAGTTCAAGAATAAGCTAAAGTCAGTTGGAGTTCAACCAGTCAGGCCGGCCAGCTTCACTTCTGAAAAGGATCGTGTCTTTGACAAGGAGTTGCTTCAAGATTTGGAAGAAGATGAATTCGGAAGGGAAGACAACTGAATTCAATTAGCTCAAAACTTAATATAATATGATTAGAGCTTTATGAATCAAGATAGACTAATGTAGTTATATGTTCAGTCTAGAGGAACATCTATCTTGTATTCACTTGTAAATTTCTTTTAGAATCTGGAAAATGTTAAATATAATCCAGAACTTTTCTGCTATTTACTTTGCATTATTGTTTATATCTTTTTCTTATTTTTTAGTTGAGTTATCCTCTAGGTATTTGTTGTTATTGTCTAACAAATAAATAGGGGGAGATTGAAAGGCATATGTCATAGCCTTTATGTTTATTCGAGGATTTAACTCAACTCAAATAAGGATGTAACAAGTAAATAGTGGTTCTATCGTCAGAGAGATCTCTCAAAGTAACATATGTCAAAGGATTAAGTAACATTGTTCATCTACAGACTTGAGGACTTAATTAACTGGAAGAAGCTCAAGATATTGATCATGCCTCAGTGATATAAATCAAGATTGTGGATTTAATCAAGTGACAGAGATATCGTCAGGGTATCAATTAATTACAAGGATTTAGTCTGAAGAAAATCAAGAGTATCAAAGTCAAGGCATGAAGAAACATCACGGAAGTTAGTCACTCATGAACCAGACAGTACATCGAGTGTCAACATTGAAGTGGTGGAATTGATTCATAATTGACAGTGATTTTCAGAAGATTTTCAGAAGAATGGTTGATGCTCAAGATTAGTATTAATTCTCTATTAATTAATTAAGTCATATAATTTAATTAAGAGAATAAATTAAATCTGCAAAGATTAATTTATTGATTAATTGAATTAATTGATTAATTAATTCAGAATTATTATTTGATTAAAATCTGTTTTAATCCAGCAAGACTATCTTTTGTATTAGCAAGACCATCGGTATGACAATCAATAGTCATACCGAAAGTCATGCCAGTTCATTTAGATTGTCTTGCCGAAAGTTCTATCAGTTCAATGGATAGTTCTACCGAAAGTTCTACCAGTTAAAAGGATTGTCTTGCTAAGCTAAAATGATTGTCTTGCCAGTTAAATCAATGATTGATTTAATATAAAAGAACTGAAGCTGATTTTCAACAGAAGCAGTACATTGAATATCAAACATAGAAGAACACAGAACAGAGAAAAATAGCAGAGAACTTATTGCAATTTCTCAGAACATTTATTTCTAGTATTAATTGTTAAATCTAAACCACTAGAAATCCTTTTCTTGTTCTTGTGTAACTAACTAGCGGATCAAAATCCCTAGAACTTAATCTCAAATTGCTTTTAGCATTTGATCCTTTTTATTTCAAAAATAGAAAAAGATCATGTCGAATTTATTCTAGATTTGGAATAATTTATTTGAGATTAATCCCTTGTAAACGATACCGTTGTTGTAACACCTTTCAAGTTTAATAATAATTTTATTTAACTTGAATTTTGTTTCACTTTTTTATTCCGCATTTTATTCGATTAAACGGTATTATTTATATTCAACCCCCCTTCTACAAACATATTGAGACCTAACACCTAGTTTCCAAGTAGACTCTTCTACTCGAGGGTTTCAAACGTACTTACTATGGATATACTCTCATTTCCAAGAACTCGCCTTTAACGATCAAGAATTTGGATCGATCGCTATATGCAGAACAAACTTGGACAAGAGCCCGTTGGCTCCTAATCAATCACTTAATTCAAATCGAATGCTTATTGCTTTAACATTGACAGGAAAAACACATTGTATGTACACACTGTTGTGACGGTCACATCAACTCATGAACAACTTTATCTATATTTATCAATACCTCGAATGGTTCATTAATTTTTTTAGGACTTAACCTGTCCCTTCTACTCAAACTTATCTAGTCTCCTTCAGGATGAGACTTATACTAACACTACTGGTCCTATTTCTATACGCATACTCTCTCTCGATACAATTTCGCCTTCTTTCTTTGTCTACTCCGAGTTGCTTCAATCAATATTACTATGCTCTTGGTGTGTTGAATTAACTTAGAATTTGACAACTTTCTTCCTCCCACTTTATCTTAATAACAATGGGGACCTACACTTGTGTTCACGTGAAGCTTGGTAAAGTGGCATTCCAAAGCTGGCATTATTGATAATTGATCATTCCAGTGTTTCCTTAAAACTCAATCTCTCAACATATCTTACATTTCCTGAATCACTTCCGTACTTTGACTCTCCGTTTAAGGATGATAGGCGGTGCTCGTCTTCAACTTGGTTTCCAAACATTTAAACATTTCTTACTCTTTTCCATTAGTTAAAGCTTAAAAGTAATCTCATATATTCACGTATTATCACCTTTAAGTATTTGAACTTCAGATTCCACTCTTTCCAATTCGTTTACTAACTCCTCGGTGGTCTTAATTACATCCAATCCTTTCTGTCGGTATAAGGCATCTATTACCATACAGCTTTGCTGAGGTAGTTGTTAATGGATTAATTCAGAATCTTTTGTTAACCGTAGTCAAAATTTCATTCTTGAAAATTCAACGTATAGTTGCTTTCCTTCTGATCTTTGGAGAAAAATCCTTGGGCATTCCACGCAGACTTCCTTATTCTTCGAGTAGCTGAGGATGTTATCAATAAATACAGTTTACTTATCTAAGTACTCCTTATACACCATGATCCTTAATTCCTTATAATCACCTGATACACTTGTTATTTCACATAATATCACCAAAGCTTGCAATGCTCTTAACTTTCTTTAATCGTAATCTCTGATATGTTCTCAGGTCGGATCTTAAGTTAATCTCCGAGATATAACATGCTTCTTGAATTAGGTCTCGTAAATTATCAATTCTTTATAGAGTCTCACTTCTTCTTATTCGTTGTTTTGTTAAACTCCCGATAATCAGTACATACTCTTATACTTTCATTCCTTTTTCTCCCTTAACATCAGTGGTACACTTCACGATTCATTTCTTGTAAAACCACTTCCTGGGTCTGCCTTGTCTACTAGGCCTCCAATATTTCGCCTTAATTCTCTGACATGTCCACACTTCCTAATCCATCTTGAAATTTCCTTTTTATACCCGGTTTATCACTATTTTTCTTTATATTTCCGTATATCTTGGTATTTCTTCAGAAAATTAAATACTTTATATTGTGAATTCCCTGTGGGATCTCATTTCTTAATCCTTCTACTTATAGCATCCAAGTGTTGGAAGAAAACCTGGGGATATCGTGATCGTTCTCCTGGGCGCATAAATTTCCTCTTACTAGCTTTTAACATTGTGATCCATTATCTTTTCTTGACATCTCTTTATCTTTTCTTAACAATTCTGACTAAAAGGTTATACCACCCATCCTTGTTTCCTTTGGATTATATATCCACTTCCGACTCCAACTTCTGAAATTCCATAGGTAATTCTTTTCGGTGCAGTTTCTATGTTTATTTTCTCCTTTTTGCTTGTCGCTTGCCACTACATTTGCTTTTCCTCGTGAATACATACTTCAACTCTTATGGTCCGTATAGATCTTACACCTTTCTCCATACTATCATGTTTCCCAATCTTTCAAAACAAATATTATTACTGCTAGTCCCAAATTATGAGTAGGATACTTCTGCTCATAAGGTTTTGGTTGTCTGGACGCATATACAATAACTTGATTGTGTTGCATCAACACACATCCTATTTTATTATGAGAAGTATCACTATGAACTACCAAATCTCCTTGATATTTTCAAAGTGATAAAGCAGGTCATGTAACCATTCTTTCATTTAACTCCGCAAAACTTTCTTCACCCTTCTCCACTTCATAAAAACTTCTTTGTTTTTCCTAATTAGCTTCGTCAAAGGTATTGCAACTTTCAAGAAATCTTGCACAAATTAATAATAACCATCCCATGGTAAAACTTCTTAATTTTGTTGGTGCTTTTGGTCTTTCTTCATTTATAGTAACTTTAATCCCTGTTGGATCCCCTTTTTTTTCCTTCTCCTCACTGACTATTTATGCTAAGAATTATGCTTCCTGCCATCAAAGCTTTCACCTTGTAAACTTTGCATACAATTTCTTTCTTCTTCAACTTCCCAATTATCATTAAATACCTTGCATGGTTCTCCATTGACTTTAAGTAACACAACTACAGCTTATCCAGATATTCCTTAAAAATTCTGTCCATCAAGTTCAGATATTATGGATATATCGGTTTATCCAAATGACAATACTAGAATTTTATAGCAGCAATACTTAGTTGTGAAAATTATCCTTAATATGTCCATAGGTTCAATCTCCAATTGATAAAATCCAAAGCTTAAATTATCTTAGAAAATACTCTGCTTCTTTCATCTGATCAAATAAATCATTAGTTCGAGGTAACGGATACTTACTCTTGATAGTAAACTTGTTGAGTTTTCTCTAGTCGACGCATAATCTCATACTTCCATTTTCTTATTAACAATTAGTACCGGTGCACCTTATGGGATACACTAGGTTTAATCGCTTCTTCTTCTAGCATCTCTTGCATCTGCTTTGCTAACTTTCTCATTTTAATTGGTGCCATTTTGTATAAAGCCTTGGTCACTGGCTTTGTCTCAGATGCTAAGTCAATCGCGAACCTCATTTTCCTATCTGGAGGAAATGTGGATAACTCTTCTGGAAACATATCTTGAAACTCCTTAATTGCTATAAAATCCTCAAGTTTTGTGTGCTCCTGACTTTCATTTAAAATCGCCATAGCGCTTACATCTTAGTAACTGTAACCTTTTAATCTTAAATCATTGTTAACAAGTTCTTTACCTTCCTTCGTCCTCTAAACCTCATCATATTCTCATTTGGCATTTTCAAACTATCTTCTATCACGATGGTCTATCTGGGCATTACGCTTGAATAGTTAATCCTTTTCTTAGAATACTATCCAATTCTCTTATCTCAAATGATATCAATTCTTCACCACTTATTGCCGGAAATCTCAATTCTACCGTTGGTACTTACTTATTTAACAATTACACGTTCTTGACTTGCTAGTCTTTTAGTCATAATCTTATCAATTCAACAGGGTAATTCATCTTATCAACAAAACCTTGAGGGATAAACAATTAAGTTTCTCTCACATCTTCTAATACTTTAACGCATAAAGTATCCATGATAATTATTCACGTCACCGCATACGTATTCTGAATAACGTATTTCACAGACAAATCATAAACTCTCGTTCTTGGAGACGTATTCCTTATTGGAGTAGATTCCCTTGGCTCTTAGTGGATCCTTCACCGGGGCTAGTGATTTGCAATCCTCGCCATATGCCCTTGTTTCCTTTCCATGCATAAGAGGTAGATAGAACTTCGTTTGCTTGATTCAGGATACATTGATTTCTGTTTAAAAACCTCTTGCAAAGAACGACAGTACAACGAAACAACTAGAAGGATTCACAATTCAACAAAAATTAGAGTTGAAAAGAAAGAAGAAGTGAGGATTTGAATATGAATGAGACAACCACATTGATACTTAAGATGGCCAGTCTTTCGTACCATATGGCATACAGCACATGATTAGGTGGCGTCCCTCCCGACTCTTCGTCATCCCGACAAAGCGTCTCATCATAACACTGTTTGTCCCAATCAGAAAGCAAAGCTTATGGGAAACAATTAAATTTGAAAGGAATGCAATATCCTACTTTTTAATATCATCATAAGGAGTTTATTATGAAAAGAAGTTCATACATTTTTAGGAATTAAATAGGAATATATGTTGTAATATTGAGGACAAGAATGATACCATTGGTCACCATCCACATTCCACTTGTGTTCATCTTTCGAGCTTGTTCGATCATATCCCAATTGTGTCATATAACAACTATAGAGGGCGTGCTAAAATACCTTCGCACATTAAGCATTATGATAGATTCTTACTTGTTAAGTCTTGCGTCTTTAACATCGCACCTACACGTATAATACTTTAACAATTCGATCATAATGGCGTTCCCACCAGATAACTTCGAGTTTCCTCTTTTTAATTTAGAATAACCGCGAATCATTCAACATAACGATCCTTTTGTTAATAATATTCCTCTTTTGGAAATATTTGGAAATATTTCCAATCTTCTTCGGTCATGCTCCGGCTTCTGTTAAATCAATGAATTCTTCGAACTCTCATAGTCCTAGTAATTGAATGTATAGTTACTCTGTATGCTGATTCTGTTGTAAAATTTATTAAACAATATGTGCATCTTATTGTTAGGAATAATCAACTTCTTCATAATCACGGGTTACTTTATTCTCTGAATTAACAATACTAAGTCTGAAATAAATATCCTTCCAGGTAATCCGGTCTTCTAACAAACAAGAAACTCAAGTAGTAACCTGACAACCAGTGTTTAAAACTTATTTTATTCAAAAAGGATTTTAAAAATTTTGCAAGGAAAAATATTTTTCGAAAACTTGTTTAAAATTTTTGAAAATCACAAACCTGGTTGTCCTTACTATATGAGTTGGTTGTTGTCCTTCCTTCTTATAACAAGGTACCAAATTAAAGAAACGGTCACATAAAGGTCCATTTATTTCAATCTATCCTCTCTCTTTTAAATATGACTATCTCTCTACCGCATGAAGCTTCTGCTAGCTCGATTCAACTCAACCGGAACCTTAGCCCACACTTTGGACTGAGGAACTTCAATATCATCCATATTCTTTTCAACTGTAAAATATATAAAAGAATCGCAAGGGTGAGCTAACTAGCTCAGCAAGTCTTAATAGGGATAACTGAGGTTAAGCAATAATCAAATGAAATAATTCAGAGGAATCAAATTTCTTTTTAACTAATCATTAAAATTGGATATTCATTTTAAATTTTAAAAATCAAGGTTAGGATGCTGATCAGTCACGCACTAACCCCGAGCGAAGCACACAGCTCTGCTCTACGAACTGGATCCAAGGCACACATTGGCCTAATTCGACCACGAATCTGGTCTGACCACGAATCTGGTCCATATAAAGAAAACTATCCAATTCTAAAACAATTTAGTGTAATAACCAATGTAATTCAATAAGCAAGATCATAATCAACAGCGATAAAGCATTGGTATAAAAGCGTAATGCAATTCTTGAGTATCACAAGGGTATATCAGGGTATGTATAAGAAATGGTTTCCAATTTGTAAAGGATCAGGTATTAGACCAGTAATGATTTTTCAAGGTATAGTTCTTTGATGTTATAAAGAATGGTTGGAGTATAAAAGTTTCTGTGTTTTCAAACAATTTTGTTCCAGTGTTTGGTAGTTATACATTTGGGGTGTAGTATCATATTTGTGTGGTTTGGTGTCTGAGGATCAACAAAGGATGGTTTACAAAGAATAAGGCTTATGGCTCAAGATCATGAAAAATTAGGGTTCAAAGTTAAATAGTTTAAAGCACTTGCATTATAAAACAGGAGTTATTTTGAATAATAGCGACATGTTATGAAACAGTTTGAAAATATTGGAAATATATCTTGAAGAAAAGTTCAGAAGTACTTGCCTTATAGGGCTTTACAACTATTACTGATTAATTCTGAGCCGACTCTGACGCTCATGCTTTAACGTCCAATCACTAGATCCCATTGGATTCGACTTTGATACTTAAGTTTTTCTAATTGAAACTCTATTTAGCTTTTCGACTGACTACTAGGTCATCTCTAGTCCATCGTCCACTTTCAGGTTCCCGATTATAACCTACAGGGTCTAAATATCCTACATTAGACGTCTAGGTATGCTTGACATATCCTCGATACTAATTCTTACCCAACGATATTCGAACCCGACTCGTAATTATGAATATTATAATAACACACGCAACAAATAGGGTTCACAATCTCGAAGATCGGTTCGGTGTTTGTTTTCGGAAAATATATATACATACTCTTTATTTTACGAAATCAGGGTTATCAATTTGAAAAAATATTTCACTAAATCATACAACCAAGTTTCATATATAAAACATACACATATACATATAGTCACTCGACGTCCCGATAATAATTGGATATGTTCTTGTATTTACATAATTCAGTTTCCCGGAAATCGGACAACGTCCCCTTTGTTTATCGGACTACCCGTCGAAACATCATCGACGTCAATAACAACAAATCACAATCCAATTTTCACAGTTCCACAACCATTCACATACGAAACTAATTCACATACGAAATAATGTAAACGACAACAGAGCAAAACAACAAGAACAGGGACAACACACGCGCCTCCGGCCAAGCCGCCACGCCTCACCGAATTCCGAGAGGCGGCAACAGGACGGGGCACATAGGCAACACCTAGCATCACTGCAATTCCCACAATAATTTGATAACTACACGCACATATATATATATAACTATAGATATGCAAAAATCGAACCCACCAAGAAGCAGGCGGCAGTTATCGGAAAAAGGGGCGGCGGCCACTGCAGAGGAACCGGAAAAAAACTGAATGGAAAGAAATATGTGCGGGAGATAAAGAGATAGTAGAGGGGGAGAGAAACACAGAAGTAATCGAGTGGAAGAAGGAAATGGATTGAGTAATCGAAGTGAGGAGCAGGGAACCAAATTTGTGTTCCTGTGATTCTAATGTTTTAATTTAATTGATTATTCCAGCCGCTTAGCCCAAAGACCGCCACGTATCTGCAGTGTTACTAAATCACAACACGTGTTCTATTATCTCGCTTTCTCCTGAAATTCGCGAATAATCGAACCAAGTTGCGGGTAAAATAAACCCAAAAATTATCAAAATAGTTCTAAAATATCATAAATAATTCGAAGTTATTAAAAATAAAATTTTCAAAATTTTTAAAGTATTTTTGGAACGCAACTTACATCCGTATTTCACAGTTAACGAACCAAGCTGTACTTAAAACAAATTCAGAAAATTACGAGAATAGTTTTAAAATATTACAAATATCCCGAAGTTTATAAAGACATAATTTTTTTGAAATTTTAAGATAATTTCTGAAACGCAGTTTATACCCGCTTTTATCAATTAAACGAATCAACGCGCGTGTGAAATTAATCTCAAAAATCCCCAAAATAATTTTAAAATTCTCGGAATATTTCAAACTTAAATAAATATGAGTTTCATAATTTTTGAAGAATTTTAGAATTAAATATGGATTTTTCAAATAAAAGCAATCAGAAAATCATTTAAAGATAAATAATTAATAAAATATTGATTTCTCAACTTTATAAAATGCTAAAAATAATTATTGTAATTATAAAATCATAAAAACAATTTTAGAGACATTTCAAGTATTTACGCAAATAAATTTGCACCAAATCCATTTTTTAAAAATGAAAACAATCCAATACGACTCCATAATTAATCACACGAACAACCCGGTACACTTAAATCGCACATCAATAATCAATTAACACATAGCGGTCAAAACCAATACACATATTTTATTTATTTAATAATTTCCATAATTATATAATTAAATAATTCAAAAATACACGAGTCGTTATATAAGAAGTATGTTAATTTAACACGAAAGGACAAAGAATAGGAAGTAGGGGACCTAATGTTGTTATAGGTATTCCCTTGGAAAGGATGGATGTGGTTCGGAAAGAAAGGAAAGCTAAGCCCACGAATTGTTGAACCCTTGGATATATTAAGACATATTGGGAAGTTAGCATATGAGCTAGCCCTACCCCCGAACATGTAGCAAGTTCATAACGTGTTCCACGTATCAATATTAAGGAAGTGTAAATCGGATGCCATAGAAATAGAGGCGTATGAGCGCATAGACATGCAACCAGACGTAACCTATATGGAGCAACCAGGAAGGGTTATAGATCGAAAAGGGACAAGTGCTTAGGAGAAGGGTTATCAAACTAGTCAGAGTTGGTGGTAGAACCACAATGTGGGAAAATTGACTTGAGAGTTAGAAAGTGCAATGCTAAGAAAGTATCCCTATTCATTTTTATCTGATTCCGGGACGGAATCCTTTTAAGGAGGGGAGACTGTAATACCCCAATTTTTTTTGAAATTTTTGAAACCCTGATGTATAGTAACTTTTGCTGATGATGCTAATTAAGGAAAATTATCAGACCACACTATATAGGAGTACTGTTATGGAAATTCTAAAATCGTATTAGTATTCCATAAAGTAAATAAGTGTATGTAAAGATCGTCAGAATCCAAATTTGAACATTTTGATTTTCCCGAAAATCCACCAGATACCGAAAGAATTGAGTATAAGTAATATTGTTAAAAGGATTTAAATTCGAGGATTATAAGAGGGGATCATAAAAGGAATATAAAATATTGAGAAAGGGTAGGGGAACCCAAGTAATAAGATCCCGGATATGATCCCTCAAACGGATAACGAGAACGAAAGTTAAGCGAACCGTAAAATAGATACGCGACCAAGAGACAAGCTTGTACAAGTATCCAAGGTATTATGACATCATCAAACCACAAGACAAAGGCATGTGGCAAATGGATGACATAAGAAAGATGCATAAGCATGACAAGTGGGTAGGTTTTGTTGGTTTATTACTAGCCAAGCATTATTAACCATGGTAAAAAGGTTAAAATCAATTCATAAGTCAAAAGAAGAAGCAACCAAGCAAACACATTCATTTCTCTCCCCCCATCTCCTTGCTCATGGCTTTTTGAAGAAAAGCAAGGAAGAAAATTTCCAAAACTCAAGCTCCACTTAATCATAATTCAAGAGGTTTGTTTCATTAGCTTCCATAATTCATAACTTAGATGAACCATAAGTTTAAGCTCAAGATTCCATGTTTAACATAGCTAATCAATTCATCAAAGTTCTTGGTGAATAGTGTTTTTAAGAAACTAACTTTGTGTTTGATATATTTTCTTCAAAATCCAAGCTTAGTAGAGATAGTTAGTGCTTATTTAAGGCTTCCTAAGTGATTCTCCACTCTCCAAGGAAGGTATAACTTCGCAAACCCTTAGTCTTAAGTTTTGTTGGTTTGGATTTCATAATGTTTAGATTATGTGTTAGTGTAATGGGTGTGTATTCATGTTTAGAGCTTTTTTTAGTAAGTGGTTTTGTTGATTTTGGAGTTAGGAGTGATACTTGTTGGATTTGATGTTCTTGGTCACATTTTGACTTGGTTTAGATGAATAAGTTGAGATCTTGAGTTATAGTTAAATGATCTTGTATTGTGGTTGAATGATGGTGGAATGGTGTTGATTGGTGGTGGTTTGATATTGAATTGATTGGGTAAAAATTTGGGAATTGCTAAGTTATAGCCGTCGTAATGCCCAATTTTCCTTAGACTGTTTTGTGCTTAACTTTTGCTCCCGAACGCTCACTGCCATGAACTGACCATTACCATGTTTATATAGTTCATGTTACGAGCTTCGTTTTAATATGTGGTTCGCTTGAATCCGATGTACGGTTAGGAGAAACGACCGTTTTAAGTAACGGCGTTTCGCGAACGAACCATTACCCCTCGCCTTACTTTGAAACCTTGGTTAAGGCCCTTAAATGACTAATTGGAGTATGAAATAATTATATAAAGTGGATTAGGCAGTTGGTAGAGTACTCGCAAAAGAATCGCCTTAAAATTCTTAATGGTTAATTTTTTAAAAATGGTGGAGCCAAGGGTACTCGAACGACTTATGTGATTCGTTAAGCGTAGAAGTGACCATAAGGGAACATTAGGGTTCAATTGGTTAAAGTCTAGTTTCTTAAGCGACCGGGGTTTAATTCCGACTTATGTTGTTGTTCATAGGTTATCAGACCCACTCTAAGCTTAAGTCTATCCGGGAACACTCAGGCAAGTTTTCTACCCGTTATACTGTTGTTGTGATGTATATATGTTTATGCATTATCTTGTGATAAGTGCATGGTTATTATTAGCAAAGTCTTGCGATATATTGGAGCATGTGATATGATATTTATATGCATGCATGTTTCAAAATCTTGATATCTAATTATTGATTTAAATGCTTATAAGTTGCATAATACCTATGCTAGAGATTAGCAGTAGTTGTGTATACCCTTAGTATAGGGGACCCAAAGGTGAACATTTTTCTAAACCGGGAGTCGATGTTCCCGAGTATAGTATATGTATATATATATATAAATAGTTTTCAAAACTATTAGTCGAATAAGGTTTATTCGATAACTTTATTTTATTTAATGAATATTATTTTGAATATTGATTCGAGGACTTATGACTCCGCTCATTTTATTTAGTGAATATTATTTTGAATATTCATTCGAGGACTTATGACTCCGCTCATTTTATTTAATGAATATTATTTTGAATATTCATTCGAGGACCTATGACCCCGCTTATTTTATTAAATAATATTCTTTATTTTATTAAAGAATAATGTTTCGATAATCAAACTTATTTTTGATTATTTAAATAAAGATTGTACTTTCGTATAAGTATATCTTTGGTTATTTATTATTCATTTCAAGTATAAGTTTTAAAACTTCTACTTCAATTATTTTTATAAGGATTATCCTTATGGGAATATTATTTAAATAATAATATTCAGATATTCTCCAACATATCGGGACTGATTTATTTTATTAAATCAGCATTACTCTAAACATTCTTTAAAATGTTTTCGAGTCTTCAAAATGATTTTAAAAGTTAGAGCGGATCCCAAAACTCATTTTTAGATTTAAGATCTTCCTTTCGAAGGGGATTTTAAATACTCGCTCAAAACCTGAGGGATCTGGCTCTGTGGTGTATTTTATGTTCGTAACGAGGTTGCTGTTTTGAGAAAACATTTTGATTACTTGCCCAACATTCAGGAAGTCCATCTATTTGAGTCGGCATAAGAAACATGGGCTCAGTGGGCGTCCATGAAAGTGTAAGTGGCTCAGTGGGAGTCCATCAATGCGTAAGTGGCTAAGTGGCAGTCCAGCATAGGTCCTAATGCGGTCAGGGTGATGACCAGTAGGGAATTCGTCCATCTACTAGTAGAAAAGGTTACTTATTGGTATCTTTGACTAATCAGCAAGATATCAGGTTTACGCCAAGGTTTTCTTCTTTCCAAATTCATTGGATATTATAACTCTGTTTATACTTTTCATAACAGAGATTTCCTAGGAAATTATGAGATATATATATATAAGTGTATATATATATCGGGACTTAATGAAGTATCTCGTAACTTCATTTCTTTTTAATGATATTTCAAAGATTGAATCTATTCAAATCTTATCTTGTAGTCTCATCTATGTGATGAACTTTTGAAACTGATTATACCTTGAATGGTGGTTGTTCAAGTAGTATTCGGAAAAGATATAAGTATATTGGAGTATCTCGTAACTTCACCTTTTCAACTTATATCTGGTTAATGATTATCTTATGCATGACAAAGATTTTCAGAAAAACGTTGAGACAAGGTTAGATATATGAGATCACCTTGCAACGATATTTTTATACAGCTATAAACTGGAACTTTGTGTATATTATACATGGCATAGGATTTCAAAGATGTTGAAAAGTATATATACATATATACTAAATATTTTGCGACTTGGTCGCATTAAGAGATCAAACTTGGGTCATTTCTTTTTGACCAAGACTTTCATGAGTACTGTGAGAATGCTCATATTTTGCAAATTATTATGCATATTAATTCGGTGGGCTTGTTGCTCACCCTTGCTTTCTTCTTTCATCACACAACAACAGATAGACAAGATAAACAGGACCAAGCTCCCAATTCATGAGCGGATAGGAAACGTTCTGCAGTTTCCTGAAGGCGTTGATGCCGTTGTAGCTGAGGTAGGATCTACCAATAGGCTAGGCTTTGAACTTTTGATGTACCAGACTTATTTATATTTATGAATTATAATAATGGCAAAGAATATGTAAATTTATTCAGAAACCCTTTTAAGGTGTAATGGTTTATAATTGTGGAATAAAATGACTTGTGTTATTTTTGGATATTCATCTTTGAGACTATAACTTGTGGTGTGTGTGTATAGTGGGGTCACAGTACGCAGTAGTTGGTTGATTAATAAGATTAAGTATTATTAAGGGAAATGCAAATCGTGACAACCCGGATCCCCGACCCCGGATTTGGGGGTGTTACTGTAGCAGTTGCCATAGGAGTACTTGCAGTTGCACTTTCTTGCATATTAAACCTCTTCAGTAGATTTCTTGTGTACTTGGACTGATTGATATAGATGCCATTTCTAGTCTGTTTGTCACACCCCCAACTTAACAATATATAATATAAAACTAATACAAATTTTAAAAGAAAGAAAATACAACCGAATCTAAGATCTTACAGTCCAGGGTTTGGAATAGCCCAACACTATTAACTATTAAAACTAGTTTTAATATCGAGTCCTCACACAAAACTATCTCTTATTTTACCTGAGCTCATATCGAGTTCCTGTTGGACTATTGGATATAGTACCAACGAGTAAGCTAAGATAGGCGCATTCATTCGAGATGGTTGTATCTAGCTGGATGGAACTCCGAGAAGCTGTAAACTTCTATTGTGGAATCTTCCGAGACTACAATTCGACGATGATGAAGATTATGGATATCCTTGGAACATGAAGAAGCGTCTATAATCAGATGGCGAGTCAACTGGAGAGTTCAAATTGGAGATAAATACTAAGACCTTGGCAATACCTTCTCTTTTATAATTCCTTTTGACATCTCTCAAAAAGAAGTAATTGTTAAAGGATATATTCCCTAACACTCATTTTCAATCATATATGTGTTTTAAATGTGTCAGAGGCTGTCATGAAGCCTATTTTTCAGGTTTTGATAGCTCTACCAAGTTATGATAATTTAACTTCCACTTTTCTTATATGGTGGATAGTTTAATGGTGATGTGACACCGCTTGCTCATTTGGTGTCAGAATTTTGTTCTTTGGATTTCATTTCCTTCAGAAATATCAGCTTTGAAATCTTTTCAGTTTTATTCATTTGATTTTGAATTCTTTTGATATTCTTTCATTCTGACT
The DNA here is from genome assembly GCF_009905375.1 of Apium graveolens. Taxonomy (NCBI): domain Eukaryota; kingdom Viridiplantae; phylum Streptophyta; class Magnoliopsida; order Apiales; family Apiaceae; genus Apium; species Apium graveolens. Next base: position 65,710,049 of record NC_133657.1, read on the forward strand.
GAGATGAACAACCCTAATTATAGGAACACAAGGTATACCTGTCTGTGTGATGGGAGTTGGATGGGACGCCATCACTTGTGTGTATTATGAATACATGAAGGTTAACAACCTTTAGTAGTGTCTTAATTTGGGCACGCAATACCAAGTTCGTTTGATCATATTGATCACTCAGTTATTCTTTTATTTCAACAATACTTTTTCTCAAATTCAGATTTTGGTCCCGTTATGGCATCAAATTCTTTTCGTTTTGAAATTACATAATTTTATCATTCCAAATATTCGAAGGTATGCCAATCAAGTTAAGCTGAGTATCCTGGTCAAGTCAAAGTAAGGCGATGTGATGGAATTACGAAGGACGATAGTGGAGTGCAATGCGATTAAACTATTACTGACATATAGCGAAGTCAATCTGTTTCTTTATTTCACTCTTTATCTCTCTTTATTTTCTTCTCTCTATCTTTCTCGTGATCAGTAAAAGCGATTCTATTGAGGAATTGGTCAAAAGAGGTGGATGGAACAATGGTGCACAGCGAAGCTCCTGTAAAAGTTTTATTATACAAGGAATACAAGATCCATTTGAGGTTATTTGGAAATGGAAAGTTGGTAACAAGACCCTTAGTGCTTTCTTCTGCTGATTCCGAGGACGGAATCCTTATAAGGAGGGTAAATTGTAATATCCCATATTTTCAAATATTATTATTATAATTATTTATATGATTTTTATGTGAATTTTAGTGAATTATATGATAAGTGGAAGAGATGTTTGGGTGTGTATATATGATATTATTTGAGTATTTGCATTTTTATATGTCCAGAATAAAATTTAGATAATTGTGATATTTTTCTGGTAATTTTTAGACTGTTAGATGATTTTATAATGATTTATGTATTTATTAATTATTTTCTGAGTAATTACAAAACTATTTTATAAAGCTGGGAATCTTCCAACTTCAACCGTTTTTGCGTTTTTACAACTCAAAACTCTTCCGAGAACTCCTTCCTAACCTAATCTGGTAATTCCGGACATTTTCTGTGTTTTAACTTTTTCGATCCGGATTACGGTTTGACCTGTGCGCGGCCCGGCGCAAGATTTTCGATACGATAGTTATTTCGATAAATCAACAAAACCCGTATTCTCGAGAGACGGGATATTTTTACATTATTTTCGTATATGGTGTTTTATAAAAAGCTCAGTTTTGATGATTATTCAATTCTGGTATTTAATTGTATCATTTTTATAGTTACTTAGCGGCTAAGTAATCTATTTTTGGATCATTTTGTAGTTACTTAGCGGCTAAGCAACTAATTTAACGATCTAGAATGAACCAATATTCCGTAAATATAAATAGCCTATTTCTTATTTCCTTTATTTCATTTATTCATTTGCAACCAGTAAAAATACCGTAAATACAGAGAAACCCCTTGAAAACCGATACGTTCCTGAGAATCAATCGTACAAACGAAGGCGTTATCGAACTCCGATTCGGGCGTGCAGCATATCAAAACGAAGCTCTCAAAATCTTCTTTCTGAATCAATCATCAATTTCAACCCAGAAACATCAGGTAATTTTCTGTTTAATTGTTTTAATTCAGATTTATTAAGGATTAAAATATGAATTTTTGTTCTTTATGTTGTTGATGTGATTTGATGCTAGAATCGTGTAGATAATATTTTTCTGGTCATTTTGTTATATCATATGTCAAAAACTAAGTTCAATAACATGGTTAAATTTGAGTTTAATCTTCGAATTAATAAAATTAGGGTTTTGAAGTTTTGAATGTTCTTAATTGGATTTATGCGTTTTTGCTGTGAGAGATATTTGTTTAAATTGATTAGACCATTACATAGATCGTTGAACAAGGAATCAATTGATATTAGTTTGGAGAACAGAGGGTAAGTATTCGAGCTCGCCGAAAAATTGATGGCGGAGGCGGCGTTTTTCTTTAAATCGACATTGTGGCCATTTGGCCATGATTTTGATAGAAACGATTGCATATTTGTGTTTCTGGACACTAGGCGAGCAAACCCTGTAAATTTGGTGTCATTCTGGGCCGTTTTCGGTGGCCGGAAAAAGCTCCAGAGGAAGAATATGGTGTAATTACCATTTTACCCTCCTAGTTTGCAGAATCTTATAAATCAGTCCCTGTGGTTTTAAAAATTTACAAAAATGATATTTTTCTTTCCAAAACTTTCAAAAATTATATTTTCTTTTTATTTTTTTTCAGAAAATTGTTTTTATTATTTAAAATTCCAAAAAAATCATTATTCTGAAAATTTATTTTAATTAAAAAAATAAATCCAAATAATTTAGTTAATTAATTTTAGTTGATATTTAATTATTTAATTAGTCAACTAATTGAAATATTAATTGATTAATTAATTTAATTAGTTATTAATTAATTTTAATTGATTTAATAATTAGATTTAATTATTTATTTTTGATTTAAAAATTCTAAAAAATAGTTTCGAATTTTAAAATATTATTTTAAATTATTTTCCAGGCTCGGTAAATTCTATAAAATTATTTTAGGGTGTTCGAACCCTATTATTTAATTATAAAATGATTCGGAGACCCGTTTTTAATTCCGAAAAATGATGAAAAATTCATATTAAATCAACCGTTCGTCCGTTTAATACAAAACGAACGCCTCTAGACTCAGAAAAATATTCCGCTTTCATTAAAAATATTTTCGAGACCCAAATCCTTTTGTTTCAAAAGGTCGCTTATTTTACGAATTATTCAGAGTCAATTTTGATCGATAAATCATATTTTGACCCGATTTCAGTTTTAAACATACCGAGTCAAACCTTTTGGTGAACCGAGTCATATGTGATATGAATTATATGATATGTGAGTTATGTGTTTACGTGTTACGTGAATTACATGTGTATGTGGATCAAGAGTCCTGTGTTTGTCTGTTATATTTATGTGTGGGCTATCGTATGGGTAGACGATAGGCTTTTGACGTGCAGTTCGTCGAGTGATTATCGATTAGACGATTAAAGTTCTATATTTTAATTATAGATGCGAGTTTTTCAAAACGATCAAGACCAGATGGCATGGATGAAGACTAGATTTAAGTAGTGTGGAATATTGGGTTGCAGCACTGCATGAGTAGCAGATCAAAGATTTAGCGAAGTAAAAAGCAGTGATGCATTGAGATGCTAGACTGAGATAATTGCGTTTATACGAGTGTGACTAACTGCTAAATCCCAAAGGCAAGTACCCCTGACTTCACTTATCGTTCAAGTGACGTTTATTTCAAATCATATTATGCAAGTATCCCTAACATTACTTATTGTTCAAGTGATATTTATTTTAAATCTTATCATACAAGTATTGCTTTCCCTATTCAGTTCGGAATAGATAAATATTTTACATATCACTGAATTAAATAATTTTGTTTATGCAAGTAATCTTCTGCTATTATATGTTCAGAATAACTAAGTGATTTTACTTATCAAAATACTGGATTTATAAATGTTTTGGGTTTTGAGAAAAATGAGTTGATTTTGCGAGTATTCCTTCCCAAGTAAATGGGGCAATAAAATTTTTTAAGGGTATCGAGTTTTATGACCCCTCTCAATAAAACGTTTTAAGATTGGATGGTTGCGTAAGAGGCCGCGGCGGCGGTCCAGCGGAAAGTGAGGTATTATACAGGATATATACCAATAGGCCAATATGTGCCTTGGGTTCCCCATTTGTTTAGTTGGATATGCTTAGGCATACCGGTTTTGCTCCACGGCTGATCACCGGCGGTAACACACCGTCGTCTGAGGATTCCAATCTAAATTATTATATTGCTTTTGATAATTTTATAAGAAATGATTTATCAACTGTTTTGGTTTTGAATAAAGGTGGAATACAGTTTTAATTCGATTGCTGATTGATGTTGATATATAAGTTGTTGTTAAATATCAAAGGTGGTATTAATGCAGAAGATTGATGTTGACTTCCCTATTTTAGCGCGGGTAGGCTGTGAACATCAAAGTTCGTATTAATATCTAATTTGATATGATAGCAAAATAAGTATTAATATCAAGAGTTCAGTTTTGAGTAAAGTTTATGATTCATTCCTTAATCATTGCTTCTTGTTATTGTTGTTTACGATATTTCCGTAAACACGGTTTTACGAGTTATATTCTCGTCAAGATTCAAAGTATTGTTGAAGCCTTTCGCTTAAAAATATCAAAAAGAGTTTTCTGGTTCAACAATTATGATTTTAAATGTTCTACTCTAAAGCAGATGTCGGTTTTATATCAAAATGACCCTATATTAGCTATAATGATCTTGTTGAGCATTTCTTTCACTCATACTTGCCTGTTTTTAAATTTAACCTCCAGTGAGGATTAGCTTGCGTTGTTTAGCTGCGTAATTTGAGGAAGCAAAGAAGAAGCTTTTGAAAGGTGATGGTCCAGGGTTTGCGAATTAGTGTAAGTTCTTTTGTGTAAAGTTGTTTATATTATATTATATTATAATTGTGTATTTTATAATTGGGCCTAGTATACTTCTTTTCGAAGTTATACTAGCGGGTTAAGTTTTGAGACTGAGTATTGTTGAAAAGAGTTTTAGAAGAAAGTGGAAAAAAATTATTTATGGAATTTCGATTCTTGTTTCTAGAACTGTAAGCTTAAAAGATCTTGGATTAGTTGGGGTCATTTTTGATAAATATTTTCCGCTGGCATTTATTTATTGATTTAACAAGTTAATTTGGATTGAGGTTTTATAGTGACGATAAAATCCTCGTACCCCGGATTTGGGGGCGTTACATATGCCATTCGATTCTCTTGGGTTAGCAGAGCTAAAAATTTCTCAGGAGCGTCTCGAGTCGTCTGTTGAAGATGCTCCCACACTTGAGCTCAACCCACTACCAGATCACTTGAGTTATGTATTCTTAGGTGCACCCCCTGACAAGGGGTTGAGATATATTTTTGATAATGTAGAGGGTGGCCGAACGGATCTTCCAGTCCCTACAGAGGGTTCTTCTCATGTGCAGCAGGTAGTTGATAGGACTGGTGTTGGTGATGAGCAGTACATGCGAGTGGCTAGGCGTATGGAGGCCATGCACGACATTCACCATCATTTTGCTGAAGATTTGACACACGCTTTCGGTACTATTTTCCGAGACACTAGTGGCGAGGTTGATTGGCCACCTTATCCTCCACCCGAAGAGGGTATTCTTTCCGACGACTAGGTATGCCTGAAATCCTTATTATTACCTTCAATGAGGACATTAAAAATTTTAAGTTTGGGGGTGATAATGTAAGGATTAATAGTGTGTGTCCATATAGATTCATATTGCATATTTAGTTGTAGTTCATTCATATTTTTGCATGATTGTTCATTTAGGACATATTTGTTTGTTTTTATGTGATTTCATATAGTTACATTTGCATGCATATTTAGCATGATCCCTTAAGATGAAATATGATATTTGATAAGTTTATGTTGATTTGAGTGTGGTGATGATGAATAGAGGGATGTTTAAGTCTTAATGAATTGATTTGCATGCCAAAAACAAATATTTTCACAAAGTCTTATAGGGTTGCTTTTTTTCTAGATCATGATCATACTTGTTTGTTGTTGAGATTTAATCACTTGGTTATATTTAGAATTTGTGATATTCTCGTAATGACATAAAAACACTGATTTTTTAATCTGGAGAAAAACTTGGATTTCATTGCTAGTTGTTGTAAGGCTAGGCGTTAAATGGCTAGTAGCCGGCTCATATTTTTATGAGTAGTCTAGGGTTGAATGAGATGGAGCGAAACGCACTCATTCAGAAATTATTGAAGAAAAGAAAAAAAAGAAAAAAAAGAAAAAAAAGGAAAAAAAAGTATGTGTTTATGCATAATTGATCAAGAGTGAGCTCTTTAATACTCGAGTTATTAAGTTCTAGTGGACTTTGTCCCAGACTAAAGCTTTTATAGTCTGGGATCCGCTAACATAACACTCGCTACATGGTTATTATTGCATAAGTCTTTTGGGACCTCATTCATTGCACGATCAAATAAGCATATTTGTTATGTATTCAATAATAGTGTGAATCCTTGTATAACTCTAGTAGAAAGGAGGTGTTGTGATTCATAATGCGTTTATTGTCTATTCTGTATATAAACTTTTGATTGTTTCGATGATAGATAAGTTATGGTTATTGATCTAGTATCGAGAGATATCTGTTAAACATTCCACACACGCACGTTTCTGGTTTGTGAGTTGGTTTGTAGGATTTATTCGAGCTCTGTTTAAAGTCATTGCATTTTTAGAGGTATTGGCTTATTCATTTGGTTATGGTTATTCTAAGGGGATCGATTGCATTATCATTTATTTGCATTCACGTAGTTGCATTCATGCATTAGGTTTGTTTTGTAGTTTTGAGTCTGTTTATGCTTGAGGACAAGTATCGATTCAAGTTTGGGGGTGTGATAAGTGGATTTTATATCCACTTGGAACGCTTTATTACAAGCTTAAATTGGTGTTTTGGACTCAAGTTGTTGGTATTTTGATGTATTTTTCTGTTATTGTATTTCAGGTATCAGTTATACGAAGAAAAGATCTTTTAAAGGAAATATGATAAAAAGTGATCAGAATTGGAAGCCAAGGCCATTGTCAAGTTGAAGAGAATCTCAATAGCTTCGCGTGGGCAGTTGAATCGCCTAATTCTGATGAGTAGAACTCAAGTTATGGCCAAAACAAGATTCATCAGAAATTTTTCCAGACAGGCTCCAGGCGCCCGCCCGGAGAGCTGAGCGGCTGTTCGGGAGCTGAGCGCCCGCCCGGAGAGCTGAGCGGCCGCCCAAGGCGCTGCCGGTCGCTGATTTCGCTGAAAAAGCCTTTTTTGAGTGAAATTTGATGATTTTAAGGGTCCAGGTCCACTAGGGGCGTATATATACTTAAAAAAAAGGTTTTCATCATCCGGGAAGATTGGGATACCAAGGAGAAGACCTAGAAGCACAGAACAACTCCGAAAAAGAAGATCTTATTTTCAACTTGTGATTCTTTGAATTAGTTGTAACTTTGGATGCTCATTTTCGTTCTTGTTGAACCTAGATCTTGTTTATTCGTACTTTAATTATTATTCAGTTTATTAAGACCTTGTTTTATACCATGCTTTCATTGGAACCCATGGTGACGATGAGTTCAATTATGGGATAATAGTTATCATGGGATTCTAGCGGATTTACTTATGGATTTCAATAGTAAATTTGTTTTGATATCTTGGTGTGTGGTGATTGATTGATATCCTAGTATTGGTTGTGCTTATTCATCTTATGTGCATAGCTAACATATAAGATAGCGTGTTAATCTCTATTGAAACGACAGTGAATATAGAGGTTTAGAACTTGCCATGCTAGCATAGGCTCATGTATGTGTATGCATGATTAGTGGGTAACTCTAACCGTTTTACTTTCCCTATATAATCATTATGGATAACTTATGCTTAAACCGTTATGTTGTCAAATTCTATAGACATATAGGGTCTCAATATAATTGGTGCCTATTCAGCTTCTATCTCTTTTGTGGATGTCTGGTAGAATGGTACTCGTGCAACGAAAGTTGACGTTTATCAGTTTCGTGTTACCTGATTAGTGTCGTCACCATCACATGCTAAGGTTAAGAACGAAAAGGCTATTGAATGAAGTAGTAATGAAGTTAGAATCCCATGTTTGTCATATATATTAATTTGTTAGGTCACACACACTGTAGAAGGGGGTTGAATACAGTGTATAGCACAATCAAATCGAATTCAAATAACACAAGTAACAGAAAACAGACTTTATTCAATGCAATAAACTCTGTTACAATATGGAATTGTCCTCTCTCAGTGATGAATAAATATCACGAGAGCTGCTAGGGTTACAATAAATAATATTCTCGATAATGATAACACTAATAGTGTAAACCCTATGTCTGTGTTTATATACTACACAGTTACAAGATAATCGCTAATTGATATGGAATATAATTCTGCTTCCTAAAATATATCAATCAGATATCTTTTCTTCCAAGTATTTTATTCTTCATAGAATTCCTTCTTCATGCATATCTCTTTTTACGTTTGTCTTGATCTTCTTTCCTTTCAATCAGCCGCCTTCCTTATTTGAACGTTTCCTTAAAGTCCTGATATTATCTCCTGATAAATATCTCCTGAACCTTAAGTACTGATGACTTAAGTTCTGACTTCAGTATAAGTGTTGATTTCAGTCAAGTACTGATTTGTCCTGTTTAAGTAAGATCTGAAAACTAAACATAAATCATATTAGTCATGACATTATCAAATATATCTAACAATCTCCCCCAACTTGTAAATTAGCATAATATACAAGTTTAACAGATATTTGATGATGTCAAAAACATTAAGTACAAATGCATGAGAAATTGACTAGATAACTACAACTTACAGTCCTTAAAGCTTTACCAACTTTAACTTCTGATAACAACTTCAGTCTGTATATATATCAGAATTTGAGCAGTTGTAGATCTTGACTTGGCTTCACTTTCTGATCTCTCTGATGTCAGGAGTTGTTCTGAGATAGTTCTTTAACAAACATCTCTCAGCATATCTGAGTTTATCAATCATCCTCCTTTTAGCATCTTTAAGCTCTGCAGAATCTTCACCAGTTTGGAAGATAGCAGCCCTGAGATCATTAATTCTAGCTTTCCTTATGTCATGATCCAGTCTGATCAAATATGCCTTGTCAGACTCAAGATTGAATTCTACAGCCTTATAACCCAGAAAGGTAGTTATAATCTTAGCAGAGTTAGGCTTCATCTCACCAATATCACCCTTATGATCTCTGTACTTTGGAAGATATGTGTTGTCAGACTTTACAGAATAAAGCCTTTCCTGTCTCTGAATTTGAGTCTTCAAATAGTTTCCAGCACTTTCTGTTATTCTGTCATTCACTTGAAGTAAGAATAATACATGTTCTAGTTCTTCAAAATACTTCAGTGGAATAGCATTTTCCCTTATGTGGTAAACCCTACCATCTGTCATGAAGTATAACAAGATGTGTTCTTTCAAGTAGGTATGGTAAACCATCTATACAGATTCTAGTTAATTCAATCTTTCAGGAGTTGCTCCAACACCTGGTTCACTTAAGGAAGTTGGATCATTGGTTGTGTTATGTACTCTTCTTTCATCAGCACTACCCAATCCAGATTTATCGCTTGCTTCCTTTCCAGTAACCACTCTTGCTTCAAAACCACTTGCAGCAGTCTTCAAAGGTTGAGTCTGTTTGGCTTTGGTGAAACCTGGTAGGAGTATCTTTGAAGGTTTAACATGAGCAATGTCAGAGGTTTCCTTTTCCTTATCTTCTGATATCAAGTCAACTTGAGCTATGTCAGAGGTTACTTGCTTCTTTGTAATATCTGAACTAACTAAATATTGACTCTGAACAACTTGAGCCATGTCAGAGGTTGTCTTAGAAATCTTTCTTAAAGTCAGAGTAAGATCAGCATCTTCAACAGAAATTTCTTTATCCCCAGGAGGCACATAAACCTTTATAGGTTCACCAACTTTTTCTTTGCCCTTAGACCTTGGATCTATCTGCAATTGTGATTTGGCCTTGGCTGCCTCAATATTTGTCCTTTCTTTTATCACAATGCCTTTGGCCTTTGGAAGTTTCTTTTTACCAACAGAAGCTTCAGATTTAGAGTTAACTTTTTCTGACTTAAGTCTAGCTTCTTCTTCCAATAGACTCTCAAATTCCATTCCTGGATTTTCTTTCAGAAATAACTGTCTTGAAATTTCTTCATCAAGATCCAAAAGTTCAGCAGAACTTATCCTTTTACTAGTATCAGAAATAATTCTTTTTCCAGTATCAGAACTTGTCCTATGACTTGTAGTTTCAGCTCTTCTTGATGAGAGACTTCTACCTTGACTATGACCTCCACCCATTCTAGAGTTTCCCTGGTCATCGTTTTCATCATCCTTCCCCTTCAGTGTCTTAACAGTTTTGTATTTGGACTTAATTACCTTCTCCCCCTTTTTGGCATCAGCAGGTAAGAGAAGAGAGACAAGCAATTCCACTGAGGATTGGATTTCATTGAGTTGAGATTGCTGAGAAGCTTGATTTTTCAAAATTTCATCAATCTGAGATTGTTGCTTCTCTTGGGTCTTCTCAATGTAAGCAACTCTGTCAAAGGTAGGTTTGAAAAAGTTTTTCTTGTCCAGCTTGACAAGTGTATCTTGCTGCATTAAGAGTTCTTGAACCCTGTTCAACTTGTCTTGAGTAACAGACTGTTGACCTTGAAGGTACCTTGTAGTAAGTGCAGTAACTCTTAGCTGTGTCTTGAAAGCATCATTAATTAGCATCTCATCAGCTTTTGCCAAGTGCTCAGCAAGAATTTTTTTAGATGGAACAAAGGTAACTGTGTTCCACTCCTTAGTCCACTCCTGTCCTCTAGGAGTTTCACTCCAAGGTACTGGTGCTTCCCCTGTAACAAACTTCTTGACTATCTCACTTTTGTGAATAGTTTATTGAGGTGCATGTCCTGATGGACCAGCTGGAGTAGCATCTTCATTTATAGCAGCATTACCAGTAGTATCAGCATTTGCAGCATCAGAACTTACAGAGTCTGCATCTTCTGATAAAAGAACAGTATGAGAAGCTATGGAGGCTTCAACATCATCCTCTAAGTGTTGATCTTCTTCCAAGTTCTGATCAATAGCCATATTTTGATGCTCACCTATAGTCTGATCTTCAATGTCTAGATGCAGAGAAGGTGTTGTAGACAATTCTGGAGTATCAGTAGCATCAGAAACTGGTGTTGTTGATGGATTAATTTGAGTTTGTGGAGCTTCTAAGTAGAGAACCTCAGGCACAATTAGGTTGTGAATATCAATCTCAACACTTGTGCCTGGGTCTGCAGTACATACTGGTTCATGTACAGGAGACACAGGTGGTGTAGATACTTTATCTGTAGCAGTAGCTTCAGTAAATTATGGCTCTTGTGAGATCAGAGATTCCTGATCTCCTTCCTTAGCTGCTGCTTCCTCATCATCTGAAACTGGCCTGTGAGCTCTCTATTTCTTTCTTTTCTTTGAAGATGGAGATTCCTTGGGAGTTTCAACATAAGACATTCTTCTAATCCTTTTTAGAAGCTTAGATCCCCCAATTCCAGTATCCTTCTGAGAAGGGACCTTCTCAGCTTCTGTGATAACAGGTTCTGTGATAACAGGTTCATCTCTCAGAACAATCCTCCTTCTCTTCTGTGGTGTTGGAGGTACAGTCTTTGTCCTCTTGGGCTTGGAAGAGGAAGGCTTCACAGTATATGCTGATGATGAAGGTTGAGTTATCTGTGAAGGTTTGAGATGTGTTCTGATAGAGGGTTGAGTAGGTTGAGATGTATGTGTGGTATGTTCTGATGGTTGTTGTGGTGTCTGGGATGTGCTGGTGGGTTGTATATCAGGGTAAACAGATCTGTAAGTGTGAGGATTAGCATTTACCAGGATCTGTTTTACAGACTGAGGTATCTGTAATGGTCTAACCACCTTTTTCTTAAGGTCAGCATTTACCAAATCATTAAAAGCCCGTTTTGCAAGTTTAAAGGGTGGAAATAAAGAACTAGCTGGTTGAGGTTCATTAGCACAGCAAAAAGTATATATAAGCTGACATAATCTAGCAAAGTATACTACATTCCTATCCTCTGTCATCCTATCCCCTATAAAGCCTAGCACAACACTTGCAAAATCAAAATGAGTTTGGTGAATAATAGCATACCCGATGTGCTGACTCATAATAGGAATGGCATCAAAGTTGGAGCACTTATTGCCGAATGCTTTAGTGATGCAGTCGAAGAAAAAGCTCCATTCTTTTCTGATATGTGCTCTTTTCAACTGTCCAAGCTTGGCCAAACTCTTCTCATACCCCAAATTGGCCATGAGCTGCTGTAGAACTGGTTCCTCCGCTGTTGAGAAAATGCAGCCTTCTGGTAAATGTAGAGCTTTGCGAACTGCTCCAGGAGTTACCACATGCTCAACATCATTGATTTTAAAAATAATACTTGGAGTACCAGTTGCACCACCATTGTCAAAATACCCAGTCCGCCAGAACGTCCGAATTTGTTGACTGGAAATGACTTGAGGCTGGGTTAATGCATACCCAATCTCACTGTGTGCTAGAAGATCTTGCACAAAGTGCAACTCAGATGGAGCTTCATCATGGTTTAAGATTGCAGCATAGTTGTTGGGTATAAACTTGGCTCCATCTATAATCAAATCCTTAGGTGCCATGAGAAAAAGTGAGAAATAAATTTGCCTGTATGGTGTTTGACAAAATGTCTGTATGAAAAAAAACGTCAGGAGATGAGATAGAATAGAAGTAAAGAAAAGAGAGATAAAGTTTGAAAGTAAATAAAAGATTTTACAATCTTCTCTCTCTTTTACTTATACATGGTAGAGAAAGTAACCGTTGGACACCTGTCAGACATGCAGCAGTAAAGAATAATTAATGGGCACGGGAAAACGGTAATCATTACTTATCACATGCAGTTTTTCAAGGAAAAACCGTTCCACTTACCAAGTAATCCCATTAATTAAGGTAGTTCAGTTTTAATTTAAAATTTAAACTGTTCCCACTTAAAAAATTATTTTTACTGCGAGACCAATATTCTGTATAAATACACTAAGTGAGAGAATGACCAAAAAAAATAAATCAATTAAACAGGTACTGCCACGTCAGAATCAGAACTTGATTTGTATCAGATATAAAACGGTCATTAGAATATGGGTAAATCAGGATTTAAAAATGCATCAGAATTTCAAACGACTCAGAGACAAAATCTTGCAAAAATAGAAAATTTCATTAATATATTGAGAAAATACATTCATGAAATTTAAATTACAGCACAAAATTACAAGATTGTCCTAAGCTACAAATCCTATTTCTTCTTCCTACTTTCAACAAAAAGAACAGTGAGACGAATGATTCGTTCCTGCTGTCGAAGAGCTTCCAACCATTCTTCTTCCAGTCGCTCAACATGGCGATGGTAATCCATATAAAAGAACAAGAGGTCTGTCAGAACCTCTTGGGGAACTGAGTCCCAAACCTCATCAGAAATGGCAGTAACATGCCATTCCTGCTGCCATTCTGGACAGCTCATGGTGAGAGAGAAAGTTTCATAGTTCAGAGCTAAGTTGTAATTAACCATGATTGTGATGAGTGAAGAAGAAATGAGTTTGAGAGTTCGAGTGTAAATGAGAGATGTACTGGCTGGAATGAAGTGTTGGTTTATATAGGCAATAGAATTCCAGGAGACGTAAGGGAAATTTAATGCTGACAGGTAGAAATAATTCTACCTCGTCTCCCTAGACTGAGGAGAATAAGAACAGCCATTGGAAGTGTAAAATAGGGTTTAATGCGCACAAGAAACAAGTAAACATTACTGTGCATGGACGTATACCACTAACCCTAAGTGTATTGACTGTTAATACCTCACCCGAACATATTCTAATTTAAAATAAGACTGTTTCAGATTTTAACCACAAATAAGTCAAGTAAAGGATCAGAATTTAATATCAGCACTTAGACTTATATCAGAACTTAACAGTCATCAGAACATGATTTCTTAACTCGAAAAATGAATGCCTATTTCTACAATTCTTCACACAAATTCTGATTTCGGTTCTTCAGAACTTAATCATCAGAACTTCCATCATAACTTGTCCTTAGAATTTATGCAATCTGACACATAAACTGTTCATCTAAAACAATATTGATCACCACGGTAATTTTCAGCATTCATATGTAGTGTAAGTGTGTGCATTAAGCTAAATATCAGACAAAGAGTAAAGTCTGATTCACTTCAGTACATCTTAGAAATAAGGCATAACTAAGAACTTTACTTAAAATCTGTCATTATTCTGAAGCCTACCATTGAATGAGTTCATGCATGAGTCCACCTCAACTGTTTTGTGCTTATTTTATGCATCTTTTGAAATTCCATTTTACAGTGGCTTCTTAGTATAAGTGAGTCACGACTGCTTATCAGAATTTATGCTATTATCAGAGTATTTCTCCAGTAATCATAGAGTGTGAAAAGTCACCAAGAAAAATAATTATTTGTTTTTCTGATGCATATTACTTAATACCAGCAATACACTTGGGTCGTCCCTTCCACATTTTTACTCTAGATCTCAAAGGAGTACCTGATTTTTATTCCTTGTTCTTTTCCTTTCTCTTTTGATAAGTGAGGTTTATCAGCACTTAGTACATTCACCAGATTTACTAACATCAGAACTTAACAGATGAGAAGCATTATTCTAGTTTTTGACTTAGTAGTAAGATAGACAAAGTAAACTTAACTAAGCTCAATATCAGAATTTGCTTGTGTCAATAGATTTCCACATAAATAATTACTTCTAACATGGTATCTCTAGTATATTAAAGGCTACTAGGTCAGCATCTAACACAGTTATCCTCATAGGAGTGAATAGTCACAGAAACATTCATATCACTATCAGAGTTTAGAAATTCACATCAGATAACAATCAGTACTTAAGCAATTTTCAATTAGGCACAGAATACACAAAAATAGTCATATCTGTAAATACCGATCATAAAGGCTGATGCAGCAGAACAAAAGTTAAGCAGATTTAGAGAAAGAACCTGAAACCATTCCAAGTTCATTTACCAATCTTGTAAAAGTAGCTTCACACAGTGGTTTTGTGAAGATATCTGCTAGTTGTTGATCTGTTGGAACAAATTGCATTTCCACTGTATCTTCATCCACATGTTCCCTTATGAAGTGGTACCTAATGCTGATGTGCTTTGTCATTGAGTGTTGAACTGGATTACCTGTCATAGCAATAGCACTTTGATTATCACAGTAAATAGGGATTTTAAAATATGTTAACCCATAATCCAGTAACTGATTCTTCATCCAAAGAATCTGTGCACAACAGCTTCCTGCAGCAATGTACTCTACTTCTGCAGTTGATGTGGAAATTGACTTTTGTTTCTTGCTAAACCAAGAAACCAATCTGCCTCCAAGAAATTGGCAACTTCCACTTGTGCTTTTCCTGTCAATTTTGCAACCTGCAAAATCTGCATCGTAGTAACCTAATAGTTTAAAATCTGATTCTCTGGGATACCACAATCCCAGATCAGCTGTTCCCTTAAGATACTTGAAGATTCTTTTCACAGCTGTTAAGTGAGG
This sequence comes from Apium graveolens, assembly GCF_009905375.1. Lineage (NCBI taxonomy): Eukaryota > Viridiplantae > Streptophyta > Magnoliopsida > Apiales > Apiaceae > Apium > Apium graveolens. The sequence goes on from NC_133657.1 coordinate 65,725,213, forward strand.
TTCTCTTGGATCTGCTTGAAATCTTGCACAAAGACAGGTAACATACATGATATTAGGTCTACTAGTAGTTAGATAGAGTAAAGAGCCAATCATACCTCTGTAATCAGTAATATCTACTGATTTACCAGTATCCTTATCCAGTTTTGTTACAGTGATCATGGGAGTGGATGCACTTGAACAATCTTGCATCCAAATTTCTTCAGCAAGTTTCTGGTGTACTTGGTTTGACAAATAAAAGTGCCTTCTTCATTCTGGTTGACTTGAAGGCCCAAAAAATAGCTAAGTTCTCCCATCATACTTGTAGAACCAAAGATGATATCATCAACATTTATCTAAACCAAAAGTAAGTCCTTTCCATGGTTGAGGTAGAACAATGTTTTGTCTATAGTTCCTCTGTTAAATCCACTTTCCAGAAGAAACTGAGCTAAAGTCTCATACCATGCTCTTGGAGCTTGCTTAAGGCCATAAAGTGCTTTATCAAGCCTGTAGACATGAGTTGGATATTTGGGATCTACAAAGCCTGGAGGTTGTTCAACATATACTTCCTCCTCCAATTCTCCATTGAGAAAAGCACTTTTCACATCCATTTGAAAGACAATAAACTTTTTGTGAGCAGCATAAGCAAAAAATATCCTTATGGCTTCCAATCTAACAACTGGTGCAAATGTTTCATCATAATCAATTCCCTCCTGTTGAGAATATCCTTTTGCAACTAACCTTGCTTTATTCCTTGTAATTATGCCATCACTATCAGTTTTGTTTCTGAACACCCACTTTGTACCAACAACAGATCTGTTCTTTGGTCTTGGCACTAGGGTCCAGACTTTGTTTCTTTCAAATTCATTTAACTCTTCCTGCATTGCTTGCACCCAATCAGCATCTTAAAGAGCTTCTTCCACTTTCTTTGGTTCATTCTGAGAAAGAAAAGAATTGTAAAGACATTCACTTGAAGTAGCTGTTCTAGTTCTGACACCTGCATCAGGATTTCCAATTATCAAATCAAGTGTATGTGATTTAGTCCACTTCCTTGCAGATGGAAGGTTTTCTCTAGAACTGGATGCTCCCCCATGATCCATGCCATCTTCATCAACATCTTCTGATGCTCCCCCTGAAAGTATGCTCTCCGAATTGGATTCTTCAGAATTTAAATTTTCAGAATTATCAGAACTTGGCTTATCAGAACTTGATGAATCAGAACTTAAAGAGCCAGTTATATGTTGATGTGGATCTCTCCACAAAGAAAGAAAAGAAGAAGAATAAAAGGGATAAGAGAAGAAGAGGATATTTCAAAAGAACACGATCAATCCAGAAATGTGAACTTTGAATCTCAAATTGCTTAGATCAATCCAGAAACTAAGTAATTCGAATCTAACCTTCAAAACAATCCAGTAATTGAAGTTTAGAGAAAAGAAAAACTACTCATAGTTTATCTCAAAACACAAGTTTTATATCATCCATTGTCTCCCTTAAAAGATTACATGAGAAGGGTATTTATAGGCTTAGACAATAACCCAAACCCAATAGGATTCCAAGAGAAATTCAATATCAGCTTGAATTAGCCAATATCTGAATCCTTCCAGGAAACAAATTTAAAAACCAAATCCGAATAGAAAAAAGACAAAAATCAAATACAAATAGGAAAATAAAATCCTAAGTGCTTAAAACAAGAAAAACCCTTTCAAGTGAAAGGTAAAAACTTGCAAGCAAAATTCGAATTAATAATTATATAATAATCAGCTACTTGTCCAACTTCATGCATCGCTCCTTTATTTCTTGTCGTCCAAGTAAGCTGCATAACCCATGTTTGCGTCCTCTCCAATTGAACATCACCACGAGCACACATAACCAAATCCAAATTAACATATTCATTCCTTGATCCTCATCATTCTCCTCTCCTTTGAAGAAAACTCATCCTCGAGTTCTAAAGTATTTAAGAATAAGCACACAATGAGGTGATTTCTTGTAGAACTTGAAAGCCTTAAATTTCAATTCCATCAGCAATAGCTTTGGAAGTAAACTCGAAAGAATAAGATAGTTTGATGAGATAGGTGCATTCAACAAGTTCTCTACCCCCAGAAAATCATTGTGTTCCACTAGGATGATGTTGTTTTCCTTGTACACAACCTCTTTAGTTTCGAACTTTTCCTTTAGTATCTCTTCTCCTTCAACAATGTCGTCACACACAAATTTAGGAGATGCATCTATCTGATTTTTTTTAACAACCAAAATTTTCTCAACAAGTGACTTTCTTTCTTCATGCTTCTCTATCTTAGCTTCTTTTGTAACTGGTTCATCCTTTTTATCCAAACTTGATGTAGTCGCCACATGTAACACCTGGTAATCAACAACAAGATTCGCGACATTCTCCACACTGACAAAGTCTTCTTCTTTAGTTTTTTTTGAAAGAGTAAACTCGTGAAGGGAAGACTTCAATTTCTCGTCTTGTTGAAATGATTCAAATTCCAAAGCAAGATTGCATACATCATTAAACGAGATATATGGACTTGATTTAACCTTTCGATAAATAGGCAAATTCAATCCACGAATAAATCTTCCAATTTTAATTGTTTCTGTCTCCTCCAAGTCACAAATAAGGCGCAATCTATAAAATTCAGAAGTATACTCAGAAACACTCATAGTACCTTGAGAGAGAGATGTCATCTTCATTATACATTCGAATTTATAATGCAAAGGAATATATTTTGCACGAATTTTCTTCTTCAGAGATGTCCAAGTCATAATCTTTTCTTTTCCAGATCTAACTATTTTTATGTTTAGATTATCAAACCACAAGCCTGCTTTCTTTGTAAGTTTAAGCGCTGCAATCTTGAATATTCTCATCTCAGTCCAACCTGTATAAGCAGAAATCTTGTCGACTTGTGTAACCCATTCAACAAAATCATCTATGCTACCCAAACCTGTAAAATAACCAAGCTCTATACCAGGATCATAGACTTCATCACTATCTTTCACCTTAACTAAAATTTTATCCAATTCATCAAACCTCGATTCCGTTGAATTAGCAAGCTTTTGAGTACGTTTATCAATCTCATCCAATTTTCCAAGTAATTTTCTGAGCAATTCATCCGTAGCCATAAGAAAAATCTGAATGTTTTTATGAATAGTACCCGTGAACAGTGCCAATGAACAGTTCCGTGAACAGTACTCATGAACCGTGCCTATGAACAGTATTCGTGAACAGTAACCCCGTGAACAGTAACTCGTGAATAGTATTATTATTTTTTAAACCTAGATTTCCCAATAATTAAGAAATTGGAGAAAAAACCTTGGCTCTTGATACGAAATTGATGTGGATCTCTCCACAAAGAAAGGAAAAACAAGAAGAATAAAAGGGATAAGAGAAGAAGAGGATATTTCAAAAGAACACGATCAATCCAGAAACGTGAACTTTGAATCTCAAATTGCTTAGATCAATCCAGAAACTAAGTAATTCGAATCTAACCTTCAAAACAATCCAGTAATTGAAGTTTAGAGAAAAGAAAAACTACTCATAGTTTATCTCAAAACACAAGTTTTATATCATCCATTGTCTCCCTTAACAGATTTATATGAGAAGGGTATTTATAGGCTTAGACAATAACCCAAACCCAATAGGATTCCAAGAGAAATTCAATATCACCTTGAATTAGCCAATATCTGAATCCTTCCAGGAAACAAATTTAAAAACCAAATCCGAATAGAAAAAAGACAAAAATCAAATTCAAATAGGAAAATAAAATCCTAAGTGCTTAAAACAAGAAAAACCCTTTCAAGTGAAAGGTAAAAAATTGCAAGCAAAATTCGAATTAATAATTATATAATAATCAGCTACTTGTCCAACTTCATGCATCGCTCCTTTATTCCTTGTTGTCCAAGTAAGCTGCATAACCCATGTTTGCATCGTCTCCAATTGAACATCACCACGAGCACACATAACCAAATCCAAATTAATATATTCATTCCTTAATCCTCATCATATGTTCTGATGCTTCTTGAGATGTGGTTATATCTTCAGTATGCCCCCCTGCACAGGTGTATTTTCCTTTGGCGTAGTCACCATAGTTTCAATAATATTAGAGTTTAATCCATCAGAGTTTAATCCATCAGAGTTTGCTGTATCAGAACTTAGTCTGTCAGGGTTTTCAATATAAGAATTTAGTTCTTCATTCTCGAATCTCAGCTGATCATGATCATTGAAATCTTCAAGTCCAGTAATCTTCTTATCATCAAAAGAGACATTGATAGATTCCATGACCACCCTTGTTCTCAAGTTGTAAACTCTGAAGGCTTTTGTGGAAAGTGGATATCCAACAAAGATTCCTTCATCAGCTTTTAGATCAAATTTGGATAGCTGTTCAGGATGAGTCTTAAGAATAAAACACTTGCATCCAAATACATGAAAATACTTCAGATTTGGCTTCTTTTTCTTCACCATCTCATATGGTGTCTTTCCTTTCTTGTTAATGAGTGTTGCATTCTGAGTAAAACAAGCAGTCTACACAGCTTCAGCCCAGAAATAGGTTGGAAGCTTTGCTTCATCAAGCATAGTTCGTGCAGCTTCAATGAGAGTTCTATTCTTTCTTTCAACAACTCCATTTTGCTGTGGAGTTCCAGGAGCAGAAAATTCCTGCTTGATTCCATGGTTTTTGCAAAACTCTTCCATTGTCAAATTCTTGAATTCAGTGCCATTATCACTTCTTATTATCTTCACAGAATCTTTGACCAATTTATCCAATTGCTTGACATGATCAATCAAGATAGATGTAGTTTCACTTTTTGTGTACAAAAAATACACCCATGCGTATCTGGTGAACTCATCCACTATGACCATAGCATATTTCTTCTTTGCAATAGACATGACATTCACTGGACCAAATAGATCAACATGTAGTAGGTGATAAGGCTCAAGAATTGATGATTCAGTCTTGCTCTTGAATGAAGTTTTCCTTTGTTTAGCCTTCTGACAAGAATTACAAAGACCATCAGGAGAAAATACTGACTTTGGCAGTCCTCTCACAAGATCTTTCTTGACTAGTTCATTTATATTGTTGAAATTTAAATGAGAGAGTTTCTTGTGCCATTTCTGTAATAACCCCTAAAATTTTCAACTTTTTGTAACCCTTATGAATAGTGTTTTAGCTGAATGAGAAAACTTTTCATGCCACACTATGTAGGGGTTCTGTTATGGATATTCTGAGATTTTATTAGTACTCTACATGGTATATAAGTGTATGTAAAGATCACCAGAATCCAATTCCGAACACTTTGATTTTTCCCGGAAATCCACTAGATACGGAAAGAATTGAGTATAAGGTAACAGGATAAAAAGGATTTAAATTAAAGGATTATAAGAGAGGATCATAAAAGGAATATAATATATTCAGAAAGGTTAAGGGAACCTAAGTAAAAAGATCCCGGGTATGATCCCTCAAACGATAAACGAAAATGAAAGTTAAGCGAACCGTATAACAGATCAGCGGTCATTAGGCAAACAATTAGGAAGTTAATCAAAGAGATTAGTGGGGATGATGTCACCCAACCAATGAGAAGAGGACAAGGAGGGAAAGATGACATCATAGCATGACATAAGCATGACATGGGAAGGAAGGAAATGTGGTGGATTATTAACCACACAAAATCAAGGGCAAATAGGTAAATTACCAAAACAAAAACAAAACTACAACCAACCAAGCCAAATAATTCATTCTTCATCAAAACAAAAAAAAACCAAGGCATTATTTCTTCATTGCTCTCGGCTTTTACTATTGCAAAGGAAGAAGAAATTCAAAACTCAAGATCAAGGCTTCCTAAATTGGTAAGATAATTCCCTAATCATCCTTATGCATAGTTATGGCTATATCATGAGTTTAAGCACCCCATTCATTCTCAATCTTCTTCAATAAATCAATGAAGAAGACAATGAATAGTGACTTCAAGAATTTTAACTAGATTTTCTTGTTTTTCCTTTAAGATCCAAGCTTTCCTAAGACTCCTCAAGGCTTCTTAAGGCTTCCTAGCTACTCCCACCACTTCAAGGAAGGTATATCATCTCCAAACCCTAGATTCCTTTGTATTATAAGATGATTTTGATTATTATGGTGATATAGTAGCTTAATGCTTGCGGTTTAGAGTGTGGGTTGGAGTGGTAGTGAAATGGAATGGTGGATCTTGTTGTTTTGGTTAAAAGAAATTAAGTATAGTTAAATTCAAGCTTAGGCATAAGTATAAATGTTAATATTGAATTGATTGGGGCTGTTATGATGTGATAAGGATGGACTTTGGTTGTATGAATGGATTGAGGTTGAATTGTGATGGTTTTTGAATGGTTTAAAATTGGGAAATCGCGTAAATATAGCCATCGTAATGTCCGATTTACTTTAGACTGCTTTTGTTCATAACATTAGGACCCGAGAACCCCCTGCTAGATGTTGACCATTGCCATGTTTAGATAGCTCATGTTACGAGCTTCATTTTGATATGTAGTTCGTTCAATTCCGATGCACGGTTTAGGAGAAACGACCGTTTCAAGTAACGGCGTTTCGCGAACGAAACTTTTCCCCTCGCCTTACTTTGAAACATAGGTTAAAGACCAAAAAGGGTTAATTAATGTATGAAACAATTATGGTAAGTGTGTTAGGCAGTTGGTAAGACACCCGCGAAAGAATCGCCTTAAAACTCGTAATGGTTAATTTATTAAAAAATGGTGGAGCCGAGAGTACTCGAGCGACTTAAGAGAATCAGTAAGCGCAAAACAAGCGTTAGAATCTAAGTTAGTTAAAGTATAGATTTACAAGTGACTTTGGTTTAATTCCAACTTACTTGTTGTTTATAGGTTACCAGACTCGTCCCGAGCCTTTTATCACCCCCAGTCGCTCAGGCAAGTTTTCTACCCGTTATACTGTTGTTGTGATGTACATGTGTATATGCATGATCCTGCGATAAATGCATATTTGTTATTAGCAAATTCTTGCGATATATTGTAGCATGTGATATGGTATATATGCATGCCTGTTTAATATTCTTGGATTATATATCTGTTGGTTAAAATGCTTACAGTTGCATAATACCTATGCTAGAGATAAGCGGTATTTGAATTTACCCTTAGTATAGGGGATCAAAAGGTGAACATATTTCTAAACCGGGAGTCGATGTTCCCGAGTATAATATATATATATATTTTTATATATATATGGTTATAGTTTTCAAAACTATTAATCGAATAAGGTTTATTCGATAACTTTAACTTTATTTTATTATTGAATATTATTTCAAATATTCATTCGAGGACTTATGACTCCTTTATTTTATTATTGAATATTATTTCAAATATTCATCCGAGGACTTATGACTCCTTTATTTTATTTATTGAATATTATTTCGAATATTCATTCGAGGGCTTTTGACTCAGTTATATTATTAATGATTATTAATTAAATATTAATTTGAGGATGTATGACTCCGTTATTTTATTTAATGAATATTATTTATAATATTCATTCGAGGTATTATGACTCCGCTTGTTGTTTAATAATATTCTTTATTTTATTAAAGAATAATATTTCGATAATCAAACTTATTTTCGATTATTCAAATAAAGATAGTACTTTCGTATAAGTATATCTTTGATTATTTAATACTCATTTCAAGTATAAGTCTTACAACTTCTACTTCAATTATTTGTATAAAGATTATTCTTTATGGGAATATTATTTAAATAATAGTATTCAGACATTTTCTAAATATATTGGGACTGATTTACTTCATTAAATCAGCATTACTCCAAACACTCTTTAAAGTGTTTTCGAGTCTTCAAAATGATTTTTAAAAGTTAGAGCGGATCCCAAAACTCATTTTTATATTTAAGATCTTCCTTTTAAAAAGAGGATTTAAATACTCGCTCAAAACCTGAGGGATCCGGCTCTATGGTGTATTTTATATTCGCAACAAGGTTGCAGTTTTGGTAAATGAATTGATTACTTACCCAACGTTCGGGAAGTAAGTCCATCTATCGAGTCGGCATAAGCAACATGGGCTCAGTGGGCGTCCATGATAGTGTAAGTGGCTCAGTGGGAGTCCATCAAATGCATAAGTGGCTGAGTGGCAGTCCAGCATAAGGTCCTATTGCGACCAGGGTGATGACCAGTGGGGAATTCGTCCATCTACTAGTAGAAAAGGTTACTTATTGGTATCTTTGCCTGATCAGCAAGATATCGGGTTTATGCCACAATTCTTTTTCTCTTCCAAAAATTCATTGGATTTTACAAACTCTGTTCATACTTTACATGACAGAGGTTTTCAGGGACTGTATAAGGAAGATGTATATGTGGATATATATATCGGAACTTAATGAAGTATATCATAACTTCATTTCCTTCAATACTACTTCAAAGATTTAATTTATTCAAATCTGTCTTTAGTCTCATCTATGTGATGAACTGTTGAAAGCTCGTTATACTTTGAACAGTGGTAGTTCAAGTAACTTTATAATTGATATAAGTATAGTGAAATATTTGGTAACTTCATCCCTTGTTTTTACTTATATCTAGTAAGTAATTATCTTACACATGATAAAAGATTCTAGTAGGTATCCATTTAGATACTTATATTATTGTTATCACTATATATTATCTTGCGAGCTGTAAGGCTCACTCTTGCTTTATTTCTTCATCACACAACAACAGTTAGGAAAGATGGCCAGACTCCAGCAGACCCAGCGCAAGCGCGTGGGAAGCGTCCCGCGTCTTCCCGTTGATGTTGTAGCTGCTATAGCTGCAGAGGTAGATCTATTGGTAGATCAGGCATTCTACTTTTGAGAATTAATTATGTATAATTATAACTTGTGGCAGATAATGGCAATTAACTGTAAATTTATCAAGTAATCATTTTGGGTTGTAATAACTTTTAATTGTGGATTCAAGGACTTGTACTTATTTCAATTTCATCTCTGAGACTATAACGGGTTGTGGTGTGTGTTAGTGGGGGGTCACAGCATAAGGTTATTTATTATTAATCAAGTGAAGTGATATTGTGGAAAGAAAGACCGTGACGACCCGGATCCCTGACCCCGGATTTGGGGGTGTTACAGAAATGGTATCAGAGCTAAGCGTTATAAACCTCAGAGATGATGCGACGATATAATAACAAACTCACAAAGATAATAAGAACTCTTGCTAAGTTCATGGTCGGACTACTAAAAGTAGTGCTGACAGTTAAAACCCTTACGGGAACCCTTATAAGTATCATGATAGTAACTTAGCTCGTTTAATGTGTAGGCGCCTGAGATAGAGGACCCTGAGATGTTCGAGCGTGAGCATGATGAGGCACTGCTAGATGTTGAGGATCAGGAGGAGCCTGAGATGGAGGAGGAGGAGGACCCCTCAGAGGAGTCAGAGACGGAGGTCATTGCTATTTCAGATGAGGAGGACCCCTCAGAGGAGTCGAGACAGAGGTCATTGCTATTCCAGATGAGGAGGACCCGGATGAGGTCCCAGTAGCTGAGGAGCGTGTCGGACCTATGGTAGTGTATGCCGGTACCCCTTTACCCACACTTCCGGTGGTCAGAGCTCCTACCCCTCCACCACTATCTTGGATCCCCTATGATGACAGCTCAGAGACCCATACTTTCGAGCCTAGGCAGACTGAGGAGGCACCCCCAGCGGCTCCGGATTCACCACCTCTTGACCCTGCCCACAGGCAGTCTTCGTTAGCCCACGGCTATGTTCAGGATGTACTGAGGACCCGAGTGGCTGTTGCTGAGGCCCGACTGGATGAGGCCAGGAGGGAGTTGGATACGGAGAGGGCGGGTAGGCATACCCGAGCTTATGAGACTAGGGCTTCTATACCCCGATCCTTGAGGAGGGAGCTTACGGGGATAGAGCTCACGTCCCGAGCGAGGCTCAGATCGCTCCAGGGGGACAGGCATGGTAGGATCTCCAGGCGGCAGGCCGACTATATCTTCCGTCGTGCGATGGAAAGGGTATGGGAGCTGACCCGCTCCAGTGTGTGATTCAGAACTGACGATGGGATAGTCTAGTTGTCTAGTTAGCCGAGGCCTTAGTAAGAGCCAATTTTCCGGGATAGTTGACTTGTATATAGCATCCCTTTTTCTGACTAGACAGATAGACTCTTGTGTATCACTTTTGGAACAGATGGCTGTAGCACTGTTGTACTTTTGACCAGATCAGACTATGTATTTCTCGCATTATGTATATATTTGTTTCCTTTCGGTTCAGTTCCTTAGTGACGAGATCACTATTTTTATCATTATTATTACTGCACTTTGTATTAGAACTGTCATAAAATAATAGAATTGCGATATACGTTCTCCCCATTATAAGAGCTGTGCAAGGCACAATGTTGTATATGATTATGACCTAACGTTGAATTTCCAAATAATATTTTTTTTATCAGAATCATGCCGCCAAGAAAGATTGGAACTAGGGCGAACCCTGGATCTGAGGACCAGGGAAGCCATAACCAGGATGATTCCCTGTATGAAGAGGAAGAGGAAACATATGATGTTGAGGGATTTGAGATAGAGGCTGAAGAAGGAGAAACTGAGGTTGAGCAACCAGTACCAAACCCAGGCATGGATCCCATGGGCCAGTTCATGCAACTCCTAAGGCAGAACTTGGAACGTCAACCCAACCCACCCCCTCAAGGAAATAACAATGCTGTGGCAAACTCTTTCAGGGCTTTTAAGTCCCTTAAGCCCCCTGAGTTCCACGGATCAGCCAACCCAGTTGAGGCAAGGGCATGGTTAAAGGAAATGGAGAAATCCTTTGAGATTCTGAGTATCGATGAGGCACAGAAGACTGTATTTGCTACCTACCTTCTGAAAGGAGAGGCTAACTACTGGTGGGAGGCCAAGAAAAACATTGAGACAGATGCTATTATAACCTGGGAAAGATTCAGTCAGTTGTTTCTGGGAAAGTATTTCCCGAGGTTTATGGAAAACCAGATGGAGCTCAAGTTCTTGGAGCTAAAGCAGAATAACTTATCAGTAGCAGAGTACGAAGCAAAATTTACTGACTTATCAAGGTTTGTGCCGGAGTTTGTGAGCACCGAGGAAAAGAAAGCTAGGAGGTTTCAGCAGGGACTGAAACCGTGGATTCAGAATAGGGTGGCAATCCTTGAGCTTACGGATTATGCCACTCTGGTGTAAAAGGCAACGATTGTAGAAGCCGGAAGTGAACAGATGCAGAAGGAAAGAGAGAAGAAGGGAATAAAGAGGAAAAGTATGAGCATGGGTGGAGGTTTCGCAGGAAGAAGCTTCCTAACTAGATTTAATCGAGGGGCAGTGTCCCTACCGGGAAAGAACACTAGGTTTAAGCGGCCAATGAGCGTGATTGTGAGCCAGAGCGGCCAGAAGTCAAGAATGTCCTATTCCAACCAGTCTCGACCCCCATTGCCAGCCTGTAACACATGTGGAATGATGCACACTGGGGAGTGTAAAGGAAAGTCAGTAACCTGCTTTAAGTGTGGTCGGGAAGGTCACTATTCAACTAAGTGCCCATCATCAACCCCTACCGTCATTCCAACCACCACTTGTCATCAGTGTGGACGCCCGGGTCATTGGAAGAGGGAATGCCCAATGAACAAACCAGCAGCTTCGGGAGCAAGCAGGGCTGCCTCCAATAAGCCACCTACTGCAAGGACTTTCAACATGACAGTCCAGGATGCTATGAAAGATTCAGATGTGATAGCAGGTACCCTTTCTCTAAATTCAGTCAGTGCAAACATTTTATTTGATTCGGGAGCAACTAAATCTTTTATATCAAAGGACTTTGCGCGTAAATTAAGACTTAAGGCTGAACCCTTGATAGAACCCTTACAAGTAGAAATAGTCAATCATGAGATTATTCCTGTTAACCAGATTCACCCCGCCTGTGAGATAGGCATAGGGGAGCAATCTTTTAGTGTTTATCTGATTCCTTTTAAATTAGGGGAGTTTGATGTAATTTTGGGAATGGACTGGCTATCTAGCAATGATGCTCAGATAGACTGTAAAGGGAAGAAAGTTAAGTTAAATATCATAGGGAAGAAAGAAGTTATATTTAGAGGAAAGAGGCAGACGCAGAAATTTTTAACTATGGCCCAGGCCAGAAGGATGCTACGAAAAGGAAATGAGGCCTACCTAGCCTATGTGGTGGACACGCAGAAGGAGGTGCCCAACTTACAAGATATACCCGTAGTCAACGAATTTGAAGATGTATTCCCACAAGACCTTCCGGGATTACCACCCGATAGAGTGATTGAATTTGCTATTGAAGTGGCCCCCGGGATGGCGCCAGTTTCAAAAGCACCTTACCGGTTAGCCCCGTTAGAAATGAAGGAATTAGCTATCCAATTGTAGGAACTCTTGGATAAGGGTATGATAAGACCCAGTGTGTCTCCGTGAGGAGCACCAGTTTTATTTGTTAAGAAGAAAGATGGGAGCATGAGGCTGTGCATCGACTATTGAGAGTTGAACAAGCTAACCATAAAGAACAGGTACCCATTACCTAGAATAGATGATCTGTTTGACCAGCTAAAGGATGCTGTTTATTTTTCCAAGATCGACCTGAGAACTGGATATCACCAACTAAAGATTAAACCCGAAGATATTTCCAAGACAGCGTTCCGTACCAGGTATGGGCATTAGAGTTCTTGGTAATGTCCTTTGGATTAACCAACGCCCCAGCGGCTTTCATGGATTTAATGAATAGAGTATTTAAGAATTATTTGGACAAGTGTGTGATAGTTTTTATCGATGATATTTTGATCTACTCCAGGACTGAGGCAGAACATGCAGAGCATTTGAGGATAGCTCTAGGAATACTCAGAGAGGAGCAGTTATATGCCAAATTCTCAAAGTGTGAATTCTGGCGGAATAAAGTACAGTTTTTAGGACATGTGATCAATAAAGAAGGAGTATTGGTCGACCCCTCCAAGATAGAGGCGGTCTCAAATTGGGAAAGGCCAACCACACCCACAGAGGTAAGGAGTTTCATAGGATTGGCCGGCTACTATCGTAGATTTGTACAGGACTTTGCGAAGATCGCAGCCCCTTTGACACGACTTACTCGTAAGACAGAGAAGTTTGAATGGACGGAGAAATGCAAGAACAGTTTTCAGGAATTAAAGAAAAGGTTGGTAACGGCCTCGGTGTTGGCATTGCTGGACGGAAAAGGAGATTTTGTGATATATAGTGACGCGTCGCACAAGGGATTAGGGTGTGTGCTTATGCAGCACGGTAAAGTGATTGCGTATTCGTCGAGACAACTGAAGGAATACGAGATTAGATATCCTACTCATGACCTTGAGCTCGCGGCAATAGTATTTGCCTTAAAAATTTGGAGGCACTACTTGTATGGAGAGAAGTGCGAGATTTTCACAGACCATAAGAGCCTCAAGTACATATTTACGCAGAAAGAGCTCAACATGCGCCAGAGGAGATGGTTAGAAGTAATCAAGGACTATGATTGTGAGATTCTCTATCATCCAGGGAAAGCCAATGTGGTGGCTGATGCCCTTAGTAGAAAGGAAAGACTCAGAATGATAACAACTTCGGAAGAATTGATAAGGGATTTTGAGAGAATGGAAATAGAAGTAAAGATAACCGGAACTGAAAAGCTTTTTGAGATCTCAATGCAGCCAGAGTTATTGGAAAAGATCCGATTATGCCAAGAGAAAAAATTGAATGAAGGCAAAAAGTCAATGACTGGAGAGGAGATCCATACTGAGAAAGATGATAAAGGGATAATGAGGTACTCCTACCGGATTTGGGTTCCGAACGTTCAAGAGCTTAAAGATGAGATTTTGGATGAAAGCCATAGTTCAAGGTATTCCATTCACCCGGGAAGTACCAAGATGTATAGGGATTTGAAGGAATATTACTGGTGGCCCAACATGAAGAGGGACGTAACAGAGTGGGTAAGAAAATGTTTGACTTGCCAAAGAGTAAAGGCAGAGCACCAGAGACCCAGTGGACTTTTACGACCCCTGGAGATTCCCGAATGGAAATGGGAGCAGATAGCGATGGATTTTGTTGTAGGCTTGCCAATGACGAAAGCCAATTATGACGCCATATGGGTAATTATAGACCGACTGACAAAGTCAACCCATTTAATTCCTATCAATGAGAGATACACAGTCGATAGACTGGTGGACATTTACCTTAAGGAAATAGTGACGCGACATGGAGTCCCAGCGTCCATTGTCTCAGACCGAGACCCCAGATTCAACTCCAGATTTTGGAAGAGCTTTCAAGAATATGCGGGGACCAAGTTAAATATGAGTACCGCGTACCATCCCCAGATGGATGGGCAGAGTGAAAGGACCATCCAGACACTAGAGGATATGTTGAGAGTCTGTGCAATAGACCTTAAAGGAAGTTGGGATGACCACTTGCCATTGATCGAGTTTTCTTATAACAATAGCTTTCATGCTAGCATCGGAATGCCGCCATATGAGGCCCTGTACGGAAGAAGGTGTCGATCTTCCTTATACTGGGATGAAGTAGGAGAGTGGAAGATGCTCGGACCCGAAGTGGTCCAAAGGACCAAAGACATAGTAGATCTTATCAGAGGACGGCTTGTAACAGCCCAAGACAGACAGAAGAAATATGCAGACCTAGCCCGAAAGGACAAGGAATATGAAGTCGGGGACTTAGTACTGCTAAAGGTATCCCCTTGGAAGGGATTAATGAGGTTCGGAAAGAAAGGAAAACTAAGCCCAAGATACATTGGACCTTTTGAGATATTAAGACGGATTGGAAAGTTAGCTTACAAGCTAGCCTTACCCCCTAACTTGCAACAAGTTCATAATGTGTTCCATGTGTCAATGCTAAGGAAGTATCATCGGGATGCCAGACACATAGTGGAGTACGAGCAGGTGGATATGCAACCAGATCTGACTTACGTGGAGAAGCCAGTAAGGATTATCGATAAGAAGGAGCAGGTGCTTCGGAACAAAATAATCAAGCTAGTCAGAGTGCTATGGCAGAATCATAATATGGAAGAATCAACTTGGGAACTAGAGAGCGCAATGCTAGAAAAGTACCCCCATTTGTTTTCTATTTGATTCTGGGACATAATCCTTTTAAGGAGGGGAGACTGTAATAACCCCCAAAATTTTCAACTTTTTGTAACCCTTATGAATAGTGTTTTAGCTGAATGAGAAAACTTTTCATGCCACACTATGTAGGGGTTCTGTTATGGATATTCTGAGATTTTATTAGTACTCTACATGGTATATAAGTTTATGTAAAGATCACCAGAATCCAATTCCGAACACTTTGATTTTTCCCGGAAATCCCCTAGATACGGAAAGAATTGAGTATAAGGTAACAGGATAAAAAGGATTTAAATTAAAGAATTATAAGAGAGGATCATAAAAGGAATATAATATATTGAGAAAGGTTAAGGGAACCTAAGTAATAAGATCCCGGGTATGATCCCTCAAACGATAAACGAAAACGAAAGTTAAGCGAACCGTATAACAGATCATCGGTCATTAGGCAAACAATTAGGAAGTTAATCAAAGAGATTAGTGGGGATGATGTCACCCAACCAATGAGAAGAGGACAAGGAGGGAAAGATGACATCATAGCATGACATAAGCATGACATGGGAAGGAAGGAAATGTGGTGGATTATTAACCACACAAAATCAAGGGCAAATAGGTAAATTACCAAAACAAAAACAAAACTACAACCAACCAAGCCAAATAATTCATTCTTCATTAAAACAAAAAAAAACAAGGCATTATTTCTTCATTGCTCTCGGCTTTTACTATTGCAAAGGAAGAAGAAATTCAAAACTCAAGATCAAGGCTTCCTAAATTGGTAAGATAATTCCCTAATCATCCTTATGCATAGTTATGGCTATATCATGAGTTTAAGCACCCCATTCATTCTCAATCTTCTTCAATAAATCAATGAAGAAGACAATGAATAGTGACTTCAAGAATTTTAACTTGATTTTCTTGTTTTTCCTTTAAGATCCAAGCTTTCCTAAGACTCATCAAGGCTTCTTCAGGCTTCTTAGCTACTCCCACCACTTCAAGGAAGGTATATCATCTCCAAACCCTAGATTCCTTTGTATTATAAGATGATTTTGATTATTATGGTGATATAGTAGCTTAATGCTTATGGTTTAGAGTGTGGGTTGGAGTAGTAGTGAAATGGAATGGTGGATCTTGTTGTTTTGGTTAAAAGAAATTAAGTATAGTTAAATTCAAGCTTAGGCATAAGTATAAATGTTAATATTGAATTGATTGGGGCTGTTATGATGTGATAAGGATGGACTTTGGTTGTATGAATGGATTGAGGTTGAATTGTGATGGTTTTTGAATGGTTTAAAATTGGGAAATCACGTAAACATAGCCGTCGTAATGTCCGATTTACTTTAGACTGCTTTTGTTCATAACATTAGGACCCGAGAACCCCCTTCTAGATGTTGACCATTGCCATGTTTAGATAGCTCATGTTACGAGCTTCGTTTTGATATGTAGTTCGTTCAATTCCAATGCACGGTTTAGGAGAAACGACCGTTTCAAGTAACGGCGTTTCGCGAACGAAACTTTTCCCCTCGCCTTACTTTGAAACATAGGTTAAAGACCAAAAAGGGTTAATTAATGTATGAAACAATTATGGTAAGTGTGTTAGGAAGTTGGTAAGACACCCGCGAAAGAATCGCCTTAAAACTCGTAATGGTTAATTTATTAAAAAATGGTGGAGCCGAGGGTACTCGAGCGACTTAAGAGAATCAGTAAGCGCAAAACAAGCGTTAGAATCTAAGTTAGTTAAAGTATATATTTACAAGTGACTTTGGTTTAATTCCAACTTACTTGTTGTTTATAGGTTACCAGACTCGTCCTGAGCCTTTTATCACCCCCAGTCGCTCAGGCAAGTTTTCTACCCGTTATACTGTTGTTGTGATGTACATGTGTATATGCATGATCCTGCGATAAATGCATATTTGTTATTAGCAAATTCTTGCGATATATTGTAGCATGTGATATGGTATATATGCATGCCTGTTTCATATTCTTGGATTATATATCTGTTGGTTAAAATGCTTACAGTTGCATAATACCTATGCTAGAGATAAGCGGTATTTGAATTTACCCTTAATATAGGGGATCAAAAGGTGAACATATTTCTAAACCGGGAGTCGATGTTCCCGAGTATAATATATATATATATATATATATATATATATATATATATATATATATATTTATATATATATGGTTATAGTTTTCAAAACTATTAATCGAATAAGGTTTATTCGATAACTTTAACTTTATTTTATTATTGAATATTATTTCAAATATTCATCCTAGGACTTATGACTCCTTTATTTTATTATTGAATATTATTTCAAATATTCATCCGAGGACTTATGACTCCTTTATTTTATTTATTGAATATTATTTCGAATATTCATTCGAGGGCTTTTGACTCAGTTATATTATTAATGATTATTAATTAAATATTCATTTGAGGATGTATGACTCCGTTATTTTATTTAATGAATATTATTTATAATATTCATTCGAGGTATTATGACTCCGCTTGTTGTTTAATAATATTCTTTATTTTATTAAAGAATAATGTTTCGATAATCAAACTTATTTTCGATTATTCAAATAAAGATAGTACTTTCGTATAAGTATATCTTTGATTATTTAATACTCATTTCAAGTATAAGTCTTACAACTTCTACTTCAATTATTTGTATAAAGATTATTCTTTATGGGAATATTATTTAAATAATAGTATTCAGACATTTTCTAAATATATTGGGACTGATTTACTTCATTAAATCAGCATTACTCTAAACACTCTTTAAAGTGTTTTCGAGTCTTCAAAATGATTTTTAAAAGTTAGAACGGATCCCAAAACTCATTTTTATATTTAAGATCTTCCTTTTAAAAAGAGGATTTAAATACTCGCTCAAAACCTGAGGGATCCGGCTCTATGGTGTATTTTATATTCGCAACAAGGTTGCAGTTTTGGTAAATGAATTGATTACTTACCCAACGTTCGGGAAGTAAGTCCATCTATCGAGTCGGCATAAGCAACATGGGCTCAGTGGGCGTCCATGATAGTGTAAGTGGCTCAGTGGGAGTCCATCAAATGCATAAGTGGCTGAGTGGCAGTCCAGCATAAGGTCCTATTGCGACCAGGGTGATGACCAGTGGGGAATTCGTCCATCTACTAGTAGAAAAGGTTACTTATTGGTATCTTTGCTTGATCAGCAAGATATCGGGTTTATGCCACAATTCTTTTTCCCTTCCAAAAATTCATTGGATGTTACAAACTCTGTTCATACTTTACATGACAGAGGTTTTCAGGGACTGTATAAGGAAGATGTATATGTGGATATATATATCGGAACTTAATGAAGTATATCATAACTTCATTTCCTTCAATACTACTTCAAAGATTTAATTTATTCAAATCTGTCTTGTAGTCTCATCTATGTGATGAACTGTTGAAAGCTCGTTATACTTTGAACAATGGTAGTTTAAGTAACTTTATAATTGATATAAGTATAGTGAAGTATTTGGTAACTTCATCCCTTGTTTTTACTTATATCTAGTAAGTAATTATCTTATACATGATAAAAGATTCTAGTAGGTATCCATTTAGATACTTGTATTATTGTTATCACTATATATTATCTTGTGAGCTGTAAGGCTCACTCTTGCTTTATTTCTTCATCACACAACAACAGTTAGGAAAGATGGCCAGACTCCAGCAGACCCAGCGCAAGCGCGTGGGAAGCGTCCCGCGTCTTCCCGTTGATGTTGTAGCTGCTATAGCTGCAGAGGTAGATCTATTGGTAGATCAGGCATTCTACTTTTGAGAATTAATTATGTATAATTATAACTTGTGGCAGATAATGGCAATTAACTGTAAATTTATCAAGTAATCATTTTGGGTTGTAATAACTTTTAATTGTGGATTCAAGGACTTGTACTTATTTCACTTTCATCTCTGAGACTATAACGGGTTGTGGTGTGTGTTAGTGGGGGTCACAACATAAGGTTATTTATTATTAATCAAGTGAAGTGATATTGTGGAAAGAAAGACCGTGATGACCCGGATCCCTGACCCCGGATCTGGGGGTGTTACAATTTCCAGCTTTCTTCAATTGATGTTCTACTCATCAGACAGATTATAGAACCATCAGTACTTGTTGAAAGCTTGGCTTCATAAATGTTACCATGCCTGTATCCTTTCAGAACAACTTTGCCTGTAGATTTGCTTACAATTTCACAGTGTTCTTCAAAGAAATCCACATGATAACCTCTGTCACATATTTGACTAACATTCAGCAGATTGTGTTTAATTCCTGAAACCAGAGCTACTTCTTTAATGATGACATTCCCAAGATTGATATTGCCATATCCCAATGTTTTTCCAATGTTTCCATCTCCATAAGAAACACTTGGGCCAACCTTCTCTACAAAGTCTGATAGCAGGGCTTTATTTCCAGTCATATGTCCTGAACATCCACTGCCCAGAACTAGGATGTTTTTCCTGTTGCCCTGCAATCACAAATACCACTAATGATTAGTTTTAAGGACCCAGACTTGCTTGGATCCTGTGGCCTTATTAAGTTTGTTAACATTTGCAGCGGATTTAGCATCAGAGTTTAAGTTAACATTTTTCTTATCAGAATTTACACTATCAGACTTTGAATCAGAACTTACACTAGAAGAAACAATGCTAACTTTCTTTAAAGAAGGTTTTATTTGATAATAATCATAGTACAAACTATGATATTCCTTACAAGTATAAATGGAATGCCATAAACTACCACAATGAAAATAAGGATTTTGTGGCTTATATCTAACAGACTGACTCTTAACTCCTGACTTTGAAGGTAAGGAGTTTATGTTCTTATTCTTCCTGCAAAAAGAAGCCAGATGGTTAGAACTTCCATAGTTATGACATATTTTTCTAGGAGCATTAGGAATAGGTTTATAATCATTGCTTTTATTCACACCTTCCTTTCCGTTCCTATTTTTTCTAGGTGATTTTACCTTGTTTGCATTCTTAACATCTTTCAGCTTATGCTTAAGCTGCTTCTTTGTCATTAATCCTATGTTAACTTCAGTTGTCTTTTCCTATTTTAGTTTGTCAGAAGTTAATTCCTCTTTAACTTCTGATTTTTCAGTTTCAGACTTTACAGCTACAAACTTAACAGGTTTTAACTTTGGCTTTTGTTTAACAACTATAGGCTTAATATCTACAGTTCCTTTATAATTCTTATCATCTTCATAACCTATTCCCTCTTTCCAGTTTCCACTACTTAACAAATTCTGAGTTGTTCTGCCAGAATTAGTCCAAGTCCTTATAATCTCTCTTTCCTTTTCTAACTCAGCTTTTAGAGATTCATTCATTTTAAGTACTTCATCCCTAACATAGAAAGCATCATCTCTATCTTTCTGAGTTTGATGGAACATGACTAACTCTTTTTCTAAATTATCATTCCTCTTTTTACAAGCAAGATTTTCAGAAGTTAATCTTTCACATGTTAAAGTTTGATCTCTATAGCTAATGTACATGGTTTTAAGATATCTTCTCAACTCATTAATATCATCAGTATGAAAGGCATAAGTAGTTTGAGGTACCTTTAACTCAGCAGCTTTAGTACTACTTTCAGCATTTGCCATATCAGCATTTGCCATCAAGGCATAGTTCTCCTCACTTTCAGAATCTGAGGTGTCTGTCCAGCTTTTCTTCTTTGTGACAAGAGCCTTGCCTTTGTCACTCTTCACTTTCTTGCAATCAGGAGATATGTGGCCTTTCTCACCACAATTGTAGCATTTGACATTTGTGTAATCTCCTCTGTCAGACTTCCCTCCTTTGCCTTCAGATTTTCTAAAATTCTTCTTATCAGAACTTGCACCTTTCCTGGAAAACTTCTTTCCCTTTCTGAATTTCCTGTATGCATTCTTTGTGATTCCTTTCACCATAAGAGCACACAGCTTCATCATCTCTTCATCAGCATCCATCTCAGGAGAGCTTTTAGTTTCCGAGTCACCATCACTATCAGAACTTGATGACTCAGTATCAGACTTTGTGAAGAGCGTTTTACCCTTGCCTTTCCTTGAGGTGGCTGCCTTGGGAGATTCTTCTTCTGCCTTAAGAGCAACTGTCCTTGACTTTCCTCCTTTCCTCTTGCTTCTTTGTTCAATCTCAAGTTCATGAGTCTTGAGCATCCCATAAATTTCATCAAGAGTTATTTCTTCAAGATTATAGTTGTCTCTTACAGTTGTTGCCTTCAAATCCCAGCTTTCAGGAAGAGCTAACAGGAATTTAAGGTTTGAATCTTCAAGATCGTACTCCTTATCAACCAGTGACAAATCATTCAAGAGTTTGACAAATCTATCATATAAATCAGTCAATGACTCATTAGCCTTTGAGTCAAAGTGTTCATACTCTTGAGTGAGTATTGTTTTACTGTTCTTCTTAATCGAATCAGTTCCCTGACATCTTGTTTCCAAGGTATCCCATATCTCCTTTGCAGTTTTACAGTTTATTAACCTTTTTGACATTACATTATCAATGGCACTATGCAGTAAGTGTCGTACCTTAGCATCCTTAGCAATTGATGCGATATCTTCAGCAGTGTAATCACTCTTCTCTTTTGGTACAGACATTGTTGCTTCACCTGCAATTGCAACAGCGAGTTTTGTTGGATTGTAAGGTCCTTCCTTGATTCTATCAAGATATTCTGGATCTGTAGCTTCCAGAAACATAGTCATCCTCACCTTCCATATGGGATATTCAGATGGTTTCAATATGGGAATGATAAGTGGATTTTATATCCACTTGGAATGCTTTATTACAAGCTTAAATTGGTATTTTGGACTCAAGTTGTTGGTATTTTGATGTGTTTTTGTGTTATTGCATTTCAAGTATCAGATAAATGAAGAAAAGAGCTTTTAAAGGAAATATGATGAAAAGTGATCAGAATTAGAATCCAAGGCCATTGTCAAGTTGTAGAGAATCTCAATAGCTTCGCGTGGGCAGTTGAATCACCTAATTCTGACGAGTATAACTCAAGTTATGGTCAAAACAAGATTCATCAGAATATTTTTTCCAGTCAGTAGCTGAGCGCCCGCTCAGCAGAGCTGAGCGCCCGCTCAGAGAGCTGAGCGCCCGCTCAGAGAGCTGAGCGCCCGCTCAGGAGAGCTGAGCGGCCGCTCAGGGCGCGGCTGGTCGCTGATTTCGCTGAAAAAGCTTTTTTTGAGTAGAATTTGACGATTTTAAGGGTCCAGGTCCACTAGGGGCGTATATATACTTAAAAAAAGGGTTTTCATCATCCGGGAAGATTGGGATACCAAGGAGAAGACCTAGAAGCACAGAATAACTCCGAAAAAGAAGATCTTGTTTTCAACTTGTGATTCTTTGAATTAGTTGTAACTTTGGATGCTCGTTTTCGTTCTTGTTGAACCTAGATCTCGTTTATTCGTACTTTGATTATTATTTAGTTTATTAAGACCTTGTTTATACCATGCTTTCATTGGAACCCATGGTGACGATGAGTTCGATTATGGGCTAATCGTTGTCATGGGATTCTAGCGGATTTACTTATGGATTTCAATAATTAATTGTTTCGATATCTTGGTGTGTGGTGATTGTATGATATCCTAGTATTGGTTGTGCTTATTCGTCTTATGTGCGTAGCTAACATATAAGATAGCGTGTTAATCTTTATTGAAGCGACAGTGAATATAGAGGTTTAGAACTTGCCATGCTAGCATAGGTTCTTGTATGTGTATATATGATTCGTAGGTAACTCTAACCGTTTTACTTGCCCTATGTAATCAAGATAGATAACTTGTGCTTAAACCGTTATGTTGTCAAATTCTATAGACATATAGGGTCTCAATATAATTGGTGCCTATTCAGCTTCTATCTCTTTTGTGGATGTCTGGTAGAATGGTACTCGTGCAACGAAAGTTGGCATTTATCAGTTTCGTGTTATCTGATTAGTGTCCTCACCATCACATGCTAAGGTTAAGAACGAGAAGGCTATTGAATGAAGTAGTAATGAAGTTAGAATCCCATGTTTGTCATATATAGTAATTCAACCTCAATTCTCTTAGTTAATGTTATTTAGTATAATCTCTTAGTTTAATAAAAACCCAATTTGTTATTTGTCTTAGCATTGAGCGATAACCATACATTGTTACATAGGTGCATAAATTGAACTTAACCTAAACCAGTCTCTGTGGGAACGAATCTGATTTATATCTTATACTACTTGCGAACGCGTATACTTGCATGAATATTAGCGTGTTTTCGCACTAACAAGTTTTTGGCGCCGCTGCCGGGGACTCGGTGTTAATTTTTAGTTTATGTGCTTGTCATCAGTGGTCGTTAAAGTTCACTGACTCGGATTCTTTTACTTTCACGGTTTATTTGTTTGTATTTCAGGTACTCATTACAATGGGAGATCCAGCAGCACGAACGAAAGCCTTGATGGATTTTTCTCAACCCAAGATCAATGACATTCAATCTAGCATTGTCCGGCCAGCTATCACATCTAATACCTTTGAGATCAAGCCTGGCATAATTCAATGGGTACAGACTTCAGTCCAGTTTGGGGGTTCTCCAACGGAAGATCCCAATACACATATTAGGGATTTTATTGAAATATGCGACACCTTCAAGTTCAACGGTGTTTCTGAAGATGCTGTGAAGCTGAGACTGTTCTCATTCTCTCTGAAGGACAAGGCTAAGAGCTGGTTACACTCTCTACCAGCTGGTTTGATTACTACTTGGGAAGATCTTGCTCAGAAGTTTCTTACTAAATTCTTCCCTATGGCGAAGACAGCTGCACTCAGGAATGCTATTACTCAATTTGCGCAGCAAACGGGAGAATCGCTAAGTGAAGCTTGGGAGCGCTACAAGGAGATGCTTAGGAAGTGTCCTCGTCATGGAATTCCTGATTGGATGATCATCACTTGTTTTTACAATGGATTGGGAGCACAGTCCAGACCCATGCTCGATGCAGCATCAGGCGGAGCATTATGGGCAAAGAGCTATAAGGAAGCTTATGATCTAATTGAACTGATGGCTGCTAATGAATATCAGTATCCAACCCAGAGATATCCACAGGGCAAGGTAGCAGGAGTTCTTGAAGTGGATACAGCTACGACTATCACTGCTCAACTAAAGGCGTTGTCTATGAAGATCAATTCTCTGGCTAACTATGGTGTTAAGCAGATAATTAGTGTTTGTGAGTTGTGTGCAGGTCCGCATGCGATAGAGCAATGCGTTATATCTAGCGACTCAGCTCAGTTTGTGAGCAACTTTCAGAGATCGCAACAACCAGTTCCAGACACTTATCATCCTGACAACTGGAATCATCCTAACTTCAGCTGGAGCAACAATCAGAATGTGATGCAACAGCCATTCCAGCCGTTTGGAAATAAGCTGTTCAACTCTCTTGGTTTTCAGCAACAACTCCAACTTCAACAACAAACTCATGATGAAGGTCTATCTTCGAATGAAAAATCTGAATTAGAGGAGTTGAGGCTTATGTGCAAAAACCAGGCTCTTATATGCCAAAGCCAAGCTGTTTCTATCAAGACTTTGGAGAACCAAATAGGGAAAATTGTTAATGCCTTATTGAATCGACCACCAGGAACGCTTCCTAGTGATACAGAAGCCAATCCAGGAAAGAGGGAAGTTGAAGAACATGTGAACGCCATCACCTTAAGGTCTGGAAAGGTCGCAAGCCCCCAAATTCAGCAAGACGAAGAGCCTGAAAAATCTCAAGATTCAGAAAATGCAGTTGTGGCTGAAGAAGATGTGCAGAAGGAAGTAGAGGTGGAACCAAGGAAGACTACTGTGGAACACACTCCTCCTGAGGGTAATACATGGGAGAAACAGATCTATCCTCCACCTCCTTTTCCTAAAAGGCTGCAGAAGAAAAAGTTGGATAAGCAGTTTGAGAAGTTTCTGGAGGTGTTCAAGAAACTTCATATCAACATACCTTTCGCTGAAGCTCTTGAACAGATGCCTAGCTATGCGAGGTTTATGAAAGGTATTTTCTCTCGGAAAGTGAAGCTCGATGACTTAGAGACCGTTGCTCTAACGGAGGAATGCAGTGCTGTGCTGCAACAGAAGTTGCCTCCGAAGCTTAAAGATCCTGGAAGCTTCACTATTCCTTGCACCATCGGAAACTTGTCATTCGACAAGTGTTTATGTGATTTAGGAGCTAGCATCAATCTGATGCCCTTATCTATCTTCAAGAAGCTTGGTCTGCCTGAGCCGAAACCAACATACATGTCATTACAACTAGCTGACCGTTCCATCGCTTATCCACGAGGTATAGTGGAGGATGTCTTGGTCAAGGTGGATAAACTCTTCTTCCCTGCTGACTTTGTAATTCTTGATTTCGAGGAAGATAAGAAGATTCCCATTATCTTGGGAAGACCATTCTTGGCTACAGGCCGAACTATGATCGATGTGCAAAAAGGAGAGCTTTCGATGAAGGTTCATGATCAGAAGATCACTTTCAATGTGTTCAAGGAAATAAAATTACCCACAGCTAAAGAGGAGTGCTTTAAAGTAGAGCAAATTCAGGTTTTGAATGCACCTCTGTGGAAGAGGAAGTTGGATGTGCCATTCGATTCTCTTGGGTTAGCAGAGCTGAAAATTTCTCAAGAGCGTCTCGAGCCGTCTATTGAAGATGCTCCCACACTTGAGCTCAACCCACTACCAGATTACTTGAGTTATTCATTCTTAGGTGCACCCCCTGACAAGGGGTTGGGATATATCTTTGATGATGTAGAGGGTAGCCGAACGGATCCTACAGTGCCTATAGAGGGTTCTTCTCATGTGCAGCACGTAGTTGATAGGACTGGTGTTGGCGATGAGCAGTACAGGCGAGTAATTAGGCGTATGGAGGCCATGCACGACATTCACCGTCATTTTGCTGAAGATTTGACACACGCTTTCGGTACTATTTTCCGAGACACTAGTGGCGAGGTTGATTGGCCACCTGATCCTCCACCCGAAGAGGGTGATCTTTCCGACGACTAGGTATGCCTGAAATCCTTATTATTACCTTCAATGAGGACATTGAAAATTTTAAGTTTGGGGGTGATAATGTAAGGATTAGTAGTGTGTGTCCATATAGATTCATATAGATTTATGTTGCATGTTTAGTTGTAGTTCATTCATATTTTTGCATGATTGTTCATTTAGGACATATTTGTTTGTTTTTATGTAATTTCATATAGTTGCATTTGCATGCATATTTAGCATGATCCCTTAAGATGAACTATGATATTGGATAAGTTGATGTTGATTTGAGTGTAGTGATGAGGAATAGAGGGATGCTTAAGCCTTAATGAATTGATTTGCATGCCAGAAATAAATATTTTCACAAAGTCTTATAGGGTTGCTTTTGATCTACATCATGATCATACTTGTTTGTTGTTGAGATTTAATCACTTGGTTATATTTAGAATTTGTGATATTCTCATAATGACGTAAAAATACTGATTTTTTTTTATCTGGAGAAAAACTTGGATTTCATTGCTAGTTGTTGTAAGGCTAGGCGTCAAATGCCTAGTAGCCGGCTCATATTTTTATGAGTAGTCTAGGGTTGAATGAGATGGAGCGAAACGCACTCATTCAGAAATTATTGAAAAAAAAGGAAAAAAAAGAAAAAAGAGAAAAAAAAGAAAGAAAAAAAGTATGTGTTTATGCACAATTGATCAAGAGTGAGCTCTTTAATACTCGAGTTATTAAGTTCGAGGGGACTTTGTGCCTAGTGACCTAAGGCTTTTATAGTCTGGGATCCGCTAACCTAACGCTCGCTACATGGGTATTATTGTATAAGTCTTTTGGGACCTCATTCATTGCACGGTCAAATAAGCATCTTTGCTATGTGTTCAATAATAGTGTGAATCCTTGTATAACTCTAGTAGAAAGGAGGTGTTGTGAGTCATAATGCGTTTATTGTCTATTCTATTTATAAACTTTTGATTGTTTTAATGATAGATAAGTTAGGGTTATTGATCTAGTATCGAGAGTATATCTGTTAAGCATCCACACACGCACATTTCTGGTTTGTGAATTGGTTTGTGGGATTTATTCAAACTCTGTTTCAAGTTATTGCATTCTTAGAGGCATTGGCTTATTCATTTGGTTATGGTTATTCTGGGGGGATCGATTGCATTATCATTTAGTTGCATTCACGTAGTTGCATTCATGCATTAGGTTTGTTTTATAGTTTTGAGTCTGTTTATGCTTGAGGACAAGCATCGATTCAAGTTTGGGGGTGTGATAAGTGGATTTTATATCCACTTGGAATGCTTTATTACAAGCTTAAATTGGTGTTTTGGACTCAAGTTGTTGGTATTTTGATGTGTTTTTGTGTTATTGCATTTCAGGTATCAGATAAATGAAGAAAAGAGCTTTTAAAGGAAATATGATGAAACGTGATCAGAATTAGAAGCCAAGGCCATTGTCAAGTTGTAGAGAATCTCAATAGCTTCGCGTGGGCAGTTGAATCGCCTAATTCTGACGAGTAGAACTCAAGTTATGGTCAAAACAAGATTAATCAGAATATTTTTTCCAGTCAGTAGCTGAGCGCCCGCTCAGCAGAGCTGAGCGCCCGCTCAGAGAGCTGAGCGCCCGCTCAGAGAGCTGAGCGCCCGCTCAAGAGAGCTGAGCGGCCGCTCAGGGCGCGGCTGGTCGCTGATTTCGCTGAAAAAGCCTTTTTTGAGTAGAATTTGACGATTTTAAGGGTCCAGGTCCACTAGGGGCGTATATATACTTAAAAAAAAGGGTTTTCATCATCCGGGAAGATTGGGATACCAAGGAGAAGACCTAGAAGCACAGAACAACTCCGAAAAAGAAGATCTTGTTTTCAACTTGTGATTCTTTGAATTAGTTGTAACTTTGGATGCTCGTTTTCGTTCTTGTTGAACCTAGATCTCGTTTATTCGTACTTTGATTATTATTTAGTTTATTAAGACCTTGTTTATACCATGCTTTCATTGGAACCCATGGTGACGATGAGTTCGATTATTGGCTAATCGTTGTCATGGGATTCTAGCGGATTTACTTATGGATTTCAATAATTAATTATTTCGATATCTTGGTGTGTGGTGATTGTATGATATCCTAGTATTGGTTGTGCTTATTCGTCTTATGTGCGTAGCTAACATATAAGATAGCGTGTTAATCTCTATTGAAGCGACAGTGAATATAGAGGTTTAGAACTTGCCATGCTAGCATAGGTTCTTGTATGTGTATACATGATTCGTAGGTAACTCTAACCGTTTTACTTGCCCTATGTAATCAAGATAGATAACTTGTACTTAAACCGTTATGTTGTCAAATTCTATAGACATATAGGGTCTCAATATAATTGGTGCCTATTCAGCTTCTATCTCTTTTGTGGATGTCTGGTAGAATGGTACTCGTGCAACGAAAGTTGGCGTTTATCAGTTTCGTGTTATCTGATTAGTGTCCTCACCATCACATGCTAAGGTTAAGAACGAGAAGGCTATTGAATGAAGTAGTAATGAAGTTAGAATCCCATGTTTGTCATATATAGTAATTCAACCTCAATTCTCTTAGTTAATGTTATTTAGTATAATCTCTTAGTTTAATAAAAACCCAATTTGTTATTTGTCTTAGCATTGAGCGATAACCATACATTGTTGCATAGGTGCATAAATTGAACTTAACCTAAACCAGTCTCTGTGGGAACGAATCTGATTTATATCTTATACTACTTGCGAACGCGTATACTTGCATGAATATTAGCGTGTTTTCGCACTAACAGGGAACTCTAATAGCCTCATATCGACTATCGATTTGTGTCTTTGGAGGTTCTTCAGTTTTGGTGGGCTTAGTTGGAGTTTCTACTTCAGACATGATTGTTTTTGGATCTTAAACTGTTTGTCTGTTAACCAAATAGGATTTGATACCACTTGTTAGGTCACACACACTGTAGAAGGGGGTTGAATACAGTGTATAACACAATCAAATCGAATTCAAATAACACAAGTAACAGAAAATAGACTTTATTCAATGCAATAAACTCTGTTACAATATGGAACTGTCATCTCTCAGTGATGAACAAATATCACGAGAGCTGCTAGGGTTACAATAAATAATATTCTCGATAATGATAACACTTATAGTGTAAACCCTATGTCTGTGTTTATATACTACACAGTTACAAGATAATCGCTAATTGATATGGAATATAATTCTGCTTCCTAAAATATATCAATCAGATATCTTTTCTTCCAAGTATTTCATTCTTCATAGAATTCCTTCTTCATGCATATCTCTTCTTACGTTTGTCTTGATCTTCTTTCCTTTCAATCAGCCGCCTTCCTTATCTGAACGTTTCCTTTAAGTCCTGATATTATCTCCTGATAAATATCTCCTGAACCTTAAGTACTGATGACTTAAGTTCTGACTTCAGTATAAGTGCTGATTTCAGTTAAGTACTAATTTGTCCTATTTAAGTAAGATCTGAAAAATAAACATAAATCATATTAGTCATGACATTATCAAATATATCTAACATAATTCAACCTCAATTCTCTTAGTTAATGTTATTTAGTATAATCTCTTAGTTTAATAAAAACTCAATTTGTTATTTGTCTTAACATTGAGCGATAACCATACATTGTTGCATAGGTGGATAAATTGAACTTAACCTAAACCAGTCTCTGTGGGAACGAATCTGATTTATATCTTATACTACTTGCGAACGCGTATACTTGCGTGAATATTAGCGCGTGTTTTCGCCCTAACAGGTTCCATGAGAAATTCGGGTGATTCTTCCAATTGTATGTGGGTGCATATGGATCATTCCTAACTCTAGGTTAAAACATGTCATTGACTTGTTCAATTTCAGGAAAATTATCTATCACACGATTAGGAGAACTAATATCAACTCGCCCTAAAATCAATTCTATTTTCCTCACAAAAATAACGTATATCAATTAACGAGACAAACATATACTATGAAACTTGTTATCTAATAATAACCCATCAAAACTTCATGGAGCAAGTATAGGCTATGAAAAATAAATCCGGTAACAATAATATATCAAAATCACTTTGTCAATTAAACAATTAAACACCAAACAAATCTACAAGAATCAAATAATAGGAACGAGAAGATATCAAAGCAATTAAATTAACTTCATCTTCGTTATAGTCAAGAAAATTAGCTACACGTGATAAAAAGATGAGCAAAACAAATAACTAACAAAATTCTAGGTCTAGATTGATGTTTTAAGTGTTGGGTCTTGGGGTGTGTAAAATACAAGAGGGGAGACCCATATATATAGGGAAAATATGAGAGTTTGGGTCTTGGAATACAAGTAGGATTCTAAAAGTATTTCCTTCTTCTTCTAGAATAAGTATTCTATTTATCTTCCAATTCTTTTGACTTCTAGAATAGTTCACCTCCTTCCTTATTTGCACCTTTTCCTACACAAATTTTGATTTTATTTAGTTTCCTACAAAATAAAGTAAAACAATTTATTTATTAAAAAATTACGAAAACGGACAAAGAATATGTATTAATAATATGGACCTATCACAACGTACTTTTACAAGATGGTAAAATTATAAAAAAAACTTAGAAAAAGTAGCATTTTTTGTTATTTTTCAAATATTTTTTATAATCCATATAAAACACAATAATACTTTAATATCTTAAAAAATAACAACACGCGAAGCACCTGCTCCGTTAATCCCATACATTTGTATACAAATGGTTTGGGTACGGAGAACAAGAAACGTATTAAAAAATGTTGCTTTTGGTAAGGTGGTGGGATGCGAGTAGATCCGTCAATTTTTCATACGAAAATACAACACGAATAAGACACGAAAAGTTAGTGTTAGTGTTTGCATTTTGAGTACTCGACACGAAAAGGTACACGACACTAGATACACGAATGAGATGTTGTGTTGATTTTATATTTATCTTTTAGGTACACGACGCGACACAAGGTACACGAAATAAATATATTTTAAATTTAATATTAATTTTTATTATAAATATTAATATCTAAATTAAATATATATAAATATAAATATGTATAATTATTAGTGTTGTAAAAATCGGGAATCGGGGAAGATAGGTCGAGCTACCGATTCGGAATTAATTAAAATCGGTGATTAGTAAGGATTAATCAAAGTAAAAATATGATGTATTATAATATTAAATTATATTCAATATATTATTATGATTATAATTTATTATTTATTAACAAATATATATATAAATATATTACATCATAAAGAAAAATATAGTTTTTAAATTTTAATAAATAATTATATATAGTCCAATAAAGAAAAATACGTATAGATTAATCGAATTTCAAAAATCGAATTGGTTGGATACCTTGCAGAGGATTAATCGGGGATTAATCGGTTGAATCACGGATATTAAGAACATTGATAATTATAATGAATACTTTAAAAATAATGCATACCTTTATAATGCTGCAAGTATAAATGATTTAAATGTATATATATCGTATGATATTGTGTATATTACCTAAAAATTCAATATTTACATTTAGTTAGTTAATTAATTATATTAATATTAATATTCAATTTTACACGAAACACGACACGAGAACGACACAAAAACGGAGGTACACGAACATAAAAATATACGAACCCTAAATGGGTCAGTTTTGTATTTGACTTTTGAGTACACGACACGAAAAGTTACATGACCCGAAAGTACACGACACGATCGAATTGTCACGTGTAGATGAGATGGAAAGAAAAAAGTGTAATATAGTGATAAAAAGTATAAAAATTGGGCAAAGTGATGGGGCAAATCAATATATAATATATAAAATGGGTATAATAAAAGAAAAAAGTAAATGTAATTGATTTTTGTATTATTAAATTTTTAATATTTTTGGTAATTTTTTAAATATATAAAATTGAATGTAATATTCAAATTTTTTTTATATAAAAATGAACTAATAGAAAAAGAACCTAAAGGACTATTGTTAATAGAAAAGATTGTTGAGGTACAAAGTTTTCCGTGTTTTGTCAGCTCCATCTCATATATAGCATACTTTTACGTTCAATTCACAAAAATAGCACAATCGTTCAAAAATTTCCAAAAATAACCCAGAATACTAGTTCACATGCGGTTGGTTCTGAAGGTGACACTCAGGAGAACTGGCATTATGGGGCTCCTTCCCATTTCCACCCGCTTCCCACTTTAGCCTTGGAACCTTCTAATTATGATGTTAAAAAAATATTTCAAGGTTTAATTTTTATACAATTATATTAAATTTGAAAATAAATATTTTTTTACATTTTTTTATCTGATAAGTATTGTGAATCTATTTAAATCACCTTTTATTTATTTTAATTAAAAAATTAAACGTATATAATTTTCGCACCTCCAAAAATGCCATCAAAGAGTTGAGGGTGAATTTTTTTTGGACAAAGTGTCATTTTTATGAATTTTTTTACGAAATATTTTTTAATGTTGTTTGTTTAGAAAAAGTATATTTACATTACTTTCATTTAAAAAATATTTGGTAATAATTTAATTGAAGATAAAAAATTTTGACCCCAACATGGTACCTGAAAAGAAGATAAATAGAATTTTAGGAATGATCTATTAAAGCCGGAACTGAAAATGTGATTCAAATAAATATTGAATTTATTTATTTGTTTGATTCTGAGGATTCACAATAATATTGAAGATTAGAGTAATTATATTCATTTAATAATTATGAAAAATGGTCTTTACATCCCCGAAAATCACTAAAACTATTAAATATTTATAATTGAATACTAAATTTTTGGGTTTGCATACCTTTTTAAATGTGCTTTCAATAATATTTTATAATTTTTTCAGTCATTTTCAAATTTAGTGTATTTTGTAAATATTTTTTAAGTGTGTTTTTAATAATAAATAATAGTTTTTTAAGTTATTGTAAAGATTGGAATGTGCATTTTTTTTAATTTTTTCTTTACCTATTAAGGCAGTGGAAGGAGAAAAAGAAAAAAAAAATTCACGGCATAATTTATTATTAAGTGGCTTTTTGTGTCCTTTTTGAAAAATATTGAATACATGTGCTATGAATTGACCTGAAAATATGCTAGAAATGTGACGGAGCATAGGCTGCATAGCCCTTGATTTTGTATTATTTATCCATTCCTACATTTTTTATAGGCACACCAAAATATAGGCATAAAATAAATGTTATGTACGCAGCTTTTAAATTTTTATTCTAAAAGACTATAAAAAAATATGATATCTTCTTTGTTTAGTTGGATAGAAAAAATTCTATAAATGTTTTATTTTCTATAACTTTTTTAATTTTTTATTGGGCACAATTTTTTTCTTGCACATTTTTTGTTTTTAGAGCTATCAAATCATAAAATGGTATGCATACACAATAAACATAAAGAAAAATAATAATACAATAATATTTTCGTCTTTTCATATATTTTGAGTTCTGAAAATAAAAATTTTAATCTGAAAATAACAATTCTCTATAATAGAATCTAAGCAGAAATTTGACCAACTCAAAGAACTCTATGCATGCTTGGACAACCGATTTACGCAACTTAATTTATTGAGCGAGCCTGAGAGATCATTTGAATGTATAATTTGGGTAATAACACCAAACGACCATATTATCATATTTATGGTCATAAATAGAAATTAGAGATACTGGTATATTTATCATTTCACTAGTTTATTTCTACACTCCCGAAGCTGCTGCCTAATTTATTATTTATATTATTTTAAAACATAAATGCTATATGTTAATTTTTAGGTAGGAATTTTGATAAATTATATAAATATGTATATTATATAATTTTAATTACAAGGTAATTATCCTTGTTTTCAATTTTTTTATTTTATATTCACATATTAAAATTATTAATCATTTAATTTATAATTTAAATTTAATTTTTAAAATATTATGACTTATAAATTATGATTTATCAAAATATATAAAAATTTATACATAAAATTATCTAAACACCTACAATAACTTATGAATTAGAATATTTATATCTATAAATACTTTTGAGCTTTAAATAATAAGTTACAAAAACTAGGGGTGTACAGACGAATTGCTCAATCGCATCCAACCGCTCGCAACCGAACCGCATTTGCGAATAATCGCGAAACGCGGGTTGGTTGTGGATTTAAATTTTAAAAACCGCTCATTCGCGGTTTGGATGCGGTTTTAAATTCTTGAAAATCGCAAAATCGTAACCGCAATCGCAACTCGCAACATATATTTATAATAAAATATATTTCCAAAAATGTAGTTGATATCATATAAATTAATAAGTATACACATTTATCCACTAATTTTAGGTTAATGTTAAGATTTCGTTCATAAGATTCACAATTATTATAAGAGATATAATTAAACAAATGAAAAATATAATCAACATGTAACTTTTTTAATCCTTTTCTTTTTTCTTTTCTCTCGCCTCCACATTTTTATATGTTTTTAATATTCTTACTATACACGGAACATTAGTTTATATTTTATTTTTGAATATAATTTATCACGTAACTTAAACTTCAATTTATTAATAATTTGAATTTATTTTTTTGCAAATTATTAATTATTTTAAAATAAGTGGTTGAACCGCAAACCGATCCGCAATAACCGCAAATTCGCAACCGCAAATGACGCGGTTAACCGTAACCGCAAATGCAGTTGCGGATGACAATTTTTTAAAACCGCTCTTCGCGGTTTGGTTCGACTTTTACCCCAAAACCGATCCGATCCGAACCGCCTGCTCCCGAAAGAAACCACAAACGGGCCCTTTTATCTCCTCTTTGGCCGTAACTTATGAATGGCTGCTTGTCACCTAGTCTAGAACATTTTGAAACCTCAATGGCTTCTTCATATCTTAATATCAATAATTTTACACATCCCAAAATACCCTCTCTAACTAACACTCCTTCTTGTATTCATTTTCTTGATTCACGTGGGTCCAGTAAAGTTAGCTGGAAAACATTCGCCAAGTTTGATAAGTTTCAAGGGGAAGCTCCGTTGGATAATCTTGAAGAAGCTCCATTAGAGTCTGTGCAGCAAACAGTTCAACAAGTTGAAGATGAAGAAGAAGATGACAGGTGAATTTAAATTCTTGGGCACTTGACATTTTTGTGTGTATGCTGACAGATTTATAGAATTGTTTAGGTTTCTTTATAATCCTCTAAATTTTTGTTTTGTGGACGGAGTATATTACCTACTCTGTACTTCATTTTGGGGACTTTAATAGCACCAATTTTCGACGTATTATTATTAACTTTGTAATTATTATTTCTTTCATTGCTTTATGTAATCAGGGTAATATAGAGCTTCCTGTTTTCTTTTTCGAATTTGTCAGCTATGTAGTCCTGCAGTTCACACAAGCACTGCTATATTCTTAATCTTCTGAAGTTGTGCTTCATGTTTGCTAAATTTGCTATAATTCTCACATACCAATCGAGTAGGATTGTAAGAACTAGGCACACGCGATATATTACATTACAAAGAATTGAAACTTATGTTATTTATTGGGGTAACTTGAGCAGTTGTATGCAGAAATGACTAAGTAATCCAGTTGTGCAATGTGAATATTAATTTGAATTTACTCTGTCTCAGTTGCTTGCCATCAGATTTAGAAGGTGCAGTCCGCCAGTCAAGCGAAGCAGCTGCAAGTTTTGTGTCCGCTGGAGGAATGAGAGCTACTGTATGTTTTTATAGTCTTTTTGGAAACTAACTACTAGTATAGGCATCAAGATGACATGGTTACAGACTGTACTCGTGAACTACGTAGAATTCAGTTTTGCTTTTATTTTTTTCTAATGTAGCATCAAACTGTGAGTCATTTAAAGAAACTTAACATGATTTACTTAAACATGTTTCTTGAATTGAGTTTTTTCCTAAATATTAAAAATGTGTACAGGTTGAGCTCTTAATTCCCCAGTTGCAGTTTCTTGATGATGAAGGCGCTCAAGCTGAACTATGGCAACTATCAAGGATCTTTGTGGACACCCTTATGAATGAAACAGGAAGTCAGGTTGGACAAGGCATTTCTTCAGTTATAAAATTTGGTTTGAAACTTCTCGTTCTTTTAAGTAATTACTGTTGTCTTCTATTGGGTTGCCTTCAAATTTTTAAATTTCTAGGAACAAGTTAACTAAGAGCGGTCCAGCACATGAAATAACAGAGTAGAAAAACTCAACTGTTTCTTTAAACTCTTTTGTTTGTAACTGAGACAATTCTAAGGTTTATGTACAAAATGCTAGTCAAGTCCACCCAATACTAAAGAACCTATTCCCAAACTAGTTCTATAACATGCATCCTTTATCATAATCCCTACGACTTAATTTGTTCTTCTCTTGTATGCACCTATTACGAAATGATCAACCAGTATTGTTCTCTTTGTGGATAGATATTTGAGACTTTGATGTTTATAAATTTGAACTTCTAAGACAACAACTTTAAATTCTTAGAGAGTGAAAGCTATATTTCCAGATGCGGGTGCTGCAGCTCTGCTAAAATATCAGTGGAAAGATGCTGCTTTCAGATTTGCCAGGTAAAGAGAAACATAAGACAGATTATATCTATATTAATGATCTTATCTGCTTCATCTTTATCAATTACTGATGAATGTTTAAACAACTATCATCCGCATATCTGCAACATGTTTTTTAGTTTAAGTGACCGGAAGCCTGTGGAGAGTGAAGATGAAATTATAGTTATGCTTGTTCCTGATTATCAGATGTTGGAATATGTACAAAAAATTGCGTCTGATCTCTCAGATGATTCGGTAATTACCTAATTTTTCTTGAATATTAATCTTTCTTTCTGGCTTTCTATTATTCCTAAATAGTATGACAATTTTGTTTTATCTGCTAAAATTCATATACATTTGTAATGTGACTCCGCACAGAGAATAGGGTATTTTGTGGAATTTCTGGAAATTCTATTATGTAGCACATATTGGTACAACTGTTGCAACGAGCAAAACACTAATTATTGCTGTATATTTTTATGGCGAGTTGGTGACTTCCATTAATTTGTTTCTTTCCAGCCAAGGCCTCTAATCATGTGGAATCCACGGCTAGTCAGTGAAGAAGTTGGAATCGGAGTCAATGCTAGAAACGTAAAGCGATACTTTCTGAAGTAAGTTTATAACTCTCTAGCAGCAGTGTTCTTTACAATCTGCATGGTCCGTGGAGAAGGCCGTTTGAAGCTGTTTGACATGATAGCCTTAGGAATGAAACTTATCACTCTTCTTATATCTAAAATAGGATTATTATTCGATGGACGAACATGATAAATTGTTTCCCTATGCTGTCATTGACTGATAATGTAATTTTTTCTCTGCAGCTCTTTTACGACTGTTTACTCGATGAGGCCACTGCAATATGGTGCTGTCTTCAGATGCTTTCCAGGGTAACTGCTGAAAAAATCTATTTATTCGTTCTTATGCTCTATCAGCTTGTGGAAGTTAGAGCTAGAAGATAGTTCTTTCTTGCGTCCTACATCACAATAGCCCACTAGTACAGAGGATCACACTTGTAAGTCCAGTACTTAATTAGGATGAACGAAGCTAATATAAAACTCATAGGTGGCGTAGATGTGGTAGGAGAACGAAACAGTAAATGACTGATCCAATCAGTAAAAAGATCCATTTAATCACTAAGTTGTTCTTGCTTAAGCTTTTGGGAGAAACAGTCTCTCGCTTGCCCGTGTTCGTTTTCCTTATTATTGTGATTTTATTGAGCTCTTAACCACTCTTTTCTGGTGCTTTTCAGATCCTGGAAAGTGTTTTATGATGATAAGGATCGCTTTGGTCGTTACTTGCTAGCAAAAGAGCTTGTAAGCCGTCCTAACTCAGAGGACTTGGAGGTTAGTTGTTTCTAAGGAGTCAAATATCTCCAGTTGCTTCCTAGTACGCTAAAATCTATGCCTTCATTGATAAGGAAGTAAATTCCATTTATCTTGTAAGAGGTGTTTCAAGATAAATTACAGAGAATAAGATAAAGTGCAAAAGAATGGATTGATCCGGCAGTAAAGGCCCTTTCTGTTTTCTTTATTGCATTTGAACAAGACTAAGAAAAAAAATGGCTGAAAAAAAAAATACTTACAAGTCTATGAAGGACATGATAGCTGATGTTAGATATATCAGAGTTTTGGTTACTTGTGATTAAGGCTCTTCTAACATCTGCAGATCATATTTGGAGACGTGGAAGAAAAATCAGAGGATGGACCTTCATTCATGAGTCAAGCAGCAAATCTATTCTCTTCAATGAATAGGTTTATGAGATTTATTTCCAAGTAAAAGTTACTTGATAAAATCTAACGGCATTCTATGTTGTAAACTGGTCTAGCAAGCTTGTGATAATGCAATAATTATTTCTATTTAACCTATAAGCTAACCCTTTATACAGCTTAAAATATGTGTTATGTCCATTACCATTTTTATACTTTCGTTAGGTTTTGTAAATGTGAAACTCGGATTCCTGAACTTTGAAAGAGCTAAATGTTTGATATTATTTATGAAGGCTCCAGTTCAACTTGGAATTAATTCATAAAATAAAATCTAGGAATCATTATAATGTAAGGTCAATTCTGCTGAAAACCTTCGAGTATTTTTTGTAGTATGTGTTGGGTTCCAAACCAAGATAACCCTTATCACAGCGGAATAATAAACCAGAAAAAAATTTATTATGTATAACTTACACCGAGTTCTTCCACCAAAATCATAAATTATTGACTATAATATAAGTAATAGTTAAAATATAATGAAAAATACAAAGAAGAAGATATTTTGTTGGACAAGTAAAAGAACCTGTCTTTTTTTTTCCTTGTATATATTAATATACTGTATACAATATAATATAAGTCAAGAAAAAACCTAACTAATAATTTTTTTTGACAATAGAATGATGATTTCAATAAATAGCAGCAACATCATCCATGAGACTCTCCAACACAACATGTGGAGGAGAAAGATAATCTTGAAAGCTAAAAGCCTCACAATGTACCCTAGCAAGTAAATGGGCAACTCTATTGGCTTGCTTTCTAGTAAAAGATACTGAAAAATCTGAATTTTGCCTAAGAATAGTACGAGACTCCTGGATCATATACCCAACCTCCAACTGATTTACAGAATCGTTGTTTACTGCTTGGACCGAGAGCCACGAATCACTCTCTACTATCACCTTTGCAATCCCCCAGTTGTGTAGCCCATAATAGCGCCTCTAGAATTCTTTTGGTCTCGGCCTCAAAAACTCCCACCTCCCCTGCGATGCAAATAACATGAGCTTTGCAAAAATTCCCCACTTGATCTCGCAGCACCATACCAACTCCGTACTGGGAACTCCCTTGCTTCACTGCTGCATCAACGTTTATTTTCAAA
Source organism: Apium graveolens (assembly GCF_009905375.1). Classification (NCBI taxonomy): domain Eukaryota; kingdom Viridiplantae; phylum Streptophyta; class Magnoliopsida; order Apiales; family Apiaceae; genus Apium; species Apium graveolens. The sequence goes on from NC_133657.1 coordinate 65,764,652, forward strand.
GAACCTGGGTCTGGAGGCTTCTACCTCGTGATGTTCTGATTACAGCTTCTTTTGTTAGAGCATAATACCTTTCCTTTAGTCTTCTGAGCTTCTTGCCACTGCAGAACTTGTTTATTACTCCATTGCATAGCTGTGTCAGCTGTCATATTCTTCTGCTCCCACACTCTGAGATTTCTTGCTGACCAAATACCCCATAAAACTTTCGCCATATTTGCCATCACCTCAGTATTATAATCAGCCAAACATTTGAGCACCCAATCATTACAATTTTCAATAGCACTTGCCTCTATATCAAACCCCATGATTCGCCAGCAGTTTTGAGCGAAGCCACAATCCATAAATAAATGTAGTAGATGCTGTACATCGGACACAGAAATGTGGTATGAACTCCTCGCCTTCCAAGCAGCCATCTGACAGGAATATTATTTCTACATAACCGCCACAAGAATACTCTTACTTTATAAGGTACCTGTAAGTTCCACAATTTAGTCCATCCTTTATGTCGTACTAACTGATTTCCTTCGCCCCAATATCTTAGCCAGTATCTATAACCTGCTTTGACTGTATATCTACCGTCAGTCGAATCCATCCAAGCCAAGTGATCTTGAACCTGATTTTTTGGAACAGGCATCGCCAAAATAGCTTTGGCATCACAGTTTGAGCACAAACTGTTAACCTTTGTTACGTCCCACGATCTCTCACCAGGAGCAAGGAGATCACTTACTCGAATATCATCAAAATTAGTAGAGGCCGAATTATTAACTCGAAATTGATTCACCCCTCTCACCCAGGGATCTTTAAAAGCTTTAATGTTCTCACCATTCCCATCAACCCACTTATAACCCGATTTCATCATCTCTTTAGCTTGCCATAACCCGGACCACACATAGCTCGACCCACCTCCACGAACCGCATCAAAAAGGTTTGTATCATTATAATACTTTGCTTTAAAAATTCTTGCCACCAGCGACTCCGGTTTATTTTAGAAAATGCCAGCAATGTTTCCCAAGCAAAGCGAGGTTGAAACCATATAAATCTCGAAACCCCAAACCACCCACACTTTTACTCATACTCATGTTAGCCCAAGACAACCACTTTATTCCTTGTCTACTTCCCACCTTCGATCCCCACCAGAAGCTATTTAATATTCTTTCGATCTCCTTGCACAACGATTTTGGAAGGAGAAAACACGGCATGGCATAAGAGGGCACTGCTTGTGCTACATTTCGAAGTAAAACAGCTTTACCAGCCTTTGATAGGCACTTTGTACCCCAACCCTGAATTTTCTTCCAAATTCGATCCTTAAGAAAACCAAACACCCTTTTCTGAGCCTTACCAACAAACGATGGCAGCCCCAAATACTTTCCTTCACTCAGATCATTGTGCACTTCTAACAGGTTTTTTTATCTCCTGTTGCTTATCCATCCTCACATTAGAGCTAAAAAATATGCCAGATTTTTGAAAATTAATCGCTTGACCAGAACTTACTTCATATCTCTGCAGGATTTCCTTGATAACTCGAGCTTCCTCCATATTGGCTTTACAGAAAAGGAAGCTATCGTCAGCAAAAAAGAGATGTGTAACTGCAGGTGTATACTCGTGAATCTTACAACCACTGACTCTCCCATCATTAGCTGCATCTCTCAGCGAAAGAGACAGCCCTTCAACACAAATCAGAAATAGATAAGGTGATAGAGGATCACCTTGTCTTAACCCACGTTTCAGAATGATTGGCCCAACTTGACTACCATTGAAATTCACTGTGTAAGATACCGTTGTAACACAAAGCATAATCCATGAAATCCACTTTTTTGAAAAACCCATCCGCTGTAACTGATTCTTCAAAAAGCTCCAACTTACCCTGTCATAAGCCTTGCTAACATCCAACTTCAACGCCACCTCCCCATCATTCCCCTTCTTCTTTTGTTTCATATAATGTAAAAGCTCAAAATCCACGAGCACATTGTCCGTGATACTACGATTGGGCACAAATGCAGACTGGTTTTCCGTAATTAAATTAGGCAAGAGCTTTTTCAGACGATTTGACAACACCTTCGCAATTATTTTATATAAAACATTACATAAGGCGATAGATCGTAAATCTTTCATGGAGTCAGCATTCTCTTCCTTTGGAATAAGAACAACATTAGTGTCGTTCAAGTTGGCAGGGAAAGATAACTCGTACATCCATTTCGAACAGCTATCAAACACTTTTTTACCCAACAGAGTCCAGAAGTTCTGGTAGAACGCAGGGTTCAGACCATCTGGCCCCGCACTTTTATCAGGGTGCATTTGTTGCACTGCTTCTGAAAATTCTGCAAATGTGAAGTCTGCTTCTAAGTTTATATTGTCCTCCTCAGAAATCAGCGAATCTCGATGCCTTACTTCAACTTCCTGCTCCACTGTCCCTTCTTCAAAAAGATGAACAAAATACCTTTTCACCACATCACACATAGCAACTTGATCTACTACTTCATCTCCCTCGTCATTTTTCAACTTTGTGACCACATTGGACTTCTTTCTCGTCGTAGCAAAAGCATGAAAGTACTTCGAGTTAGAGTCTCCTTCTAAAAGCCAGAATGATTTGGCACGTTGTTGCCAATAAGCTTCCTCATGAACCATTAATTCCTCCAATTTTCCTTGCTCCTCAAAATACTTTTTAGTCTGCTCATCATCGATACAATCTTCATACCTCCTAAGAGTTTCTTTCTGCTTATTTATTTTCTCCCTAAACTTGTTGAAAAATTGATGACCCCATTTATTCATGAACATCGACAATTCAAGAAGCTTCGGCAAAAAATGAATTGGACTCAATTTTCTCCAGAATTGCATTACCTCCTCTCGAAAAGACTCTTCCTTAAGCCATGTGTTTTCAAAACGAAACCTGAACTTCTTCCTCGAGTGGTCTGTGCTGACTAGCTCTATCTTTATGGGTTCATCATCTGAATAAATCGAATGATGCACTTTCATATTACAAAGAGGAAACAATTGTAACCAATCGACTGAACCGAAAGCACGATCTAATCTCTCCCTAACCCAGTCTCCTGAGCCTCTACTTTTCTCCCATGTGTACTTACCCCCTGTCAATTCTAACTCTGTTAGACCACATTCATCAATACACCTTTTAAAACCGTCTAACAAATGTTGAGGATGTCTATGCTGCCCTTTCTTATCATCTGCACTAATCATATCGTTAAAATCACCAACTATACACCACGGAAGAGTCGAAATACTAGCCAGATTCATTATGAGATCCCAAGATTCCCTACGCCGAGTTCTCTCCGGAAAATCATAGAAACCTGCTAATCTCCAACTAATACTACTATTCTTCAATATATGCATATCGATTAATATAAACCTGCTAATCTCCAACTAATACTACCATTCTTCAATATATGCATATCGATGTAATTCTTATCAGCCTCTACTATCTTGCATTGAACAGTTCTATCCCAACACATCGCTAAGCCCCCACTCCTTCCACAGCTATCAACCACCCATCAATCCTCGTAGCCCAACTTTCGAACCAACTTATTAATCTTCTCTTTTTTTGATAGAGTTTCAAATAAAAACATAATATTGGGTTTATGAGACTTTACTACGTCTCCTAGAGCACGAACTGCCCGAGCGTTCCCCAACCCTCGGTAGTTCCAGCTTAAGATTTTCATGGCTGCTAGCTAGCTTGCAAAAAAAGACTAGCCAATTCAAGTTTTGAAGACGTTGAACAATCCATATCAGAAAGTACCCCCGTCTGGCCCAATTAATTCATCCTCATCTGGCCCAAACTCAGAATTCAAAACAATATTTCCCTCTTTAATCAACTCCTTTCTGTTATCCATAGTTAATGGATAAGTTTCAATACCACTTAATTTCAACTGTGGCCGAAAATTACTCCTGTTACTTATCTGATCCCCACGAATTTCGCTCCTTCCTTTTCCCGCCTGAGACCTGGCGTTGACCCTTCCCTGTCTCTCCTCCCATGTCAAATCATCATCCTCCCTTAACCACCTACTCTTTGCTGCCCCAGAACTTCTTCGAGATGGAGCTCTTAACCAACTCCCCCGGTCTTTCTCCGCTGAATCACTATCTCTTTCTAGAAACTTTTTGCAGTACCTTTCTGTATGAGTCATAACTCCACATGTAAAACAAAATTCCCCTAACCTCTCGTATTTTCAATTCATCATAACCTCAGATCCATTTATCTTCCTTATCTTCTTTTTACGCTTCAGAGGCTTCCGCACATCCACCTTTACTCTAATACACATATATTCACGCCAGATACTAGTATTATTCTTATGATCATATTCAATAAACTCACCAAAAAAGTTCCCCAATTGAACTCCTACAGACTCTGACATAAAACCAGATGGTAGATCAAAAAGCTGTAACCACATATTAATGTGCCATAGAGGGACATTCAACGGCTCCTCTCCAATTGGAACTTCACTAATGACCAACATGGCGTTGTCAAATGACCACGGACCACCTCGTAAAACCCATTGCATATCGTCCTTGTGGTAGAACTGAAACAAGAAGATACCTTGATCAATTTCTTTAATGGTTATTCCCATGGCTGGCCTCCAGACATCTGCTATTTTTGATTTCATGGCTCTAAAATTGATTCCTTT